>NC_134784.1:76046867-76089367 GCF_046742065.1 Oratosquilla oratoria | reverse complement strand
TACGACACACAAAACAACAGCAAAACAGCAACGCTACAAAAACAAAACAAGAACAACAGAAAAAATACAACATGAACAATTACAACAACAAAGAGCAACAAAACTACAAAAACAACAAAATAATAAAACAAAAACAAATCAACAAGAGAAACAATAACAACAACAACAACAAAGTAACAACGATATAAAGAGAGCGGCCCGTTAGAAACGAGGCCATTGTGCCCGGGGGGATCACCCGAGATGTCCCCGGCAGAGGGAAGGGGGGCTCGACCTCAATCGGGTCCCCTCCCCAGGTCGTGTACAGTAGTTATGAATTCGGACAACTGATCAAGAAGAAGCTGGACGCCTTCAGGAGAGGACTTCGCCAGGCCCAGGACAAGATGGACTGCAGAACCTGCCGCAACAAGAGGGACAAGGCTACCGACAGCGGACATTGGGGTGAGTACCAAAAGAAAGACGTTTTTTTCTTAAGTAAAATTAAGTTAAAAATGAAAAAAATGTTTGGCCATAAAGACAGCGTCAAGTAGGAGGAAGAAAAGGGTGAAGACGCTTACTCCAATATTTTCGGAGTTATCTCAGGCCTCTTGTGGTTTTTTATCTATTCAATTATTTTTTTTACAGTGTTGTTGGCCGTAATTGACTTTTTCATTTTTTATTTTTCATAAGGCCATTATTGAAGAGGCATTAGTTATTTTTCTTTTTTCATCATTAATTTTCATATTGACAGTTGAGTCCGATAAGTTTTTTTTTTTTTTTTTTTTTTGTCATTCGATTCGCCCCGGGTCCGGAAGCCCCCGTCGCCCCCGCCACGACCCGACGCAGGAGAACCCGGGCAGAGCAGCTCGTGGGGCGGCGGGTGGACCCAGGGGCAAGTCTCCCGAAGGACCTTGCGAGCTTCAAGCCGGCCGGCGGCGGGTCTTCGGCTCCTACAACTCCTCGTCCTGGTCTCCTGGCGCGGTCCACTGCTGTACACCCGTCTTCACCCGCTTTTCTTAAACATCTTTCATTTGGTCACCCCACTCGTCACGCTACTTCGGGTATAATATATATATATATATATATATATATATATATATATATATATATATATATATATATATATATATATATATATATATATATATATATATATATGTATATATTATATATACATATATGTATATGTATATACATCAACCTATGTATACATATACATACATACATATATCTATATATATATATATATATATATACATATTATACCTCGAGGGCCTCCCCTCAGCTGAATAAAATCGTCTGGCGGCGTCAGACGGAAGCGAGAATAGTCAACTCTGTAACCGCAGGATGGAAGGGGTCGACGAAACAGCAGCTGATCTAATGTCTTTTAAGACGCATGCAAGACTGATATTGATAAGAAAAGGAGAAATATTTGCTTCTTACGAATGCTCTCAATGAAATAATACCTAAGTACAACATTAGGAATGTGGAAGGGTATTTGGAAGCAAAAGACTTTGGAAAGGCTTCAGGGAACAAAAGATTGTGGAAAGGCTTTTGGAAGGCAATGCATTAAGAAAGGATTTTGGCGAAGAAGGGCTCTGAAAAGGCTTTTGAAAGAGAAATTCTAAGCAATGTTTTTTCGAAGAGAAGGAATCTGGAAAGACTTTTGGAAGCGAGTCTTTGAAAAGGCTTCTAGGAACGAAGGACTTTTTAAATAATTTTGGAAACGAAGGACATTGGAAAAGACTCTACGGACAAGATTCTGGAAAGGTTTTTAAGAGAGAAGACTTTGGAAAGGCTTCTGGGAACGAGGTAATCTGGATAGGGATTTGGAAGCGAATAACTTCTTTAAAGACTTTTCGAAAAGTAGGAATCTGGAAAGGCTCTTGGAAGCCGAAGACTCTGGGAAAGCTTCTGGAAACAAAAGTATCTGGAAAGGCTTTTCGAAGCCAAGGAAGTAAGAATTGAGAAACAAATAAGTGAATAAGTAAACAAATAAATAATACATAAAAAAAAACGAAAAGATAAACAGATAGAAAAAAAAACACTTCGAACTTGATCACCATTATCAATATAATCATGGTATGACGACCATCAACCTTTTTATCATGACAACACTTTACTTTGTATTGTAAACACGACAAACATGATTTTATCGTGTTAGTGATCATGGCTGTCCTCCGCATTGGATATCATCTGCAAAAGTTTCACTCAATCAAAACTTCTGGGAATTTAGTGACACCCATACGGACCCACGTCACAATGTACCACTTTATGACTGGAAACTCCTTCTAATATATATATATATATATATATATATATATATATATATATATGTGTGTGTGTGTGTGTGTGTGTGTGTGTGTGTGTGTGTGTGTGTGTGTGTGTGTGTGTGTGTGTGTGTGTGTGTGTGTGTGTGTGTGTGTGTGTGTGTGTTTGAATATATATACATATCCTTCACCACCTCCACGATTCCCTGTTCTCTAAGGATAAAATCGCCGATTATCTGTGACGAAATGCGATGTTCATCATGTCAGAAGGGCGGTCGTGAAAACCCCGTCCTGTGGCCAGAACTGAGGTAAAATCACCTTTAAACAAAACAAATTTTGCACAATGATTTCCCATATCTTCGTTAGGGTGGTTAACCATACACCAATTGCAAGGAGGGTGATGTAGACCCATGGCTATTCGAAGAATGTACAACAAATCACACTTGAAATGATCGGAGAAAAAGAGAGACAGAGAGAGAGAGCAATAGAAATGGGACTGACATTGTAACAATAAACAGAGAGAGAGTGAGAGTGAGAGAGTAAGAGAGAGAGAGAGAGAGAGAGAGAGCAATAGAAATGGGACTGACATTATAACAATAAACAAACAAACAAGGCAAACACACTACATCCCTTAAAATGGCGAGATAATTTACAACCCATTTCCATGAACCTAACAAACAGAAATCTCGTCGAAAGCCCAACGCACTATAATTGTTTCTCTTTTTTTCAGTTGATCTATTTTTGGAAACTATTACTCATTCGTAAATTTACGATTCGGGGAATCTAGGCCAAACAAAATCTAACAGACCGTCAACCAACTTGTTCGACCCTCAAGAGCTACTGTGTCTATTCACCTTGGTCTTTGGATCACGTGTTGGATTCGTGATCGACAGCCATTTCCCTCCCGGAAGAGAGCTCAGAGCTCGTATGACCGATCTATGGGTAATGCTATGACCTTACACACACACACACACACACAACTCCCCGCCCCCGAGAGTCGGAGTAACGACCCGAAGCGCGGCGATACCGAAATAATTTCGGCCCTGGGCAGGATTCGAACTAGGTACTGCCAGCACCACCGTTCTGGCAATCCAGTACTCTATCAACCGCGCCACCGAGTGTGTGTGTGTGTGTGTGTGTGTGTGTGTGTGTGTGTGTGTGTGTGTGTGTGTGTGTGTGTGTGTGTGTGTGCGTGTGCATACGCGTTTGTGAGGCATGTTCCCAGAGGCAGCTGACATAAGCGTACAAGCTCTCATGCGAGCAATTTTGTCTTATTTCAGCCAATCATTTTCAATTTAATGCCACGAGGCGACAGCTGGAGTTGCATTTTTCTGTTTTGAACTTTATTCCTGTGTTTATGTTTTGTTGTGTTGGCCGTCGTGTAGGGATATTTTGTCTAATAATAGTTTCCAGTTTTGAATGCTCTGATCCTGTCAGCGCCCGCACCTTACTACCTGACACAGGTGCGGACATCACAGTGATAGGCACTCGGCACTTACGCACGTCGGAGATATCTGGAGCCAGCCTACAGACGCCGCTCTTGGCGCCGACGACGCGGCCGACATATCTCACCAGCCCACAGCACCGTCCCCCTAGCAAAGACGATGGTTCTCCCCACCCCCCACCCCTCGTAAGATCCCACCTGCAAGCCGACGTGACTCCCCTCGCCGCCCAGGGCGATACCGTTCACATTTCAGGTTCAAGCGAAGGAAGACATTGACCCAATGCTGCAGCATGGTATCGTCACGCCAGTCGTAAAGCGAACTCTGTCGCCGCCGCCCGTGCTGTTGCCCTTCGATCCCGCCCTGCCGGTGGTACTGCAGACGGATGCGTCGCGCCTCTACAGCACGGGGCCGCCCTCTCCGCTCGGCGGAGGACCTGCCGTCCTCGTGCGCGGACCCCACCCCAGATTCCGCCCCCGACGCAGTTTACATGCAGGACTGAAATACCGGGCACTTCCGCCTCGTCCAGTGTGGCCCACGGTTTCCGACGGACGCCGAAACCCGACACGCCACTACCACTGGAGACGCTTGCTGCCACCTGGGCCGCATCCAAATGCAAGCCATGCCCGTTTGGATGGCCCCACTTCTCGTGGATGACGGACCATCGTCCGCTCGTCCCCCTCCTCACGTCAGGAGCGCCGTCACCGGCAATACCGGCGCTTCGCGGTGACGACCCGTCGCCTGCCGCCAACGCCGATGGGACCCTCTGGAGACTACGGGACGCGGCACGGATAAGCTCCCCCTACGGTCACCCGCTTACCTGCGTGACCTCCGGGCTCCCGTCCGACAACCGCGCCCTACCCAACTCCATCCCTCCGTATTGGAAGCTCCGAAACGCCCTTTCCGCCGACGAGGATTGGCGCTGTCCAACCAGCGCATTGCCGCCCCGCCATCTACGGGAGCGACCACCGGCCTCCGGAGACGCCGCCCCGTCGCGTCCCATCCCTCGGTGGAGGACCTGCCGTCCTCATGCGCGGATCCCCCCAATTCCTCCTCCGCCGCTCGACCTGGCTCGCAGGTAAGCATTATGGTCGTGCGAGCGCGGATGGGGAGGTGTGGCGTAGTGCTATGAGGTGCCCTGGCATTCGACACGAGCAGGGTTGCACCGTAGGGTTGTAGGGTGCCCCAACCACCAGACGCTTTCCAGTACAAGGACTCTTTGCCACGGGCCTAAGGCCCTCATTGATATACATATTTACTAAGGCATGGCATCGTCTTCCTTCTGCGTAAGGAGAACGACGTTGCCACCACGTTGTCAGTCTATACCCGTCTCTCATAGAGAGAGCATCCAACGCTCTCACTCCTGTGCGCTTACGTCACAATAAAGATTCAAATATCCTCCCCGCATTTCAGTTGCACACGTACGACAAACAAGAGCCAGAAGAAATGAGCCGTGAATAACATCAAAGGGGAGGGGATTTTCAGTTGAATTAAGTCAACTGGCGACAGACAAAATATCTGTACCTATTCTGGGTTAGAAGAGCTTCTCCCTGGAATAGCTGGATATCAGAGCAATTGGCCAGGTTTGGACATTTCAGCTTATCTGAGTGCTTCAGTCTTCAGACACATCTAGACGTTTAATTTCCCTTCACCCTCGTACGGTTTTCATTCATCTTCGTACGTTTTTCGGTAATCCTCGTTGTTCAATATTCAGACATAGTTTTCGTTCACCGTCGTATAATTTTCTTTAATCTTCGAACTTCGTTCATTATTCTTTGTATCCTGATTACTGTAGATCGGTGTTTCCCAAACTTTTCCAGTACGTGACCTCTTTTAGTACAGTAGTACCAAACATAAGATGACCCCAACATTTATAAGCCCCCACCTTTATAAGCCTTCTGAAAGCGTACCAATTTTTTATATCGCTGATACATTATCTTAAAATTCAAAAGATTTATCACAACAGAGAGCAATGATTTTTCTATTGTCGTTTATTAATGTTTATTTAAAAATATTCAATTATACATTTTAATGAGAAAGATGTGTTCACTTTTTTAAACAAGCAAATTAATGCGCGAGTCTGTGCAGCTGAATGTACTACATACAGTTACTCTCCAGTTCCCAAGTTTCATTTTCTTCGCTTGTTTCTCTTTCCTCTTTTAAGACCTTTTCTTCTACGCTTTTCTTGTTCGCATTTCCTTTCTTTTTCTTCGTCTTCTCCGTCATCGTCGTTATCATCGTCTGCCTCTTCTCTGTCGTTGTCGTATTTTTGTCTTCTTTTTTCTACTCTTCTTCTTCCTCTACGTCTTCGTCTTCCTTCTCTTCCCCTTCTTTTTCTTCTTATTCACTGAGGTGAGGGTAGTAGGGGTGATCTTGGGCTTTAAAGAAAAAAAAAAAAAAAAAAAAAAAAAGTTTTGGAATGTGTACTCTGGGCAAGGCACAACTGAATCATACACACACACGTTTATATATATATATATATATATATATATATATATATATATATATATATATATATATATATATATATATATACATACACCAAAGGCTTTCTCCCCCTTACGCGGGTGGTAGCCAAAAAGAAAAGGCATATAAATCACTCCCACCCATTTCATATCCCTTATATTCCACTACCCTCCCTCCCTTTTATCTTGGCACCTCCTGGATGACGGGTCATCCCTGCATCCTGTCCACTCCCCTGGGTCAGAAGCAGTATCGCAAGACACAGCACATCCACAGCAAGGCCGCTTCATAAATTCGGCGACCCCCCCCCCCTCTCCGTCCCCTCATGCAGAAAAGGAGAAGACGGGGAGAAATCCCTTCGGGCTGCGTCAATTTTTTCTCATACATACTTCCTCACCCCCCATCCCCCACCCACTCCCCTTCATGCATCACAACATCATCTATACACAACCCTTCTCCATTCACCCCTATCTTCTGTCCTCTCCCGTCCTCCTGTCCTCTCCCGTCCTTCCTCTTTTGTAAAGCCCCTTTCACCCCATCCATCCATCTCATCCTAGGACGCCCCCTCATATTCACTACTTCCACCTCCGCCTTCCACACTTCTTTTACTAATCTTTCTTCACTCATTCTTTCCATGTGTCCAAACCATCCCAATAATCTTTCATCAACCCTATCTCCCAGCTCCCTTTCCACCCCTGTTCTCCTCCTCATCTCTTCATTTCTCACTCTATCTATCCTAGTAACCCCTATCATACTTCTCAGACATTTCATCTCAAACACATTCAAACTCCTTCTCTCTTCCTCTCTCATGTTCCATGTTTCTGCCCCGTACATTGCTGTTGGCACAATCACTCCTTCATATAACCTCCTCTTGGCATCCATTCCCAGATGTCTATTTCTCATTACACTTTTTAATCCACCAAGGCATTTACTCGCTTCTCTCAATCTACATTCTACCTCCACCTCCACTCCTACCTTTCCTGTCACATTCGCACCCAAGTATCTGAAACTATCCACTTCTTCCAGTTTCTCATCCTTAATGCTCACTTCCAGCCTTCTGTCACTCTCTCCCCTTGTACATCTCATCACCTTACTTTTGCCCACATTTATCTTCAGCTTCCTTCTTTCACACACCTTCTCAAACTCTGTCACTAACTTCCTCAATCCCTCCTCTGATCCTGCTACAAGCGCAGTGTCGTCAGCAAACAACAGCTGGCTCACCTCCCACTTTTCTCCATTTTCTTTAATCATCTCCAACCCCTGACCTACTACCCTTGCATTCACCTCTCGCACCACCCCATCCATGTATAAATTGAACAGCCAGGGCTACATAACACACCACTGACGAAGTCCCACCTTTACCTCAAACCATTCACTCTCTCCATTTCTAATCCTAACACAAGCTCTACTACTCTCATAAAAACTCTTGACTACTTTTAACAGCTCTCCTCCTATCCCATATATCTTCAGTACCTCCCACAGTGCCTTCCTGTCTACCCTGTCATAAGCCTTATCCAGATCCATAAAAGCCAAAAAAAAACATCCTTACCTTTCCCTATAGCTTTCTCACATATCTGTCTTACCACAAAAATCTGATCTACACATCCCCTACCTGTCCTAAAACCACACTGTTCCTCACCAATTACTCCCTCTGTTCCTCTCCTAATCCTATCAATCAAGACCCTCTCATAAGCCTTCCCAACTACACTCAACAAGCTAATCCCTCTGTAACTACTACATTCACACTTGTCCCCCTTTCCTTTGTAAAGTGGAACTATACAGGCACTCCTCCAGTCCTCCGGCACTCTACCCTCTCTTAAACAAACATTAAATAACCTCACCAGCCAGTCCACCATAATTGTACCTCCTTTCTTCAGACATTCTGCATGGCATCCATCCAACCCAGGTGCCTTACCTGCTCTCATCATCTTAACAGCTGCTTTCACTTCATCCTTCCCTATTTCTCCTCCATTTTCCTCACTCATCACTCTCATTTTCTTAGCGCTTCCCACTGCAACTACCTTTCCCTCCCTATCCTGTTTCACATTTAGCAACTCCCTAAAATACTCTGCCCACCTTCCTCTCACTGCCTTCTCTTCCATTATCATCTCTCCATATATATGTGTGTGTGTGTGTGTGTGTGTGTGTGTGTGTGTGTGTGTGTGTGTGTGTGTGTGTGTGTGTGTGTGTGTGTGCGTGTGTGTGTGTAACCAAGCAAGATTTGCTGCAACAAAAGCCACAAACATTCACGACAACGCTTCGGAACAGGTCCTGCTTTGAAAGAGATCAGCGTCAACCGAGACCCAAATGGGCTTCTTCACTTGGTGGGTTAACCCTATGGCTACCTGGGAGATCCCACCATCCCTCTCTTTAGCTGAATAAAACCGCATGGCAACAGCAGCAGAGTCGAGTTTTGTTGTCAAAGATAACCGTTCATGTCGCTTGTCATTTGTCAGTGAAAATCGTATAAAGATTGACATTAACAACATACAACCCGCTATGAGAAATGTATATATTCAATGAATAGATAAACATGTGAAAGAATAAATAGATATATACATATAAATAAATGAATATGAAAATAAATAAATTATCTAAATATCAAGTGGCGTCTTCTCCCTTATAAGGGAGGTTAGCCAAATAAATGATTCACAAAAACTACACGAGTGAGTCGGACTGGACGATCTAATTAAAACACAGCTACAACTGATTCTTCAACTGATTCCAAGCTGATTTTAATTAAGGGACACCAAATTTATTGATACTTTTCAGTAATTTTATTTATACTAAATGTGTCAGGTTGAGTCCCATTTATCCTCAAAATAGATCTAAAAAAGTGTTGGCTAATAATGAGGACATTTACAATAATGTTACTGTAAACAGGTATTATTATCACTATCATTATTATAATCATCATTATCATTATCGTTACTATTCTCTATTTCCTCCCATTCACATCCCCAAAGAATGTTTGTTTTTAATAATGTCGTATGGTATCGAAATACACGTAATCGCCAAGAAATCTCCTAAGGTGCCCTGTCATTGTATCTAGATGACTACAGTATGTTGTACAGATGTATTGTTGTATGTTTGTGTCAACAAATATAATAAAAAAAAGTAAAAAAAAAAAAAGTAAAAATAATAAAGTAATCAAATAATATATATGTATATATACAGGTATATATATATGTGTGTGTGTATGTGTGTGTGTGTGTGTGTGTGTGTGTGTGTGCGTGTGTGTGTGTGTGTGTGTGTGTGTGTGTGTGTGTGTATGTGTGTGTGTGTGTGTGCGTGCGTGTATGTGTATTTACCTAGTTGTATTTTACGGGAAGGGGAGCTATGCTCGTGGTGTCCCGTCTTCATATTGTGTGTGTGTGTGTGTGTGTGTGTGTGTGTGTGTGTACACATATCCATTCTTTCATTCAATCAGCCATATTGAGTCCACTGCTGAGTAAAAGCCTCTTCCATAGTGTTCCATGACTCACAAGACCACGCCAACCTCTGCCACGGCACACCATACCTACAGATTTCTCTATCTCGTCTCTCCAGCCTCTGTCTGGTCTCCCTCTTCCACATTTCCCATCTCGCGACGTTCACTTATAGCAATGGTTCCCAAACTAGGGGAGGCGTCCCCCTAGGGAGGCGTGAGGAGGATACAAGGGGGGCGTGAAATCATCTGCTCAAAAATATTTTTTTAATTAGAATGATAAAATCATTCAAAGAACAAATATCTGCCATTGCATACACGCAACGTATAATAGCAGTCACTCCGACCCGTTTTCTATTGAGCTACTTCTTACACGTTTTGGACACGTCACCGATACCAACCACAATTTCATAATGTTCGATTTTTTTTTTCGCTCCCTTTGAACCAGATGTTTCGTTTTTAGTTACTTACAAAAATGTCTCTGGAATGTACTATTATTTGTTTGAGTAGTTTTCATTATTAAAATTTAATACAAACAGAAATCTGTTTTCCTGAACAATGCTGAGAAATAAATGAAAGAATCATTTCATATGAACAGTGGGCGTGCGGGTCTACTGGAAGCAAAAATGGGGCGTCGGATAAGATAGTTTGGGAAACACTGACGTTTAGCAACACACTTGCTCAATCACATCATTCGTTCGCTCGAACTTCCCCTTACGCCCAGTTCCACTTCCTCTCTCTTACCACCCCCTTGATATCTCTCACTCTAGCCTGCTCTCTCACCCAACTTCCTCTCTTTCGTCTCTCAGCGTTATTCCCAATATTGATCCTCCGCAGTTTCCAAGTCTCACATCCGTAGATTATTACTGGCTGTATACATTGAATGTAAACTTTCCGTTTCAAACACACACACATACACAAACACACACGCACACGCACACACAAACACACACACATGCACACACACACATACACACAAACCACAGCACCTAATTCTTTTTGCTCTCATGACACGCTTGCACGATTTAATCGTCTCGCCACCACGGCCTGCGGCAAAACAGACGAGCCTCCATCCCAACGCAGCATCCATCAGTCCCTTCCATGACGGGTGGTACTTGACCCAGCTCCCGCCAAGCCGTTTCATTCGCTACGCCCTCGTGCTGAGGGGGCTTAAGAGGCGAGTTAGGCATCGAGATTGACCCATTCTGGCTCAAGGGACATTAATGTAGCGTTACATTACACGCACGCACGCGCTCACACACACACACACACAGTAAGTGTGCAGTAGTAACGTTCGCAACCGCTGATTTATAGTCCGAGTTCGAATCCCGCTCTGGTATGAAATGACATCAACATCGCTACACTGCGAACCGGCACTCCAACCCTCGTGGGCAAAGAGTTATAAGAACATAAGAATAAAGGAGACTGCGAGAGACCATAAGGCCTATACTAGGCAGCTCCGTTTCCATCACCACCTGTCATCCCCATCCATAAAGTTGTCTAATCTTTTTTTAAAACAACTGATGGTTTCAGCGCTTACTTATGTGTGCGGATGTATTCACCTTGGTCTTTGAATCACGTGCTGGACTCGTGATAGACAGCTATTTCCCTCCCGGAAGAGAGCTCAGAGCTCGTATGACCGATCTATGGGTAATACTTTGACCTTACACGCACACACACACCCAACTCCCCGCCCACGAGAGTTGGAGTAACGACTTGAAGCGCAGCGGTACTGAAATTATTTTAACTTTGGGCAGGATTCGAACCCGTACCGCCGTAGTGACAGTCGGAAACTCTACCAACCGCGCCACCGAGTCGGTGTGTGTGTGTGTGTGTGTGTGTGTGTGTGTGTGTGTGTGTGTGTGTGTGTGTGTGTGTGTGTGTGTGTGTGTGTGTGTGTGTGTGTGAGCTCTGAGGTATGGTCCAGAAGAGTAATAGCTGTCGATCACGAGTCCAACACGTGATCCAAAACCATGGTGAATAACACACACATATACAAACACGTTATGAAACAGAGTTCACGCCGCGCTCACGGCTTGAAAACGCTTTCAATAATACTGCAAGTCATTGCTTTTCTTCACGAGCATGGTAATGTGTGTGTGTGACTTGTGTAAAAAGTCACAGCATTACCCATTGATCGGGCAACGTACGAGCTCCGAACTCTCGTCTGGGAAAGTAATAGCTGTCGATCACGAGTCCAGTACGTGGTCTGGGACTATGGTGATTCGACATTGGATAGAACAACAATTACGTAAAAGTGTGGCGGTGGAAATAAAGATTTTTGTTAGTCTAGAGTGTCTAACATATTGTTGGAATGTGTTCCTAATGTAGATTGTCTAACACATTGTTGGAAATTAGACAGCTATACATCAATGCTGACAGAAGTCCTGTTGGTCCATGACGAAGCTATGCAAATAAGAAATCAAAGTATAAATAAACACCAAGATAGTGTGTATATGTATATATAAATATATATATATATATATATATATTATATATATATATATTATATATATATATATTATATATATATATATATATATATATATATATGTATATATATATATATATATATATTCGTAAAGGTAGGTAGCAGATCTTCCTTAATACATATAGAATTAAATTTTACCGCTGCTTGTGCAAGAATAAGCTTCTTGTTGAAGGATTCAACCTTTCTAATAGGAAGACTGTAAGCTTCGTCCTGTATCTTACATAGGAATGACGACCACTTCTCTCTCCAGAAGATTAACGTGCCATCTACAAGCTGGTGCCCCGAAGAAACATTTTTCGGAAAAACATAACTCCTCCCTGACTAGAAAGATCCTGGTGGAAAATACAAAGATCATCGACTCCGCACATAACTTTCATCGTCTGGAGATCCTGTAGGCCCTCCATATTCGAGAGAAGGTTCCATCCATAAATGTACAGGGAGGTACAACCTCCGTGGCTCTAGCTTCACTGGGTGGACAACTGACCCTCCCAGCACCCCACGGAGTGCTACGGACATAATTCCCACATAAGATCTTTGATCTTTCTTCACTATTTTGTATAAGCTTTCCCAGTTCACCTATTGTCATATATATAAATTGTTTCTATTATCATTTAGGTGTACTTAAAAATGCTCTAAGAAGGGCGAAACGTCGTATAATACACAATATGAACTTCGGCAATCTTTTATTCTGACTTCATGAAGAACAAAGAAGCACTATTAGAAAGGTTGAATCCTTCAACAAGAAGCTTATTCTTGCACAAGCAGCGGTCAAATTTAATTATATATATATATATATATATATATATATATATATATATATATATATATATATATATATATATATATATATGCAGAGTCCACTAGGAAAAGGAAAAACACACGGAGTCCGAGCGCTTTCGTGATATATTCACATTATCAAGGAGTACAGAAAGATGAGAACAAAAAATGGAGGTACAGAGTATAAGTAGGACAAGAGAGACATTTACCCTCCTCTCCGAAGCCTGAAAGCTCAGGTTGGGTCACTCGGTGAGGTCATGGAAAATATTATTATTACATTAACTTTTAAAAAATGTACTATTTATATTACTGACAATATATGGATCTAATTTATATAATCCTAAACTATTATTAATGAGGTGGTCATAATTGCATTTGATAATTCCTGACTCTATGATATTTCTTTCTGTTATATTCTTACATTGTATAATTTTTGAAACATTTTTCCAGTCTCCGTGTGTTTTTCCTTTGCCTAGTGGACTCTGCATATTTGTGATTCGCGTGTGACTTGTGAAATTTGTGCATATATATATATGTGTGTGTGTGTGTGAATAATTCGCTAGTGGACAGCGGCATCAATCATACAATCTCCATGACCGTCGCGCAGAGGATTCGAACCACTGCTTATGGACCCAAAGGCGTGTGTTGTGGAGCCTGTCTTGGGTCCATAAGCAGTGGTTCGAATCCTCTGCGCGACGGTCATGGAGATTGTATGATATATATATATATATATATATATATATATATATATATATATATATATATATATATATTTATATATATATATATATATATATTTACATTAGGAAGATATAATGTAGTAGCACATGTGTAAGATTAGACTTATTGACACACTGCCGGAGAATGAGGTAAGATGGACAGAAAATCTATATATTTCGACCACTATCTGTGGTCCTCTTCAGCAGAATGCTACATAGTGTGGAGTGTGAGAATATATATATAAATACATTCTCACACTCCACACTACATAAGAACATAAGAATACACAATACACGGCAGCTCCGTATCCATCACCACCTGTCGTCCCCATCCATAAAGTTGTCTAATCGTTTTTTAAAACAACTGATAGTTTCAGCGCTTACTACATGGTCACTAAGATTATTCCATTCATCGACCACCCTATTAGTAAACCAATTCTTGCCTATTTCCTTCTTAAATCTAAATTTTTCCAGTTTATACCCATTACTGCGAGTCCTGCCCTGTTGTTTTATTATGATGACCTTGTTTGCATCACCCTTGTTATAACCTTTGATCCACTTGAACACCTCTAATTAGATCACCCTGCACTCTGCGTCTTTCCAGAGAGTGTAAGTTTAGGTGCCTAAGCCTCTCTTCGTAAGGCAAATTTCTGAGTCCATGCATCATTTTGGTCATTCTTCTCTGTACTGATTCTAGTGAATTGATGTCAATTCTGTAGGACGGAGACCAAAACTGTACCGCATAGTCAAGGATGGGTCTAACTATCGCTAGATAGAGTTTAATAATTACCTCTGCACTTCTATTCGTTACCATCCTAGCAATGAAACCTAATGCCCTGTTAGCTTTATTTCTGGGGCTAATGCACTGCTTCCTGGTTTTAAGGTCCGGACTCACCAGAACTCCCAAGATCCCTCTCGGTCTCAGATTTTTCTAAAAATGTGTTATCTAAGCTGTATCTATTTTCGGGGTTGTGTAGCCTTACGTTTAACACGCTACACTTAGAGATATTGAAGTTCATTTGCCATTTCACCAACAATGTTAACAATTTATTAAGATCATCCCACAGAATCTCTGTGTCGTCTCCTGACCTAATTAGGCGTCCTATTTTAGTGTCGTCCGCAAACTTACTAACATCACTATTTATCCCATCGTCTAAGTCGTTTATGTACATAATGAACAACAAGGGACCCAAAACCGAGCCCTAGGGGACCCCGCTAGTAACATTGCCCCACCTAGATTTTACTCTATTTATGGTGACCCGCTGTTTTCTGTTACTAATCCAAACGCTGCTGAAGATGACCACAGATAGTGGTCGAAATATACAGATTTTCTGTCCATCTTATCTCATTCTCCAACAGTGGATCAATAAGTCACACACACACACACACACACACACACACACACACATATATATATATATATACATATATATATGTTTATATATGTATATATATATAAATATATATATATATATGCAGACAAACCACTGGGAAAATGAAAGAGATGAGACCGAGCGCTTTCGTCTATTCAGACATTTTCAAGGTATAGATACATAAAAGAGACAAGTATATATACTCAGAAGGATAAGGTGGATCTCTCCCAGTGCCATATTGGCTCAAGTGTCCGGACATTTGGTTTACAATTTTTGTTATGATAAATTCATCCAATTTGTATAATCCTTGACTTAAATTTAAATTATTAACAAATGTATTCTTGATCAGACTGGATTCTATGATGTTTCTATTCAAATAAGAATTACTTTTGACAATTACATTAGCTTCATTCCAATTGATACAATGGTTAAAATCCCTAAGATGGACAAATAACGCGTTGGACGTTTGACCACTTCCAACGCTATATTTGTGTTGCTTTATTCTAACATTTAATTCCTTTCCAGTCTGACCAATATAGCATTTGTTGCAATCTTTACATGGCATTTTATATACACAGCCTTCCTTATTTTCAGGGGAATTTTTAATCAAAAGACTTTTGACTGTGTTGGAGTTCCTAAAAATGGTTTGGATGTTGAAATTCTTAAGAATATGCGGCAATTTAATGAAGTTGTCATGATACGGAAGAACGAGAAGATTTTTAGAATTTAATTTTTCTTCCATTTTCCCAGTGGTTTGTCTGCATACTAGTATCACGCGTTCAAGTGATTTCTTCTGCACACACACACACACACACACACACACACACACACACACATATATATATATATATATATATATATATATATATATATATATATATATATATATATATAATATATAGATAAAATAAATAGTGGGTTGGAGCATGTTAATATGTGTTTATCCAAATTAATCTTGAAGCTTGGAACTGTCATACAGCTGACCAGTGATAATACCACAGGTAAAAAAGTCACGGGGAAAAATCATTTTGGATAGGAAAAAAGTCATAGAAAAAACTCGCATTTTTTTAATACATGACTTGTACATATAGACGCTATTGATAAAAAATCACGTATCTAAGTCGGTCAGTTATTGATTGTACATAACATGTACAGGTTGAGAACAACATTACATGTATATTCCATGTTTTTCGTGTTGATGATTAAGACGATTATTCCAGTCGAGCAACCCACACGTGGCGATGGTGTTATGATAGATATACATAGTATCGATGTTAATCAAACAAAAATATTAAAGTCAATTTTTCTTATTTATATTAAGTGTTTTATTATTGTTAATTCAGGCAAATATTCCAGCCGACGCCAGGAAGAAACTCCGTCATAGTCTTTCTGTTCTTTCGCCGAGAAACACACAACTTACGTAGGCGTTCCTGTAGCCGTACATAGCGTGGACGAATTATTTTTTGAGGGAAGGTTGCCAACAGCATACTGCTGGATAAAGGTGCTTACTGTCGTTTCTTCACGTTGGAACCAACCAATGACGCGCCAGAGTGAAGGATGGTAGTGACCTACGAGGTTGAAGAATGTATTATTCCATCCTTCACAAATGCTGTTGATGCGGGCATTGTTGTGTACAGTGGCGTCATGCACATTCCATAGGCGGGGGCAATCATAGGTGGAATGTGAGGCATTCTCTGAGGCATCAGGGCATCACTGGATATGGGAACTTGAGGCAGAATCAAGCGAAAGGAGCCGCTAACATAACTACGATCGAAGCACATGAGCTGCTTCTCGGCTTCAGGTGGACCTTGTGGAATGACGGTTTTGAGTTACCTCATATCTTCGTCAACGTCTTCTAGGAGGAGAAAAGCAAGAGAATCAATCATGCCACAAAACAACCATAACTCAGCATTGGTATTATACATTGTCCCCAAACTCAGTTCTTGGAATTGACGCCAAGTGGACTGCGTAAGATGATAAAAGCAACCTTTGTTCTCTCTGTCGCGGCTAAACACTGCAAGAACAGCTCAAATTCAGTCACTACGGTTTGCACATTAATATTTAGGTTTTGGTCTACACGCATGTCAACTACAGCCTGAAAGAGTTCTTTGTAGGTGGTACGAGTCTTCTTTGGAAGAAGCGCGTACACGGAAGTAACAGCCGTTTCCCCAAAAGGCACACGAATGACATAAATCTGCTTGAAAATATTTGGAGCCATAGAAAAGTTGCCATCCATATATAGGGTATCAGCACCAGCAAGAAGCCTGAGCCCATCACTGGTACCAAACACTAGAATGCGGTTGTTTACATTTGGTCCGTTATCATAGAGTAAAAATTCCTCGGGGTTAGGGCCAACTGTCTGAAGAAACTCAGAGGGAAGTTCACCTAGATCTTTTAGCAGGAAGAGTACGTTATTGCTTGCAAAGAGCACGTTTGTGAATGTCAGCAGAGTGTATAGGTGAGCCTACATCATCATCACACTGCCTCACACCATGACTAAAGATCTGAGCTGGCTAATCTCGAGTCTTGGCAGCTTGGTCCTTCATCCAGTTGTGTACTTTGGCAAGACGTTCGGTCTCATCTGGGGCATGGTTGTGAGGCTGACCTACAGCTGGATTTTCTAAATGTAGGTCTGTTGTCATACTGCCTCGACAACGACCACTGGATCTTTTAGCACAATTCCACTGCACATTGGTTTTACGAGTGGATTGCTTGGTATACATGAACCCATTGAAGCAGATTTTTTAACCGCGCTTATCACTTTGAATAATTCCTATGGCAGAAAAATATTTCTTCATATTTTTTCACTATACCCAAGTATTATTCATCGACAACAGCACTTAGCTTCTAAATATCTTGTCCACGCTATCTGAAACATTACACGAACATTACTTGGCTTTGGTGCCGAGGGAGTGAAGGAAACTCGAGAGGGTTTGCTGGTTTTATTATGGTTGCTGCGAGTGTCGACCTAGGCTGGGTCGGCGATCAGGGCTCCGAGGGATGCCCTAACCGCAGAAGTGACCGCGAGCCTTGGGTAGCGCACCGCTGGTGACAAGTACAAAAGAGAAATTACCCTGGACACCAAAACCTTGCATCCTTATATACGCACCCTGCGTACGCTATAGTAGCAAACGACCCATCCTCACCGAAGTATGGCTCGGCAGGGCCTAGGTTGTGCTTTCATGAGGATACAAATGCCTGTAGTACAGGCGTAATATGTGAGCTTAACCTACACCAAAGTAATACAAGGCCGAAGGCCAGCCGTTTCTACAACACATGTACATTCCTTGTCCATCCCATTTCTGCAGCGGCGATACTATAAGCCAAAATATCGCGTAGAAGCACATGTGGGGGACTCTGTTCACCACATATCCTCAGGGAGATTTCCATTCTATAGAGAATAACGAGGTTATATACTGCACGTAGTATATAACCTCAGCTGACATACTTTATTACTATTTTTTACCAAATTAAAAAAAAATCTATTTTACATTTTTTTTAGCAAAAGTCACTGATTTATCATTAGTTATGCATCTTCCTTTACTGAGAATTAAAAGATAAAATATTCAACAATTAACCTTCCTATAGAAGATAGACGCAGAAAGTGCTGACAGTGTCCTGTTGTTTTTTTGCTGTTTCTTATTATTAACATATTTCTATGACTTTTTTACCTGTGGCATTTATACCTTTGGCGTTTTTACCTGTGACTTTTTTCCATGACTTTATTATCTGTGGCATTTATACCAATGTCTTGGTTTAAACATGAGCTTCCTATCGATTATTATTATAAAGGATTTCAAAGGCGGAGCATGCCGACAGGAGACCTTTTGGTCCATATCTAGGTCGGATGCAAAAGAAAAAAATCATAATAATGATAAATAAATAAATGAATAAATAAAAACTATTATAATGTAAACAATAAATGAAATACATAAATAAATGCATAGGTACAGTTAAATAATAAACAAACAGGTAAAGAGTAAATGATAATAAATTGACATATAACTAATAATAAATGAGAATCAAGCAAATAATAATAAACAGACAAATGATAACAAAACAAATAAACAAATAATATAGAATAAATGATAATTATTACAGCATCTTGCTTAGGTGTTTATTATCTATATACTAATACGTGTGTCACGCTTACGTCATTAGTCGTGACGTCACATCTCTTCTGATTGGCTGATCTTCAGTTGTGACGTCATGTCTCTTCTTTCTTCTGATTGGCTGGTCCTCAGTCGTGACGTCATATATCTTCTTCTGATTGGCTTGTCTTCAGTCGTGACGTCATGTCTCTTCTGATTGGCTGGTCTTCAGTTGTGACGTCACGCGCTCCGCGCTGGGACCCCACGATTGGGTTCCTCGGGACCCAGAGGGGACATGTCCCCTTGAATCATTTCTGTCGCCGTGGAATTTCTACGGGTCCTGCTATGATTGACCTAACGAGAGAGAGAGAGAGAGAGAGAGAGAGAGAGGCGACGGGAGAATTTGACGACAACGTCGGGGGATTTGACGACTCCTTTTGGAGACTGAAGACTCCTTCGGGAGATTTTGAAGACTCCTTCGTAAATCCCGTGGAATTTCCACGGGCCCTGCTAGTCTAAATGATTCTTAAAGTTTCGAACTGAACTACAGTGCACTGCCTCTGCAGTAAGTTTATTCCATTCATTAACTACACGGTTGGCGAAGTTGTTTCTACCCACTTCCAAATTAAATTGTTTTCCGGACAGTTTAAGACCATTGTTTCTTGTCTGATTCTCATCCAGTGAGAAAATTCTGTCACTCTTGATGTCGTCAATCCGCTTTAGAATCTTAAAGACTCTTTTATGAGATTCGATGACCATACGGAAACAGCACATTCCAAATGTGGACGAACTAACGATTTATATAGCTTGTTAATGAGTGATGGACTTTTGAAGTCAAAAGATCGCGCAATCAGTCCTAGAATCTTATTTGCTTTCTCAGAGACTGAAATGCACAGCTTGGATGATTTGAGATCGTTACTGATAATCACGATGAGATCTTTTTCACTATCCACATTTGTTAAAGAATTTCCAAATAACTTGTAATAGTACTTACTGTTATTTTTACTTATGTGCATTACCTTGCATTTACTTGTGTTTAAGTTCATTAGCCACTTTTCAGAACACTGCTGTAATTTATCTAAATCTTCTTGAATATCTAATTGATCTAAATGATCATTTGCCATTCCGCACAGTTTTGTATCATCAGCAAATTTGGAAACAGTAGATTTTAGTCCATGATCTATATAATTTACATATACTATGAATAGAAGTGGCCTAAGAACGGAACCCTGAAGAACTCCACTTGTAACATTTTTCCATCCAGAAGTTTTTAATTTAAAACAAGTCTCTGTTTTTGATCATTCGACCAATTACTAGTCCAACTTAATAGGCTACCACTATTCCGTGTGAAGCTAATTTAGTAAGTAGTCTTTCTTTTGCAAAGTCTAAATATATGAAATCTATATTGTTTCTTTTGCCATAATTCGAGATAACTGTGTTATAGAATTCGAGTAAGTTAGTCACGCAAGAACGTTTCCGTCTGAAACCATGCTGGATCTCATTTATCAAGCAGTTACTTTCTAAATTATGTTCGATAGTATCTCTGATGATAGTTTCCATAATTTTTCCTACGACTGAAGTCAAACTTATAGGCCTGTAGTTATTTGATTTCTTTTTGTCACCTTTTTTAATATGGGAGCAACGTTAGCTAGCTTCCATTCTCTTGGGACATTTCCGGATATGATGGATTTCTTGAAAATAATTTCAAATGGAACAACAATCTCATTTTCCATTTCCTCTAAGATTCTTGGATGCCAACCGCCAGGCCCTGGTGTTTTATTAAATTTGAGTTTCTCTATACACCATTTATTTTTTTCTTATGTTATATTTACCGTAGTGAGCAAGTTTACCCTAGACTTTTTACAGGTTTCAGTTTGGAGTTCACATTGAGGTGTTTCGTTTAAGAATACTGAGGTAAAATAACTGTTTGAAATATCACACATTCCTTCATTTGAATATTCAAGTTGACCGTCAGCAGATAATAGTGGACCAATGTGATTCCTAACTACCTTTGTATATCTAATTTAACTAAATATATATATATATATATATATATATATATATATATATATATATATATATATATATATATAGAGAGAGAGAGAGAGAGAGAGAGAGAGAGAGAGAGAGAGAGAGAGAGAGAGAGAGAGAGAGGGGGGGGGAGGGGGGTTCGCTGATATTTACTTACCATCAACAGAATGTGTTCAATTAAGTCGTTTATTCCATTCATTTGGCTGCTCGAGCTCATTAGCCAGTATGTCTTCTACGAATGATTATACACAGTGAAATGATATTTCAATAACTGTGATTCTAACATTCATCAAACACATAAAATATGCATTGTAATTACAATATACATTTATATTTACACATACTTATATTTCTGCATACCGTAGTTCTCATATAAAGATAAATTTCCGTAAACATTTGGTATTCATTCAACAACTACATAATACTGTATACATTTAGTCCTTAATATCACAATATGCGTCGATGGCTTTTCCACAACCACATAACTCTGACTGGGAACACAATTAATGTATTCAGACTACGATGTACACGCCATGATACTCAAAGCTGAACACTAAGCATCACACGTGCGCGACATTCCGAAGTAGAAGCAACGCGTCATTAGCACAGCGACATTGTGTTCGGTGAAGCTTGGGTTAAAGAACCTTGAAGGCGAAACAGACTTAACGAATGCATTCATCACTCATACATTACAAATAGGGAGACACGTCATAAATTGAACGTTCCTAATGGGATACATGATTAATGTCAATTAGAAGTACATATGGCTGATGAAGAAACATATAATTAATTATGTGTGAGGTTGTGGCAGCTGCTCAGTAACTCCACAAGTTTTCAGATAACGAATACAATTTGCTGATATGCCTAGAAAGTGTTTGTGACATGATTCTGAAGGTGATATTGACGTGATGGTCATAATACGGATGTCATTAATCACAACCAAAATTTTATCTTAATCCGAGAAGAAAAAAATATTTACAAAATTTAATGGAAATGTTAGATGGAAATCGAGGGGGTATGGTTAGTAGCAATATTCACTTGGCTTACTCCATGAAAAAATAATTCCTTGACATTGAAACATTTTCACCTGTGTGCGAATGTACTGTGTTAGCACAGCAGGGTTCCGCGCGAATGATGAAATGTGTAATATCTGCCACGCATGGAAAGGCATAAGACTGCACTACTGGTCTACCTTGAGAAGGCCAACTTGAGATAATCCACTTGGAGCTCAGTGGGAAAATCAAGCAAATGTATGCATTTGCTGGCGAAGTCACACACATGTAACAATTCTTTCCGTAAAAGGAATACGAATGCTTAACCTGTTTTTGACGAGATCGAAATTGTAGTAGTTGCCATCAACCATCATCTTCTATTCATCACCTAACACCTATTTCGGGTTGTTTTGGTTAGCCGCAGTCCTGGCTAAGTAAAACTCGGTTATCATTGGTTACGAGGTGAGAACTTGCCCAATCAAAATACGCGACACAAATTTGGTAGGTGGAGTTTATCTCTCCGCCAATACGATGGCTCGTATCTTTCCTTCGTCCTCGTCTCGGTTGCTTGCACTGTATAGTTACTTTAAATGGAATTATGCCTCTCAAAACTACCGTTTTGTATTTCATATTACTATTTTTTATAAAAGATGATAAATGGATTAATTATTTGGTAGGTATATATCTAATACTGCGTCCATCTCCCGAAATGTAATAAAAAAGGAAAATTGTTACCTGAATGGCAACACGAGGACAAACCTCATCATTGACGGAACACAAAAACAGTCAGTGTTTGTGAGGAGTCAGTTAAAGAAGGAACGTGTTGGAAACTATTATGAATACATAAGCTTATTTAACGGCGATGTCATAATTATGTTGTGTCAGACAGTGATGAAGCAGATGGCATAGGTGTAGATGTGACAGGAGAGTGTGTAGACGGCGTAAACAGCGAGAAATGGCGCGTTGGGGAGGAGAAAGAGAGGGGCGGCCTCCGCGGACCCCAGTGGGATGTGTGTTGATGGTGCTTGCTGCCCTGCCCCATGTGTGTTCTTCTCAACTAATGCACACGGGCGTGCCCGGAGTAGGTTCGGCAGGGCGTGTCATTAGCAGCGGCAGGATGGATCAAGTGTTGGACCGCGATATTTCGCCGCAGCACGATCGTTGTGAGCCCATTGCCATCACAATGTGCAAGTCGGACAGAATCCCTTACAACACAACCATGATGCCAAACATGTTAGATCACCAGACACAAGAGGAAGCAGGCCTCGAAGTGCACCAGTTCTTTCCCCTCGTGAAGGTGGACTGTTCTCCTGACCTACACATGTTCCTGTGCAGTGTGTACGTGCCCCTGTGCACCATCATGGAAACGCCTCTGCCTCCGTGCAGGCCGCTCTGTCTCTCAGCCAAGCAAGGATGCGAGAACCTCATGAATAAATTTGGTTTCCAGTGGCCAGAATCTCTCGACTGCAACAAATTCCCCGCAGACTCAGAACTCTGCTTCATCCAGAACCGGTCGAGTGTGGGGCGACCTCGTCCGCCTAAGCTGGACGTTCTAAATGACAGGGGGCGCCGACCCCCAAACCAGTACGCAGGGAAAGACTTCCAATGCCCTGTGCACTTCAAGGTACCCAAGAACTTCAAATATCGCCTAAGGATCGGTAGCGTTGAAGCTCCGGATTGCGGGGCGCCTTGTCATGGGATGTTCTTCACCGACGCCCAGCTGACCTTCTCCAGGCAGTGGGTCGGGGCGTGGGCAGCTGTATGCATCGTCTCCTGCACCTTCACGATTGCCTCCTTCCTGGTGGACGTCCGGAGGTTCCGATACCCTGAACGGCCCATCATCTGGATCAGCGGGTGTTACTGGTTCATAGGGGTGGTCTTTGTCGTGGGGCTTATCCAAGGGGACAAGGTGGCCTGCGACGCCCCCTGGGACCCACCCAAAGACCTTCCCGAAATCAGAGGTCACATGGTGAGCACCATCACGCAGGGTGTGGAACGGGAGTTTTGCACCATCCTCTTCATGACCCTCTACTTCTTCTTCATGGCCTCGAGTATCTGGTGGGTGGTCCTTTGCCTCACCTGGTTCCTGGCCGCGGGCCTGAAGTGGGGGCATGAGGCGATAGAAGCCAATTCTGCTTGGTTCCACGTGGCTGCTTGGGCCGTACCTGCAGTCAAAACCATCGTGATTCTTGCTACAGGAAATGTAGAAGGTAAGGACCTGGGTCATTTTGTGTTTTACAAGGGTACTGAAGTTTTGAGCTGCCTAGTGTAGGCCTCATGGTCTCTTGCAGTCTCCTTCATTCTTATGTTCTTATGTAACTTAGAGAATGAAAGAAGAATGAACGTGGAGAGGAATGAATGCCCCAGCACTGAGAATTCCCTAAAAAAAAAAGTGGAAGGAGAGAGGGGATACATCTAGGTCTCACTAGTATTATAGAAACTCCCATGTCAGGTGTTTACAACAGTCCTGCTTAGTTTATGACAACAACCCCAGTGAACCGGAAAGTCCTGTCAGAAATAATTGAGCAATTTTAACAGGGACCGACAGCGGGCCCACCGGGACCGTCAGCGGGCCAACAGAGAGCTAGCAACACATCTTCACTTTTTTTAATTTTCAATGAAATGTTACTTAGGTTAAGAGCTTTTAGACAACGTAAGTTTCTTGTTAGATATCCTTGCTTGCGTAATCTGGAATGTTGTCCAGCAACAACACTCTTGGATAGATGGACCAGGCATATGTAATAGCCTGGTGGGGGCTGACAAGACCCTGACCAGCATGGGAAAGGAAGTACCTCTTCCCGAGGTTGACTACAGCCGAACCTAGGATTGATAGCAGACCTACCTAAGACTGACATTTCAAAAAATGGGGACTGACAATGGAAACATGTCGATGCGAGACCAGCAGAAGTCCTTTGTGGATTGCTGGAATCTGAAAACTCCGAATTGGAGCTGAGCTGCTCAGGCTACGCTTGTTTATTATATCCTGACAATTTTTACAGTTATATACGACCGAATACGATACTTGGGTTGTATTTCTGATTTCTTTTTATTTATTTCTTTTTATTTATTTATTTTTGTTCAATTTCCAGGTGGCTTTATTGTCTGATGATTTATCGTTTTTTATTTATATATGTACTGTGTGTTTTTCATTCGACCTCACCATATACTGAAAGGTTTCTTGTCATCGTGTTTTGTTAAAGTAACAAATAAAATATCAAATTTGTTTTGTGGCGGCACTGAATTGAATTCCGTCAAGCACTGTAGCGCGCGATAAGGTGTGACAATTTGACACATAGAAAGTGGCGTCGCCTCTCGCTTCGTGTTAAATGTTCACATCATAAATCAATATGATTTCTCTTCCGCTAAAATGTCACCGTCTCGTATACAGAAATGTGACAAAGAGAAGAAAGTTCCACGCGCGATATTTTACAGGTCGCAGAGAACGCCATCAACGTCTTTTTCATACCCGCCCCTTCCCCACTCCTCCCCTCTCCTGTCTCTGTCTCCTTCGTCTCTTTTCCTTTCCTCCTCCCTCCCTTCCCTTCTTGGTCCCTCTCAAGACTCAGTTTCCTTAAGTCTCTTCCAGTTTTTTCCTATTGTCTCCCGTCTCTTTCCTTCCCTTCTCTTTTCTCCTCATGCCATTCTGGAGTCGTGTTTCTTGGGCAACAGTTACATGCCTAACAGGCCAGTGTGCATTATTTTTTTTACTGTAAGCAAACAGCTACTCAGAAATGACTGATGGTCACTTTAGTTTTATTATCCTTCTTATAGCTGTCCTCCTTGAATCTCCTTCCACCTCAGTGACCCTCTTGAGTGATATTGTCCAAGGAGAGAGAGACTCTCTCTCTCTCTCTCTCTCTCTCTCTCTCTCTCTCTCTCTCTCTCTCTCTCTCTCTCTCTCTCTCTCTCTCTCTCTCTCTCTCTCTCTCTCTCTCTCTCTCTCTCTCTCTCTCTCTCTCTCTCTCTCTCTCTCTCTCTCTCTCTCTCTCTCTCTCTCTCTCTCTCTCTCTCTCTCTCTCTCTCTCTCTCTCTCTCTCTCTCTCTCTCTCTCTCTCTCTCTCTCTCTCTCTCTCTCTCTCTCTCTCTCTCTCTCTCTCTCTCTCTCTCTCTCTCTCTCTCTCTCTCTCTCTCTCTCTCTCGAGTTCATGCATTTGTGTACATTCAGGATTTAGGAAAGTAATGTCATGTAATCAGCCTACCAAGTTTACATTAAAGTGGTTAATGTGATGCATGAGGAAGAGGGTTGAAAGACTAGATAGTAGAGTATCGCAGTGCTCAATTCTGGCACCTGTAATGTTTCCTGTATATCAATGATCAATGAATGGAATAGGTAGCAATACAAGATTATTAGTGGGTGATGCAAAGTTCATGAAGAAAGTGAAAAACAAGTAGTATTGTCAACAGCTACAGGAAGACTTGGATAAGATTTAGTAATGGAGCCAGGAGTAGAAGGTAAATTTCAATACCAAAGAATATGAAATCTGGGAACTGAGTCAAAGAAGAAAATGAAGGGATTAGAGTAAAAGGATAAGTTGAAATCAAGGATGATCTGTTGCCAGAAAGTCATATAAAGAGAATAGCAAAAGAGACTTGTACATTTTTGAAGAATAGAATGGCATTTTGTTACATAGATTAAAAAGGCAGTAGAAAGCGTACGCCAGGAGGTGCATGGGAGCCCATAAAGACATTACCTTTGCCCTTTTTACTTGGAATGTGCAGGGCTCAAATCCACAACTAAGCAAATGTGAGACCTGCATGTTTCTGATTATACTACATGGATGAGGATGTAATGAAAAAGTTCATTCATCACAGACTGGAGTATGCATCAGTGATGATACCAAGCTTTAAATAAAGACATATGAGGAAAGAATGAGAAAGCTGGAGTGCCCACATTGGAAGTGCAAAGAGGGAGAGGCAACATGCTTATGATGTATACATTAAAAAAAATGTGGAAAAAAAATTAACAGGGAGGATTTGCTGGTATGGGGTGAGAGATCTTACTACAAAAGATAATAGTAATAAGTTGATAAAGCAAGGTCACTTAGTAAACAAAATAAAGTAAATTTTCCCCATAGATATGTAAATTTGGGAAGAAATTATATTGAATTATAGTCCTTGTAACCCCAACTGTACTTCTTCAACACTTCATCTCGAACACATATAAATTCCTCCTTTCTACCTCCCTCAAATTCCAGATCTCTGCCCAATACAGTACTGGAGGCATAATCACCCAGTCAGTTTCCTTTTTGTGTCTGTCCTTAGATGCCCATTTCTCACAACAATTTTTATTCACCAAAGACATTCATTTGCATCCCTCACTTTGCAGGTTACCTCCACCTCACATCCCTCAATTCCCTGCCTCATGTGACTCTAAATACTCAAAAATATCCACCTGCTCTTGCCTCTCTCCTTAGACTTAATTCCAACTCAGTGGCACCCTCCTCCCAGCAAGATATGCTGGGAAGGGGGTCACTGATTAAATGAAGCAGCCTTGCTGTAGTTGTGTTGTGTCTTGCTACATTGTTTCTGGTGCAGGGCAGTGGGCAAGATGCAGGGATGACCCATCATCAGGAGCCAACATAGGAGGGAGGGAGGGATAGTGAATGGAAGTGGAGTATGTGAGGGATGGAATGGTTGGGAGTGAATTTTTTTTTTTTTTTTTTTGCTTCCTACCTTGTAAGAGGGAAAAAACTGTTGGTATATGTAGAGTATGTACTTTCAACTTTCTCCACTTATCTTCCTGAACTCTTTCACAAGCTGCCTTAGACCCTCTTCTGACCCATCCACAAGCACACTGTAATCAGTGTAACTGACAATTGCATTTGCAAACAACATCTGGTTCACCTCCCACTTCTCTCCACTCTCACCAACCATCTCCAAACCCCTATGTATGCCCTTGCATTAACTCTTTGTACCCCATCCATGTACATGTACAATCATGGTGAGATTAGTTTCATCATCACCCAAACCACACACTCACTATTTCCAGCCTTAATACAAGCTCCACTATTCTCATAAGAACTTTTAACTGCCCCTCATAACTTTAACCCCAATTCAATACATCTGCAACACTTGTGTTCCTATCTAGCATGTCAAAAGCCTTCTTCAGATGTATAGAAACCCAGAAATATCCTTACCTACGTGAGAACTTGTTGCATATTTGCTGTACTACAGAAATTTGATCCCCACATCATCTACCACACTTCTTCACCAATTACTCCCTCTGTTCCCCACCTAATCGTCTTAATTAACACCCTTCCCCTCTTGAACTGTACTCAACAGACTGATTCCTCAAAAACAATTACATTCATATTTGTTTCCTTTTCCTTTGTAATGTGGAACTATATAAGCACTCCTTCAGCACATTCTCCTCCCTTAAGCACACATTTAAAAAAAAGAAAATTGCTAGCCAGCCAATCCATTATAACAGTTCTCTCATTCATCAGATACACCACATGACAGCTTCCAACCCAGGTGACTGACTAGCTTTCATCACTTTCAGTGCTTTTTTGTACTTATCTTTTCCAACTGCAGTAATTTTGTTCTTCTATCACAATCATTTTCTGAATGCCTCCCACTGTTACAATGAATTAATCCCCAATGTGCTACACAATGCCTGTATTTAGCTGGAATAAAATGACCACCTACATAGCCTTATATATTGAGTATATAGACCATTTGTAACTACATGAATGTGAGGTTCACCTCACCTCTCCTCCCTGGTGAGGATTTGGATGTTGGCCACCATGGAGCTCCATTCTTGTCTGCACATAGCTCTTCTTAACAAGATGGCATTTGTTATTTCTTCTACATATGTCCTTAACCTGTCCACATATTTTCTGCGTGGTCTACCTCTTGCCCTCTCCTTCTATTTTTCCTGTTAGGCACATATGTTCTAATTGTTTTCTCATGACATCTTACAAAGTGTAACTTTTGGCATGATCCATATAATAATACTGACAAAGGATTACAAAGGCGGAGCATGCCAACAGGAGACCTTTTGGTCCATATCTAGGTTGGATGCCAAAAAAAAATCATCATAAATAAATAAATGAATAAATAAAAATATAATAATGTAAATAAAAAAAAAAAATTACAAATCTTTTTCTTGTTCACATATTTATTTTATGGTTAATTACAGTTTAATTTTGTTGAAATTATTTTTCATTATCAATATGGCTATCCTTCTCTTTATCTCTGTCGCTTTTCCCATCCCAAGTTAACATGCTTCCTAGGTAATTGAAATGGTCCACCTGTGTCATTATTCTTACTTTACTTCAATTCTTACCCTTGGACATTCTTGTTTTATCATCAATACCATCACTTCTTTTCTTTTTATTCACTGTTAGACCACTACTTGCTTCTACTAGTGCTGTAACTAATTCCTGTAACTGAGCTTCCGATTCTGCGAGTAACACAGTATTGTCTGCTCATCAAATATTGAGATTTCTTCCTCCTATTGTTAATCCTTTTAGATTGTAAATATCTCTCATGATTACCTCACTGTATAAATTAAACAGGTCTGGTGACATTACACATCCCTGTCTCATGCCACTTTCAATCTTTTGCCAATTGGGCAGTTCTATTTTCACTGCTGCTTCTTGCTTCCAATAGAGATTTGTGATTAAACTTAAATCCTTCCCATCCACCCCTATTTTCTTCAACATCTCTGTTAATTCATTGTGAGGTTAGGTATGATAAATTGGAGTGTAGGAGCCAGGATTCTGTGAACATTGTTCCTTTCTCGTATGCTACAATTAATTAAATAGTTTTTTCTATTTAGTGAAATTTAAGGCAACATTCATTGTTGCTATTGTATGCAGCATTTTAATATGACTACAATACCCATCCTCAATATGTTGGTAATTACCTAGGTGATTTATAGACTTGAGGGGAAAATCCATTACTCCAGAATGCATAATAGTATTTTATGAAAACTATTGGTGATGTATGATTATAATGATAATGTGAGAAACTTACAGGATGAGGTACAAAGCTGTGGTTGAAATACTCACCTTTGCCCTATGTCTTCACACAGCCAGGGCAAGTAACTAACTGTTGGGAATTGAACTTGGTTCTGTGTACAGTTGTTACAAGGTGAGCGTGAAGTTCGTCATAACAGGACATCATACTCATAAGAGATTTAGTGAACCCTTTTACTTACAGATCTGTTCATATTATTTAGTCATTCCTTAAACCTACCAATCTGGCCCAATCCATCCTAAATCTACAGTACTACCTCTCATTAACGGACTAAAAGGGGTGTAACGGTGTCCGTTGATGTGAACAATCCGTTGATTTGGAGTGGTTTTTGGGTGGCATAGTGATTGCATGCACTAAACAGCACCACCAAAAACACAGCGAAAACACCACAAACACAGCACATTAACGTCCGTTAATGAGAGGTCTCACTGTTCTTAATATAACATTCTCAGAATTTAGAAACTTTATATGCTCTATCTAACCCACCTTAAGTAACTTGTTTTATCCAACTAAAACTACAACAATGAAAAATAGATACTTCATCCCAAATTACCAAATTATTCATAGACAATTTTTCCTCCATAGCAATGTCATTCTTACCAGTATGGTACCTCATTAATTGTCATGATGGGTAATGGCAATAGTCTGGGAGAAACTTTAATGCACTGAAGGGCATACACACACACACACACACTCTCTCTCTCTCTCTCTCTATCTCTCTCTCTCTCTCTCTCTCTCTCTCTCTCTCTCTCTCTCTCTCTCTCTCTCTCTCTCTCTCTCTCTCTCTCTCTCTCTCTCTCTCTCTCTCTCTCTCTCCTCCTTCCCTCCTTCCTTACTTACTTACTTACTTACTTACTTACTTACTTCCTTCCAGGAAGCTTTTTGAATTATTTCAGCTGCTACCATTTTTTCATTGTCAGAAGCCAGTAATATGGTAAGGTACATGGTAGGAGTGGTCCTGCAAAATAGATGTTGGAGAGAAACATCTTCCTGATGCCCATCTTGAAAACAATGCTCTCTTTGCACTTAAATTCTAGACCAGATCCAAAGTGTCCGAATCAACTTTAGATGTTTTCCCCTGACTCTTCCACATAAGGATAACTTGCAACTGACAATGGCTTCAATTCTTCTCTTGTTAGCCAATGACATAGAAATAGATCCACACTAGTACAGCAGATGTTGTACTAGATTTTTTTCTAGAGAGATCAATAGGAGGGCCTAATAGCCATTGATGGTTGCTGTGGGACTGCGGGTTTCCGAGGCAAAAATAATTATTTTTTGTTTAGAATGTCAAGAATCGACACTCCTTTTGTTTGATTTCTCTTTCACCATTTTGTTAGTGTATCATTGGACCTGGGTTTTTTTCATTGGATAGGATTGTATGAACATAAGAATAAAGTGTGTAAGGAAATGCTGGGAAGAATGGATTATTGGGATAGCCTAGTATAAAACTTGATCAACTGTTAGATTAATGGCTTTGTTTATGGACTTCTGAAGATGCATGGATGACAGAAGAGTCCAGTCTCCCTTCATGGTGATGGTACTGGTTACAGAGGTATGTAACCTTGACAGGTTTATATAAACAACTAAACACCTCCCCCCTCCACCAAACTAGTCCACATGGCTGTTGAAGGCATTGATGGTGGGTGGATTTATGGCCTCTTTTGGGAATATTCCTGTACAGTGCAACTCGTTATTATGCACATGCCTTGCCTCAAGTTTAGTTTTCTTATTTCTGACACATTCATGGAATGCCTGATGGTGAGTACTGCCAGAGTTTGAAGTCTTGTTCTTTTGTATTCATGCCTTTCCATGATATTGAAGGATTGATTCGAATCACCATTAAGTCTGCTATAATCCAGTGTGGTTAGACCAATTCTTTGTCTTTCCCTGTAAAGTGTCTTCAAGATGTGGCATCTCAAGATTTCACATTTTCATAGTTTTGGTGCTTAGATAATGTAGATATGTTGGTCATGACAGGCACATTGGTATATTTCAGCTGTAGAATACAGATATTCAGAGGATCAAGATTTGATGATCTTATCATGGTGACTGAAATGGTCATACTTAGATTGTTGAACACTTCATGTTTAATTATACATACACCAAGGGCTGTTTCCCCCTTATAAGGGAGGTAGCCAAAGGCATAAATCCACTCCCTGTTTCATCCCCACATAACTTACTTCCCTTTACCATCCCTCCCTCCCTCTTTTCTTGGCTCCTCCTTTATGATGGGTCATTCCTGCATCTTGCCCACTGCCCTGGGTCAGAAGCAATGCAGCAAGACACGGCACATTCACAGCAAGGCTGCTTCATTTAATCAGTGACCCCACCCCCCATCCCCTCATGCCAAAAAAGAGAAGATGGGAAGAAATCCCTTTGGGTTGAATCAAAATGTCTTTCATACATACTCACTCCCACCCTCATTCCCCACCCACTCCCTGCCATGCATCAGCATCACCCATACACAGCCATTCTCCATTCACCCCTGTCTTCTGTTTTCTCCCTTCCTTCCTCAACAGATACCCACCCCCATTCCCCACCCACTCCCTGCCATGCATCAGCATCAACCATACACATCCATTCTCCATTCACCCATGTCTTCTGTTTTCTCCCTTCCTTCCTCAACAGACACTCCCCTCTTTTCCAATGCCCCATTTACGCCCATCCATCCATCTCATCCTTGGTTGCCACCTCATGTTCACTCCCTCCGCATTGCCTTCCACACCTCTCTTGCTAATCTTTCTTCACTCATTCTTTCCATGTTTCCAAAACATCCCAATACTCTTTTTACCAACCCTGTCCCCCAACTACCTTTCCACCCCCACTCTCCTCCTCACTCCCTCATTTCTCATCCTGTCCAGCCAGTAACCCCTACCATACTTCTCAGGCATTTCATCTCAAACACGTTTAAACTCCTCCTCTCTTATGTTCCACGTTTCTACCCCCTACAGAGCTGTCGGCACAATCACCCCTTCATACCTCTTAGCATCCATTCCCAGCTGCCTATTTTTCATTACACTTTTTAATCCCCCAAGGCATTTACTTGCCTCTCTCAATCTACATTCTACCTCCACCTGCACTCCCCCCTTTCCCACCACATTTGCCCCCAAGTATTTAAAGCCATCTACTTCCTCCAGTCTCTCTTCCTTAATACTCCCAATTTACTGCCATCCTCTCCCCTTGTACATCTCATCAACTTAATTTTACTCACATTTATCATCAGTTTCCTTCTTTCACACATCTTCCCAAACTGTCACTAACTTCCTTATTCCATCCTCTGAATTATATCAGCCATCCAAAAAGCTAGCATGCTGAGATCTTCCTGGCTGAAAATGAAACCCAGACATGCCGAAGCAGTTTTGAATTGGCAGGCAAGAAGACAATACTGGCAATGTTCTTGTAAATGACATTAATGAAATTTATGAATAGCATCAACCCATGGGTTTTGTATCACACAGCACAGCACATCAGTACAACTGAGTGAGAATGTATTTGCTTGTGCCTACAATTTTAAGTTTTGACTTTTTGAACAGCCTAAGAGAGGAAATAAAGTACAGTAATATAAAGCTAGGTTTGGTCAAGTGAAGGTATGAGTACAGTAGTGTGTAGCTTGTTAACAATTGCAAAAAGCATCTGACTAAATATGTGTCGTTCAATAGAATCCTTACTGCTAGCCAACTAAGGCATGAGCCACAAGTCACTTGCTTATCAGTTCCACTTGCTCAGACCTTCATCAGTAGTCTTTGGTGAAGTACTGCCCCTTTTTTATGTTGCTGATGTGAGACTGAAGAGAATGAGAATGTTACTTATGCCTCGAGTTTTAATGACTGGGAACTAGTGAAAGTTTTACTTTTTTTCATTTCTGGGGCTCTTTTTTTTTCCAGTTACCTCAGAATATTGGGGGCTACTTTTTTATTTTCCAGGTCTTTTTCCCACTTTTCAGGGCTACAGTCTGCTGGGTTTTCCATTTGTAGCACTTTAAATATTTGGCTGTAACTCCCTTGGAGAGAGCATTGAGAAAATCATGGTTTGCACCATTCTTTTTTCTGTAAATGTTCAGAGGTGACTGACATGCTGTGGCACTCCAGGTGGTGTGTGTTGACACTTGGCACTGCATTCAACACTGGCAACTGCCTCCTGCAGTGCTGCACAAGGCTCAGTGTGGACCTGGCATAGAGTGAGCTCTGCCAAGCTAAAGATGTCTGAAATATTGCACTTTAGCATATTATGCCAGTTTTTCAGACGGCTCTGCATTTATTTTCACAGAAATGAATGTGATATTCACTACCATTAGTTGGATATTGGTATAGGGGTTTTGTAGCACAATGAATTTGTGTGTAGTAAAGCATAGTGCAGTATTATTTTCCAGTAGCATTTGCAGTCTATGAATGCCATGATACAATAAATTGATGGGTCCTTCATAAGGGTGATTATGCATTTTGCTGTCACCCTCCTACTTGAATTTTGAGCTCATTTCCAGAGTTCTTCATAAACTTTCCAGGGCGAATTTGCCAACCACCCCCATGTATTTTTTTCTGTGCTGGCAACTTATGCTCTTCCACAAATCTCTAGAAAGAAGATTTGGACTTGCATGTGTTGTATTAGTGTGGAACTCTATGGTACTGGGTGAAAATAATAGTAGGAAGGAGGTAATCAACAGTAATTATCTTTCAATGTGTGAAAAGGTGCAAGAAATTCATTTGAAATTTATAGGGCTCAGTCTAGACACCAGGTGTAAACTCCTCAAAACTGCAACTCCTGATGGAGGTAGAGGGGTTGATAGTTTTTGAAAATCGGCAGTTCTGCTGTCCATCTTGCAGTACCCCTACAAGCATGAGCCTATCATTGATCCTGTATGAATGAGAGGAGGAATGTTTTTATTTCCAATGTAAACAGTGAGACCAAGTCAGATCAGATAGGATGGAAGAATGAAAATTTGAAGGAAGAAGTTGAGTAAGTTTAATTATTGATAACATCTTGATAATACAGATTGGATAAGGAATAGTTTGTTTAAAATATGGCTATATGGCTTTCATGGTCTAGGACAGTGGTTCCCAAACTTTTTCCCGTCATTTCCCCCTACAATCAGTTCAATCATCTAGATTACCCTCTTCATGTGTACAAGGGAAAGAGTAGTCAAAATACACCCTGATTCTTTACTAATTTATTTTAAAAATGTACAAATATACTGATAAACATCTACAACATGTATACTCTCTCCCTCCCTCTGGCATGATAAAATCCACCTGAGATTTTCTTTTTTGCTAGTAGGCAGTGTAATTATTTCCCCCCTGTTAGCTTAAAATTTCCCCCCAGTTTGGGAAATGCTGGTCTAGGATCTTAGAGCTAGGTAGGTACTGGTATTTGCAGCTTGCCACACTATCAGTGAAGAACCTTAAAGAACACCCTAGGGGTGAATTCTTGTTCTTTTCTGCCACATTAATTATTGCCCGTCTTCACCAAGACATGCTAAGGGACAGGCATGGCCAGTCTTCATTTGACATGCTAGGGAATGTCTGGATGAATACACAGAAGGCTCACATGTAATGGTTAGAATGTAAACGTAATAGGAATGTGGTAGTTTTTTGAGTGTATATCACAGGAGATTGCAACTGCTTTATGTATCCTTTTAGGTTAGGTTGGGGAGTTAGGTTATTTATTGTTAGGTCAGGTTTAATATAACTCCAATCACAATCTCCCACAGGATAATTGGAAAACTCCCTGGATTGCATTTTCCTGCCTTACATCTGCATTATTACCTACATTGTTGTCCACATTTTTACCCAGGGCAGTGGGTGTGATGCAGGGGTGATCCATCATCTGTGTGGAGTTTAATTCTTCATTTCATCATGTTATTGCATTTAGTTATTCATTGTTATCTAATGCAAGTAAGGTTATGACCATGACAAGCAAAACTTAATAATACAGTAAAGTGGTAGATGCAATTTCATGTTGAAGACTTTAAAGCACTCAAATTGGGTCCACAAAAGAATTTGTAAGCGAAATAACTGGCAGCCAAAATAAAAGCCTCTCAAAATGAAAGGGGCATAATAGTTATGGTTAGCAGTAATTTTTATCCAAGAGAACAATATACTACAGGCTTGAATTAATGATTATCACAGGTAGTGTAATGGAGAAGTCTGATGAAGTGATTTTTAAATTGTTGTGTTTGGCTGTACGGTACTTAGATTGCTCCTTGCAATTCTTGTTGTCATACGATAGGACTTCAGTTCTTTGAAAAGGATAGAGTGGGGAATAACTGAAATTATATAACTTCTCTTCTGAAGATTTGAAGACTGATGCAAATTCTTAATTTATACCCAAATTCCTGAAAAGTAATATTTTTTTGGGTGCTGGAAGGCCTATAATAGTCATGAGTTTGCAACTAGAAATGCTCAAGCTTTATCAATCAGTTAATCAACCCATTGCCCCAGATCTTTCTTGGAGGAAACCCACAGCAGGCAGGTAACCACCAGTAGCCTCTGGTTTGGCCCACATCACAGGAGGAAGAGATGTTGCTGCAGGATGTAGGTGTTGTCTTCTGTGTGGTGAATGCACCTGGGGCAATTTGAATGTGGTCAGGCCAGTTCTGTGGTGCACTGCTTCAATACTGGGTAGTAGCCTAAATATAGTCATGTTCTTGTGATTCTTGTTTGTCAGGGGGTTATTTCTTGTGGAGGCTAATGTCTGGGGGAGTTTTGCAAAGTTTTGAAAGAAAAGGGGAGATTTGGTTTAGAGATGATAGTTGATAGACATAATTGTGGTTATACTTCAGGTTATTGTAAGTTTGCAAGACACAGTTAATTTTTAGAAGTCTGGAGGGCTTCTTCAGCTGGATAAAATTGCCTTTGGTATCCTGAGAAGATTATATATAAAGGACTTCTTATAGGGAAGTGGAACAAGTTTGATCTATTACAAGCTGGGAAGGGCTTGGGTGTTCCTCCAAATGAAGAAAATTGCTTGTTGGCAGTCAGAAAAGGAGGATAGGAATATAAAGATGAGAAATGGGTTGGTTGGGATTTCCATAGCTGAATAAAATCACATGGCAGCAACGAGAAACAATAAGGGGACTAGTAGTTTGGGCGGGTTAAGAACAGGTTAGACAAGTGTGTCAGAAGGAGTAGGAGTGGGTGTAGCTTAGAAAGGGAGATGCCTATTATGCAACAGCCAACAAATTGCAGACATTTGATTACCTTGTATGTTATCTTGTTGTACATTGAGCAGAGTAGTTTTTGAGTAAGTGGCAGTGTTGGGGATTGGAGTTGTGTAGGGTAGTGATTCTTCATACATACTCTGTATATTCATTGGCTTATTGATAATAATGAAATGGCCTTTATTAGTAGTACCAGTAATGGGATGATCATCATTACTATTTATCTTCTGTTCTCTTCATCCCTACCCCAAACTATGATCCTCCATTACAGAAGTGAGCTAGGGTTCCCTTAGTGTTCCATTGGATACAAATAACATTGTAAGTAGCAACTGTTAAACTGGTTTTGACTGAGATCATTGTATAATTATTTATGAAAACCGACATTTTATATATAATTTACCTAGTGCATTTCATAATCACCATAGAAGTTTGGTCATTGGTTAGCACAGAGGGACTTGACTAAGTTGAAATTGGATTAAGCCAGAATAGATTTAATAAAGCCATTAAAGTACTTGAAAGGGCTAGTAGTTTTTACAGCCAGTAAATCAGGAGTAGTCAAGACAGAATAATTAAGTATTAGCTAGAAAAAGTGAAATAGGTTTCATAGTTTCAAGGCAGGTGTTATTTACATGCAGTACTGACATAACAGGTATTTTTGTGTATGTGTATTCACTTTGGTCTTTGGATCACATGCTGAACTCGTGATCGACAGCTATTTCCCTCCCTGAAGAGAGCTCAGAGCTCATATGACCGATCTATGGGTAATGCTGTGACCTTACACACACACACATCCCGAACTCCCCGCCCATGAGAGTTGGAATAACAACTTGAAGCACAGCGATACTGAAATTATTTCAGCCCTGGACAGGATTCAAACCTGGACCGCCGTAGTGTGTGTGTGTGTGTGTGTTTACCTAGTTGTATTTTACGGGATGAGAGCTATGCTCATAGTGACCCATTTTCATATATCTCTGCATCCAGTTTATTCTTAAAATCTTGTATAGTTTTGGCACTCACTGTTTCCCCATTTAGTTTGTTCCAGACATCAATCATTCTATGTGGGAAACTATTCTTTTCCAATCTGTCTTTGTTTGTATGTCAAATTTGAGTGTAGGTGCCATTTTTGTCATTGCTCTTTGAATTCTAATATATATTTTTTTCCCCCCCATCTTTTCCAGGCCTTGTCTCTTCTGTCTTTAGCCGCACTGCATCTTTTGTTATACCAACACTATATAAATCTCTCTTTGCTTCTTCTTTGATACATATTTATCAGTTCCTTGTACTTTTCTTTGAATATGTTCCATTTGTCGTCCATCTTTGTTTCCTCTTTGGAGAATTTATCCCAGCTTGTGTTTTGGAAAAATTGTCTAACTTTTAAAAAATCCATTTTGTTGTACATTAACCTTCCTTCTTTGTTTTTCATTCCTTCTTACATCATTTTGTTCTTTTAATTCAAACTCTATTAGTATGTGGTCACTCCAGTTGGTGTCTTATACTCCATTTTGTTCTTCTCCCCCTTTTATTATCATTTCTTCCCAGATTATATCCCTTGCATTAAAGTCACCCATAATTACTATGTTACCACCCTCTTTCAGTAACTCATTTAGCACATTCATTGTGTCTTCCAATAATTTAGAATGATCACTATCAGACCAAGCCTGTGTTTTTGGTGGCTCATATGCTGCTACAAATTTTCTACATTTCAATTTTTTATGTACAATTTTAATCAAATTAATTCCACATTATATTTGCCTTCATTTATCTTTGTCACATTTAAACCCTTTTTGGTTAATATCATGACACCTCCCTGTTTGTCTGTTCTATTTTTGGCCCAGTGGTTGTATAGACCTTGTCCCACCATACTTGTTGATAGAGGGCCTTTCAGTTTTGTCTCCACAATTCCCATCATGTCAGGTTTCTCTGTTTTCAGATAGTCGTTTAGTTAATTAATTCCAGATATCATACCGTCGATATTTGTGTATGCCACTTTTAGTTTCATATTTCTCTCTTTTTTTCAGTTGCAGATCCAGTACTCTCCATTTTTTTTTTTTTTTTTCTTTTTTTTTACAGTCTCGGTTCTTTTCTCATTTCTATCAGCTTCAATTCTAAGAGCCTTGTCTTTCTCTTTTTTCTCATCACTCATTTCCTTTTTTATCCATATATGTCTGAATTTCTCAATGTTTGCTAATTCAACCACTTTCAGTAGTATCTCCTCAGCTATCATTTGAGTTCTTAGTTTTATTTTCAGGGGACTGGGGTCTATATCATTTTTCTTTTGAGTATTTGCCTATCCTGTGAATCTCGTCAATTTCTTTGTCAGAATTTTGCCCTTTGTCTTGAATTTCTTTCAGAATTTCCGTAGCATTTCTTTTTCATCCTTTCCTCTCTGGTATTTATACACATGTTTTTCTTCAAGGATATCATGGACCACAATGCATTTGCCTTTGTCCACTGTATCTCTCACCCAATTTTCCTTTTCTTTAATTACTTTCATGACTGTTTCTTTTGTATTTTTCTCTCTGCTTTTGTACTATTTTTCTAAAGGATATTTTTTTATTTTCCTGTTCTTGTTTCCACTGATTTTTTATTTCAAGGTCTGTTTCCTTTATTGACTCTTCTACCTTTCCTGTGTGTGTGTGTGTGTGTGTGTGTGTGTGTGTGTGTGTGGAACCAGTATTCTGAATGGTTTTAGTCATGGTTGGTTCCTACCTATACTAATCTTGTTACCAGATCATGTAACCCACTGCACTTAGTTCTGCTGCTTTGAGGGGTATTGTTTCTTGGGAATGTATGGGTGATGTTTCTGTTAAGATTATGGTAACCACCGTTTCAGTAGCTGATACAGCCACACCTTCAGGTATGACCTGAATTACTAAAGAAGGGCTTCTGGTATTCTTGGTCACTAGTTCTCAATCTTTTTCACTCCCTTCCCCCTTCATTAATTCTCAATATTCATGTGACTTCCCTATGTTTTTCTACCAAACCTCACCCTGCCAAATAGGTGGAAAAAATATATTACGATAATAATAAAAGATTGGTGAGACACCCCCCCCCTTTTTAATCTTTTTTTCTTCTTCCTTCCTTCATTCATTCATTCATTCATTCTGCCAGGAGAGTGACAGTGTCTGTATTTACTTCATTATAGTATACAGAAAAGGAGCTATGCTTGTGTGGTCCGGTTTCAATTTCTCTTATTATCATAGCTCATTTTAAATTCATTTTGATTCCAGCTTGGCCATCTTCTGGGATATTTCTGGAGTTTGTTCATCACATGAAAAATATATATTTTTTTTTACATCTTTATGTGTGTTTGCATTTTTGTTTCTACTGCTGCTAGACAGCTATTAAAACTCGCAATAGCTACTACTTCAGAAATCAAATTAATACAACAGCTACTACTACTACCACTATGATTACTCTCATAGCTTTAACCACCTCAAATATATGCTTCGGACAAACTCAAAGATTAGAATCAATAATATTTTGGCTTCTGTGAACTTGCGGTGTACACATGCAAGCGGTAGCAGTGCCCGTTGTCGTTGTCTTCATCATTTTCTTATTATAACTATTATTATTTTTATTACTATTGTAATCATTACTGTAAGTTATTCATCTTCGTCTTTCATCGACCACAGTATATAAATCGCGTTATTTTTTTATTGCTTGCTCCTTCGTTAGTCTCTGTAACTACCACGTATCTTGGCTATCGAAGCACATAGGGCAAAAGTGACGGCTTCGGCCTCAGCAGAGCGCCCCTTGTCTTAAGGGGTTATATCGGGCTATTTTTTTTCTCGTATTCTACCACCTTCATTTGAATAGCTAAAATGTGACCTCGCTTACAAAACTCTGACTTCTATAAGGATATACGTATAGGTAATCTTTTAGTTCATCATTAAGCTTTGCTATATATGACGGAAAGATAATTTGATATTGGAGAATTGAAAAATTAAATATTGTAATCGAAGTTGTTCTTACACGAATTCTCAACTGCGGACGCTGGTGAAGCCTGTGTAAGTCCTGTGAGCTACGATAGTGCCGGTAGTTGATAGCTAGTGGGAAGCTGCTAACGAACCTTTTTCCCTCATTAATGTAATTGATACTTTGCAAGGTAGTCCATTCAGAATTGAATGATATATTGGTCATGATTATATGTATGGTGTACTTTGGTATAGAAGATAAAGGAGGTATTGTTGAAGTGACGCACCACAAGTGTGGGGGGCTACCCTTTGATTTGTTGCGTGGAATGGGGATGCTTTTTATTTATTTTTTATGGGCCATCCCGTTGACTAGTGGTTCACTACATGTAGCCCATGAAACCTTTAGGAGACTAGAGAGTGTACCCAGTGGTTCAACAATCTGAAAGTTAGTAGTAATTAGTGGATGTTTAGCGATTAAATAAGTATTGAATTTGTCTCTGGGATCTGAAGCCGTGCGTACGAATAAGCCAAATGAGCAGAATAGCTAATGCTTTGTCTGTATTCTTTATGGTCTTCTGAGAGTTGGAAGAGGCTACAAGATGAATAAAATCGTCTAACGGGAACTAGAATCGAATCCTGTGTTTAGTAGTGTATGACAGGGTTTAGTGATGGTCTAGACTCGTTTTCTATGGCTGGTGAGTTTGGTGAATTTCATGTATGTTGAGTAGGTTGTAAATACTTTCTCCTCATTCGACTTCTTTTCCTCCTCCTCCTCCTCTTCATGCTGGTCATCTTCTTCCCCTTGCTCCATATGTTTTCCTCTTTTTCTTCCTCTTCCGTTTGTTTTCCTCTTCCTTTTCTTCCTCCCCCCCCCCTTTATTCTTCTGCATCCCCAGCAGCTTAGAACATTCAATCACTTGAACCTCTTTATTGGGCATTGGAAAACAATCTAGTCATTACATAAAATATTTCGAGTAGGGGACGCCCTCTGAATTTAAAAAAAAAAACATATTAAGAAAAACGTGTTTTTTATCAAGTCTGGTCGCGTCAAAACATAAGCGAACGGTAAAACACAGAACATGACTTCATTTTTACAGAGGTAATGTCGAACCTGGAAAAGCTCAACGTTTCAAAGGCTTTGGTATCGATTATAGATGAGAGGAATGGGTTGGACAAACATATGAAAGGTAGTTTTGGTGTGGTGGATATCAGATGATGTGATGTTTGGCCGACAGGTGCTGGCCGAGTTGAAGTATGTCAGCCTTGTAACCCCCCCTCCCTCCCCATTCTCTCTCTCTCTCTCTCTCTCTCTCATACTATACATGCATACGCGATTTTTTTATGTTTATTATTTTATAATGCTTGTACTGAAGTTCTAGTGGTTGGATCTTG
>NC_134784.1:76026867-76041867 GCF_046742065.1 Oratosquilla oratoria | reverse complement strand
ATAGTCGCGATACTACTCTAAACTTCCGATTCCAATAAACTATTAATAAATACACTTTGTTCATAAACTATTTGTTTCCCAATCCGGCTGCAGGGCCCGAAACTAAACATGAATTATAACTATTGAGGTATCGGAATCGGAAATTTAGTGCTGGGACTCCAATCGGAATCTCAAAAAAAAAAAAAAATGAAGAACAGAATCCCCAGTTACCCCTGTTGAACAATAGCTACCCTAATTTTGCTCATGAAAGAAAATAAAATAAAAAATACAGAAATGGTTAGGTTAGCCCTTCTTAAAAATAGGGGTCCCAGTTTTTTCCTTTTGAAGGATATGGACCCCAAATCAAACGGAACCCCCTCTTCTCCAAAAGCTCCAAAATTTCGGTGACGTCCTATCAGTAGTTATTTGAAGCGACCGGTGCATGGAAACTGAACTGAGGCAAGTGGGCATCGAATCGGCAATCTCCTGCACTACAGCCAGCCGGTCTAATCGTATTTATTTATTTATTTGTTTTTTTAAATTCACACTGACATGGGCCCAGTGGTTGCTGAGGTCTTAGGTCGGTGTCATACTATGCGGCTACGCCGGATGCGGCCGGATTATGGACAAGTTTAGCTTGATCACATCACCTGGCAATAGACAACTTTATATAACGACCACCGTCTCCTCCTGGTGTCAGTTGACACAAACACTTGTCGGAAGACTAGCCTGCATAAAGGATTTGATGGAATACAGTACATACCACGTTCCACCCGGGTGCCCTCGGCGGAACGACTGGGCCGTGAACTAAGTCGTTTCGTTTTGAAGGGTCAGGATGGCGTGATGGTACGATCTTCGTCTTGTAAGACGCAAGCCGCTCAGGCAAGGATTCGAATCCCAGCAGATGAGTTTATTTCCTATCATGATATTTCGAGTCTAATGACTGATAAGGGAGACGAAGGCAACATCAAGCCGTAACGGCGGCGCCGGACAGTGTGACATCGATCCGAAAGGGAGAGAGAAAAGTCGGCAATAAAAGGACCAGGGCAACATGGTCGAGGCGCTGAGGGACAAGGTCAAGGAATGGCTGAGGCGCAAGAAATGCGGCGCGGGAATGTGGTCGAAGAGGAGTTCGACCACATTTCACTCCCCGGTTATGCAGATAGCGTTCTCGCCAGTGTGGAAACATCTAGATGGTTCCTGTTTTATGCAGTCGATATTTGCCCCCCCCCCTCCCCGAACTCTAGTGACACCTCTACGGACCAGTCATGCAACTCGATTACGCCCGTCTCTCTCTCTCTCTCTCTCTCTCTCTCTCTCTCTCTCTCTCTCTCTCTCTCTCTCTCTCTCTCTCTCTCTCTCTCTCTCAATCCCCCTCTCTCTCTCTCAATCCCCCCCCTCTCTCTCTCTCTCTCTCTCTCTCTCTCAATCCCTCTCCTCCCTCCCTCCCTCTCTTTGTGTAGAATCTTAATTGCCAGTGTTACACAGGAAATTGAATGTACAGGAAGTGATACTCTGAGTCTATCAGTGGTTTGCTTTAGTAGCAGTTGGGTTTGTATTTCTGCGCTCCATTATCCATCCCTTATATAACTTACACGATCTCTCTACTAGGCCGGGTAGCATTGTCGGAATTGTCCAGTGTCTGTATCCTCTGAATAAAATTGTACCGAAGAAGTTGAGATTGAGAGTTGGTAAACGAAAGATTGGGGAGTAGGGTGGGAACCATTTTGGTTTTGTAGGTTTGATCTATGTGTGTGTAAGTGTATGTATGCATATATATATTACAAAGGAGGAGCATGACGACAAGACCTTTTGGTCCATAACTAGGTCGGATGCGAAACAATTATAGATAAATTAACATTATAATATAAATAATAGGATGTAAGGTAAATAAATGCATGGGTATAGTTTTATAATAAACAGGTAAAGAGTAGATAATAAAGAAATTATATTAATAACAAATGAAAATCAAGCAAATAATAATAAACAAACAAATAATAATAGACAAACAAATAATATAAAATAAATGGCAGGCATTACAGCATCTTGCCTAGGTGTTTATCTAAACGAATCTTAAAGCTTCGAACTGAACTACATTGCACTGCCTCTGCAGAAAGTTTATTCCATTCATTAACTGCACGGTTGGCGAAGTTGTTTCTACCCACTTCCAAATTAAATTTATTTCCTGACAGTTTGGGGCACATCACTGCTTCGTCGAATCCAGGGCAGATTAGATTCTTGGCGTTTTCATAATTTCTCCGTCCATGTCGCAAAATGTCCCTCACGCATTCTTTAGCAGCTTGAGTGTGGATGGAGCTGTTAATTGACGTGACAAGAAGTTTATGTGTTTTCAGAGGTGATAGTTTACACGTTTTCGACGATAATTGACACTTACTGCAGGACTCTCCTTCGGTTTCAGTATTAGTGTGTGTGCGAGTTTTGCTAAAATATATTTCCTTGTATTCTGGAAATTACCTAGATTTAGAGAGCCCCATGTCTTCCTCTCCTTCTGTTATATTTAGGTTTAAATTAGTTTGTTTTTAGCACGTGGTGGGCTATTCCTGTAGTTGACGCACCACTTGCATGGAAAAGGATTCTTTTCGTCCTCTGTCGCAAACCAAAATCTGTTTTATGTCCACTATTCAATAATCTGAACACCACACCACGACCATGTTCTCTCTCTCTCTCTCTCTCTCTCATTATTTCTGTAAGATGGAAAGTCTCTTCTTGTGATTTATGTGCAAAGCTGTGGACCGATTTGTTTATTTGTTTTTATTCGATATTTTGAACGGAGACCAGACGACCGCTTCATGTTGTAAAGTGGAGCGGATTCGGCATTTTGCCCACTGTCTCGTTCGTGTAATAAAAAGACAGCTCTCTCACAATCTAGCTGTGTATGTGTGTTTACCTCTAGTATACCGGAAAGGTGCAGCGCCCGTGATATTGTCTCTTATTCTTAAATTATCATGCCTAGATTCAAATTTATGAATGGTTTAAACTTTCAACTTGGGCTGTATCTCATTTTCAAATTATCATACTTAGATTGAAATGCAAGTGTTGTTCTAGCTTGGGAGATCCAAGTTACTCCAAATATGTTGTGTGCATCTGTATGGAGAACTGTTTCTTCACATTCGTTAGACATTGTCTTTCTTAATTTGTTCTCGTGACATTCTGAAGCTCCCATTCCTAATCAGAACGTCTCTTCCGCAAATGTAACGTATCAATTTGAGCCATCTTAACACTTTAATCGTCACCTCTTTCTCTTCTATCAAAATTAATGTTGGCAAATTCATTGTTCTTAGCCTCCTTGTACGGCCTATCTGCTAGACTGTGAATCGGTTTAGTTGTCATAGTATGTATTATTCGATATTGCTTGTATCTTTACGGGGGCCATACCACTGATGCTTATTCCAGTCTTGGACGGATTTTTTTTTTCCCATATAGTGAACAGCTACTTTGATAAGTTATAATATTCCAATATTTCTCAACATTTGCCACTGATTCACCTAAAGAATAGATTTTGGAACTGTTGGCCATTTCCATTGCCTTGTGTTTTCAAGTAAGTAAATTTGTTTTCAATTCATGGTTCCATGGGAATAGTATCTAGATAGGTTTCCTAACAACCGACAGTTCTCATTATTTATCATTCTCATCATCATCTTTGCATCGTCTGCAAACATGGTAACATAATTTGTACCTTATGCCATGATATTAACATAGATAAGTCTGATAGGTGCTAGTGCCGGACCTTGTGGAGCACCACAGGTCACTGAATCCTGACATCCTATCATTTACTACTGTTCTCATGTACATACATATACCAAAGGCTTTTTCCCCCTTACACGGGGGGTAGCCAAAAAGAAAAAGGCATAGAAATCACCCCCACCCATTTCATTTCCCATATATTCCACTCCCCTCCACCCTCCTCCTATCTTGGCACCTCATGGACCTTCCTTTTAAAAATACATATAGTAATAATTCGAGCAGTTTACTATTTAGTCCTCCAATATGTTCCAGTTTTACATACAAGACTACTGTGAGGTACTATGTCAAGATCGAGGTACACAGTCCTCCCAGCCCTTCCTGTCTTGCACCACTGCAATCATTCTCGAGTATTTAAGCTTAGGAGTTTCGACCTACGTGACCTTCCAGTACTACATCCATAATGATTGCCAACATTTACACCTGAAGATATTTGACCCATTTATGTTAAACAGTCCGTTTACATTTTGCTAGCTCCCTTTTTCAGTTTTGTGACACTATTCCTTCTTTTAATGAACACACAATAAGGTTATGAATTTTCTCAGACAATTCTCTTCATTCTTTAGGTATCCTGATAAAGAACTCGTCAGGTCCTGAAGCTTTTCTCGCATTCAGTGTTCCCAAAAAACTGAACACTCCCTTCACTTCTGGTTTTATAGTTTCTAAACTCAAATTATTCCTCTTCCCTTCTAAAAAAAAATAAACAAATTAAAAAATACTCTCCTATGTGAAGACTGATTTCTGCCCGAGCTTGAATCCTTCTCAAACACCACATCACCCACTATTAGTTTGAGTTCTTCCCTGTGCCTCAACTTGACATTGATAAATTTGTATAAAAAAAATCGTGTGCATTTATGTACAAAACCCCTTTTAAAAAATCTTTCCTACTCCCAGCGGATTATTGTAGTCATTCCCAATTCATTTGCAAGCTTCCTTTGTTCTATTAGTTTTCTTTCTCCATTTTCCCTAAATGTGTGCGTGTGCAAAGTGCACTTCCGTGTTCCAAATGGAAGTGGGCAAGAACGCGATGAAATACCTGAAGGAACGTTGGCCGCATTTGTATTGGCGAACAAGCTATGCTGGAGTGTGTGGGTGTTGTGTGTTACTTGCAGACAGTCCTCACGTTTCTTGTAAGGAAGAGACGTGAATGCTTGGGGACTAGGATATCTACGGGTGTGTGGTTAGGGAGAAGGGCATCTGTTGATGTGTTTGTACGTGTTTGGGTTTGGGGGTGTGGGAGGACCAATGGTGGGGAAAGATTGAGGCGGCAGTGAACAACACAAAGAAGAGCGTCTCTGGGGACAGCGTAGGGACCGAGTGCGCCGAGCCGCCACCGACCGTGCCCAGAGCATCGCGTTCGTTTCACCTCTGACCGATGTTTCCAGTTTCTTTTCGATCGGAGGGAAGGCGACCGTACGTAATCATTCGTTCGTTTGCTTCCCCGTCTTCCCAGTTCGTATAGCTCAAGCAACGCATGCCTTGCCTGTCGGTCGGTTCGAAATGTTCAACGCTACCAAGTCGGGTGTTCACGGCAAGAACAATTGTTTCCCAACTGCAGTGTGTAAGGCGGGAGAGAGGATGGGTGGGTGGGGAGGACCTTCCTCCTTTTATTTTATCTTATGTATTTTTATGTTTTTTCCCTCCTAACATGCAAGACAAGAAAGTCAAGTTCGTTGTGGCCGCGTTTGAAAATCGCTGGCGACCCTATCGCTCGGCTTCACTCCTAAGTTGGTCGCTTATGAGGGAGCGTGAGGTATGTCTGGTGTCGGCTCTCTGGGCCTGGTTTGTCCTGGGATCAGGGTCTGTTCCTGGTCAGCGTGTTGGCCCATCAAGGGAGACTCCCTCGGGCAAGGCGGCCAGCCATTGGTCGTCTTCCAAGTGACGGATTTTATTTATTATTATTTTTATTTATTTATTGAAGCAAATTCCTGTAGCACACACAAAAGATTTTTTTTTTACTAAGGTTCAGGTACAATGGTACAAGAGTGTTCATGTTCATATACAAAATGTATTTGTGACCAACCCTGGCCAAATCGTATTCAGCCGGCAACCGTCTAAATAATTTCCCTATGTAGAATAACTTCATTTTGCGCCACCCGGTAGGCCTCTGTTGAAATCGTGCTAAACGCAAGCACGTTTGACATCCACGTCATGTCTGGCGGACCTCAGGTGTCACGGAAAGATGCGCCAATGTAAGACTTGGTAGCATGAGAAGTTGGGCAAACAATAGCTTGCACATTCCACAGTTTCACAAGTGGGATTCCAAATCGAAAGCTATTGGTAGTTAGTAGATGCGTTACGATTTCATTAGTTGTTGAATTCGACTCAAAAGGTCCAAGAACAGCAGTACATAAACACGTGGGAACCGTTGGACAAAGAGGCTCGCCTTTCTGAGTGCCCCGGCCAACAGTAATGAAATTACTCAGCGCGTAGTCTGGTACCTAGCCAATAGGAAACGAGCACCGACATTCAGTGCACAAATTTGGGTTGTGAAAAGCTTTGTAATCCTCGTGGATTAGGTGGTGCTAATCCACGTACATTCGCCTTATCTTCAAAAGCTCCCAACTAATCCAGGATTATTGCGTACTTCATGAAGAAGTCCTCGACATTTTATATGCAATTTGTTAACGGGGACGTCGCCACCTTTTTACTTCTATTTCGCTCAAAATTCTTGCATGTTTAGTGTTGAAGAACGTAATGCAGTTTTGTTTTACTTTTCTGCAAGTTTTCTCGTAATAGTTCAAATTGCCATATTTACATTCTTACTGTTTATTCACCTAAACTTTTTTTTTTTTTTTTACAGTTTTCGTAATTCTGTAATTATGTCGACTTCAGACTAGGTAGTAGTCATCCATTCATTAAACATTTATCGCACGTTTATACATTTTTACATTTGTCTCAGAGGAACTCGCACACTCTACTACTTTAGTTTTATACATAAATATTTTTCGGATTCATTCTTGACTATGTGTACTTCAGGTTTCAGGACAGGTAACTGGGATTCGAACACACTATAAGGATGATTGCGATTGCGACACAGCGTACATACAGCTTACCCTTGTCTGCTCCTCGTTTACCCGGATATTTAGTTACTTACGTCGTGTCTTCTTGGGTTTAACCTGAACATCATCCTACATCTTGATTTAAAATGGTATTTGCCGACAAAATGGTCAGAGTAGACACCATGGAAACTCGCTGACTGAGCGGGCTGGGCGTCGTTACTTGTGGCGAAGGTCGAGAGGATGGTAGTTCGAACCCTGCCACCTGCTAAGTTGAACCAAAGCCATAGTTCATTAAATTCCACGCTACAAAGCACTCTGTGAAGAGCACCGTCTTAGCCTTCCTTTTTGTGGCGTTAAACAAAAATCAGACACATTGGTGTACTTGAAAAAAAGAAAAAATCTCGAAGCGTTGTATATGTAGTAAAGGTTCTATTCTCAATTGGTATCTACTCTGACCAACTCCATCCCAACTATTCTTTTGCTTTACACCCGAAAAAAAAACAATAATTCGTTAGCTTTCCACTTCCACCAGATGTTCTTATCTTCGTTCTCATTCCGTTTCCATCACTTTTGACTTTATATCTCCGCTCCTTGTCAGAGTTACATAATCCCGTCAGTAACACACACCCAGTGTTAACTGACGCTCCTTGCACCAGAAGCCTAACCTCGCACATAGTAGCTAGCATAGGGCTATAGCATGCTACTCGCGTCCCAACTTAATGTACGTTGGCTCCTCCCCCGCTCACTCATCAACCGTTTGAAGCATCTGCAGAACGCAGGCGTCAGCGTCACCCTGCTTCTGTGGTGAACAGCACGATATTGCCGTCCTCTGGAAATCCATTGTCTCGTCTACACACCTGTCTAGTTTACTTCCTCCATTTTTATCACCTCGTAGCGCCCAGTCTTACACAGTGGTATGTTAGTCCCAACTCCCCCACAACCCAATTTTTGTCGCGTTGCGTTAAGCTCTCTTTATTGTCGTGTGGATTTTGTTTTATCTATAGGTCCTCGTGCTGGATGGGAATTGTATCCATTATTCATCTCGCTACTATTACGCGCTTTAGAAAAAATATTTGGCTAACCGTAAATTAATTGCTCTCTAGGTACTTAGGCATGTTATCTTCCCGTTTAAAACTACGTTGGTATGGTCTACAAACTAGTTTGAAAGATCCTGGCTTGAAGCGAAGATTTGTATCATGGGAAAGATGAGAAGCGTTAGTCAAAAAGAGTTAAATCGCATCTAGAATACTTCTGTTACTGGATGATGAGAAAAGACTCCTTACGTCTAGTGTTTTGAACTGATGTACGTTTTGTTTACCAACTAGAATATATATTTTTACTATTTCCATTACCAATTATCTAAGTTATATATATGTAATATATATATATATATATATATATATATATATATATATTTATTGAATAATGAATAAAAACGTCTTTCATCCAGAAAAAGCTAAGTGAAATATGTAGATATGCCAAAATAAAGATAAACGTCTGTTATTATTTACCTGTTTATTTATTATTTAACTATACCTATGCATTTATTTATGCATTTTATTTATTATTTAGATTGGTATATATTTTATTTATTCGTTTATTTATTTATCATGATTTTTCGCATCCGACCTAGATATGGACCAAAAGGTCTCCTGTCAGTATGGTCTGCCTTTGTAATCCTTTGAATGTATTTCTGTTATTTCCATTACCAACTTTATTATGTGTTATAATTAAAAAAATATGTTTTATACGTAAAAGGTGAATTATATTGTAGATGTACCAAAATTAATATTGTACGGTGTATATATTTTTACCGTGTAGATAAGCCAAAGTTACAAGTAGCTCAGACATTCAATGCGTGGCCCGTGAACCATTAGTGGACCAGTTTCACAAGTTGGGCCAGAAATTGAATGAAATTTAATGGATGCACGATAATGTGTTGAAATGCTTTATCATTGTTATTGTCATTATTATTATTATTATCATCATCATCATCGTTTTTGTGTAATATTTTATGTTGTTGTTATGAGACATTGTGAGGGAGTTCAGAGTCGAGGCTTCTGTGGAAGACGAAACATTTGATACTTTGTTTTTCTCCTCGCTTTACTTGCCCGTCACGTCTCTCGATTTTTTTTCATAGTCAGCGCCCAGCCACGCAGCGTCCCTTGTATAAAAAGCGAAGAACACACACCAAACACTTAGCTCTAACTATATCCACCTCAAGGCACTCGAACTACAAGTAGTTACTAGAGGTAGGAATCGAGACCCGGCCCGCGTTGTAGGAAATGTGATAAAAAAAAAGGGGCAAACGGCACATGAAATTGTCAGGGATTCGTAGTCCACTACGAAACAAGCCTCATCCAACCTCCCCCATGAGTCGTACGACTATGCCATGTTACCCGTACGAACTTCTGTATACTAATTTATTATTTCGTAATACCATTCTGACCTCGACTTTTCCCCTGGGGACTGTGGTGTTCCCCTGACAAATGTATACATATTATTAATTTTATATTCTGCTTGATCCCTCACCCAGTTTCTCCCTCTTCCCTCTTTCTCTTACACATTCGCTATTTACCTTTTCGTACAACAGTCCTCTCAACTGAATAGAGTGTTAGAGGGGATTTATACGGTTCGTCGAACGCGGTTCGACAGACACGTGTTTAAAGTGATGTGTGAACGTGTGAACGGGGTATTTGGTTGCCGAACACGTTGGTTAAACCCCAAATACCCCGTTCACACATCACTCTAAACACGTGTCTGTCGAACCGCGTTCGACGAACCGTTAGACCATGTGAACCCCCACTTAGGCGTCAGCTACAACTAAAACATTTGAAACTGTACCCGTGGACCAATGACGTCCACATTTGGGGCCACCAACCAAAAGCTAGCTTGAGTTAGTGGGTGTTTAGTAATAATAATTCAGCGTTGAATAGTGGTCTCGAGGAGGCTAAAGAACAGAGGTGCATAAGATATGGAAATGCGTGGGGAAATAGCTCCATTGAGTTAACGGAGCATTACGTTAAGGTTTAAGTTGTGTTGACTTTTGTGTTTAACCATCCTCGAACTGGGAGTGTATGTGGGAGACAAGATCGAAAAGTTTGCAAGAGTGACGTGGCAGAGGATGGTAGATGTCTTTGTTCAGCAGTGGACTCGGGTTTGTTTTGTGCGTGTGTGTGTGCGCGCGTGTGTATGTGTCAGAGGTCATGAGGGCTTTGTTCAGTAGTAGATTCAGGATTGTCGTGGATGGGGTGAGGAGAGGGTTTTATCCAGTTAGGGACGATTCTACCCCAATAGTCCTCTGCCTTACCCTGCTTCGTTCTAAACAGATGACCTTTGCCCAAAAGATTTAGAAAATAATTGTGCACAATCACGCAAGTTTTTCGCCCATAGTCTGTGTAAACACTTATCTGTCTTCATGCTGTCGCCTCCCTCTTTGAAATTAAATGTTCTTTACATAACTGTACTAGCATTCATTCTGTCGTTCTCTATTTTCCTTTTTCTTTGTTCACATAATTTTTCCTCGTTACTTTTCTTCTCCATCTCTATATTTTCTCTTGATTTCCATCGTTACTACCCTTCCAATTTCTGTCCTGTTCTCTTTTCCCGTTCCACTCTCCTTCGCCTTTCTATCTCACGTCTACTTCATTCTTTCCCTCCCTCACCCCCCTCCAGATTCCTTCAATCTCTCGCACGTACCGTCCCCGTCTCTTCTATCCTTCCATGCATCTTCCAACATTCTTTATCATATCAATACGTATATATTCACATGCGCAAATTCGAACTTTAGACTTTAAATCAGGAACACGTAGAACTTTGCAAAAATTTGTATTTTAGTTATCAACGCGCAAGTTCCCGCCATTGGCGACGTCGTCGGCGTCGTCGGTCCAGACTGTTGCGTCGAGCCCATGACATGCAACTTTGTGCGCATGCGCGGATCGGGTCGCCTTCGTGAGGATGCATAGATAATCGTCTGGAGATCGACTCGGGTGTGCGAGGGTGACTAGGCTGATGAGTTGGGCTTTTGTGGCTGGAGTGCGGCTGTCGAGGTCCTTAAGTCCTTCAAGCGTACATAAATACACGCTGTCGGACCCACGAATAGTCCACTATAGAAGGCATCTAAATATGTGATCGCGATCCAATACTGTATTGTCTGAGTTATCTCACCGTATATAAAGAAACATTAACCTCATACACACACTGGATGTGACAAAAGTAACTACCATGTTCTAAACTCGTTTTCATTTTATTGAAAGGAATACGTTCATCATTAATTTTAGAAAATTGTAGATTTTGTCTCGTCAAAATGAACGATTTACGTAGTTTACTTAAACTACTCATTTCGTCCATTAAAGAACATTATTTTTGCAGGTTTTCATAAATAAAATTCAAGATGATTATTATTGATATTAATTATTAAATTGATTAGTATTAACATGCGTTATGTATTTTATGGCTGCGGGTTCCTCAGTAAAACTCGTTATCATTAATGATAATGATAACATGAATTATTTTATGCATTCTCTGGTTCTCATTAAAACAAAATTATTATTGTAGTAGTAGTAATGATAGTATTTATTGAAATAAATTATAATGAATTTGTAAACATTTGGGTGCCTTGTTCCAGCCACCGTCCTTTTCCGTTCATAAACCCCTTACACAAATTGCCTCTTCTTGGACTTCAATATATTATTTGCTCTTGGACTCGTGGCTTCCTTCCTCAGACAGCGAGTAGCGCCTTGGCCACTGCCCCGGGCGACAGGATATTAATTTTTTTTTTTGTTTAATCCAGTAGTGTCCCCAGGGGATTATGGCAAGGGTGTAGATTTCCGGATCTAAAAAGTCTACTGGGCAGGACGCGAACCCATTAAGATGACTTGGGCACGTACAATGTATAATGATGTCTAGTTCAAGACTTCGGGGGGTTGGGGAGACGGGGGAAGGTGGGGAAGTTGAGAAATAAACACCCCTCATCATTCTCTCTCTCTCATATATATATATATATATATATATATATATATATATATATATATATATATATATATAAGTATAAATGCCTGGTGGTAGTTTGTCTAGTAAATAAAGCAATTCCTAGAATGCATTAAAACTTGAAATAACCCAAGGGGTAAGTCCATAGATAATTTCAAGACAGGGTATGATTGTTGGAAAATAGACGGAACCCTACTAGTGTAGTTCATTTCCTATATTTGCATTTGGTTAAATGCACGCACGTGCGCTCGATCACATACGCACCGCTAACCCAGCGGTCCGAGTTTGATTTCCGCCCAGGGCTGAAATAGTTTCAGCATCGTTGCACTGCGAGCCGGCACTCCAACTGCGGGCATGGAGTTGTGTGTGTGTGTGTGTGTGTGTGTAAGGTAACAGATTTACCCATAGATGGGCATACGTGAGCTCAGCTCTCATCCGGGTGTGTAATAGGCTTCGATCACAAGTCCAACACGTGACGTAAAGACCGTGGTGAATCACACACAAACACATACACACACACACGCACATACACACACAAGCACAAACGTGATTATGTTGTGACGGTCTGGTTTCCCACGCTAAATCCTTCATGGCTGGAGGTAAGACTATTTTGCTGTGATGTCATGGTTTTCCATCATCCGGGCGTCACCAAGGCCAAGCCACCTCACGTGGCGGCGGTGTCGATGTCGGTCGGTGGATTTTTTTTTATTCCGAGAAATTTTCTATTGCCCTTTGCAAGTTGTCTCGCTTCTTCTTGGGCTGTGGCGATATTTTTGGTCTGGGTAAAATCTGTGACGACGCGAGTCTATCGCTTGCTCACCTCTTTCTGTCTTGCGCGGGCAACACCTTCCCACACTGCCGTTCTCCATACTTGGCACGGCCTGGATTTTCACTTTTTCCTCTTTTAGTCAAGCACACACACACACACACACACACACACACACACACACACACACACACACACACACACACACACACATATATATATATATATATATATATATATATACATATATATATATACATACATATATATATATATATATATATATATATATATATATACACATATATATATATGTATATATATATATATATATATATATATATATAAAGACACCGGGTTTTAGAAACTGCCAAGGGATTCGAACCCTGACCTGTGCGTACATATTCGCAAAGCCAAGACGCTGGCAACTGAGCAGCGCTTCTAAAAATTCAATGTCATATATATATATATATATATATATATATATATATATATATATATATATAATGTGTGTGTGTTGTCTCCTCAGACCTTTAGTGTCAGCATTATCGTCGTCATCGTCATTGTTGTATTAAAAATCATCGCAGTTTTCACCGTCTCCCTCCACGCATTTCAAGGAACATAAAGGTCAAAAAAATTATATCAGGCAGTTGGACTTCCCTTCTCTTCCCCCGTCGACCAATCAGGAAACTGTGTCCTCTCTTTCTGGTGATTTTACTTCAGCTTGTCGATCTGTCTCGGCAATTGAAAGATGGGAAAGGTAAAACGTTAGTGTTGGAGAGGGAATGTAGAGGTGCAAACCGTGCTAGTTGTCCGAGGAGGGTGGTGGAGGTGGATAGGTGGAGCTAGTAGTGGTAGTGGTGGATGAGGGTGCTTGCTAGGTATGGAGGGTGCAGGACGGTGGGAGGAGAGGGGTAGTTGCGCGACTTCCGGTATTTCCCGGGGGCGGCGCGTTGTGTTGTCTTGCCCTACCTCCTCGTCCTCCTTCTCCTCCTCCTCCATCCTCCTCCATCCTCCTCCTCCTCCATCCTCGCCTACTCTTCTGCCCTTCATTCGCTTTCCCCATTTTCTCTTATCTTTCTTGTTCTGTGTGAGTGTGAATTCTCCCCTTACCCTCCCCCATCCACCTCTTATCCCCAGTTCCTCTATTTTCACTCTTCCTCCATTTTGCTTTTAATGACTGATAAATACCGGGAAAGAAGTTTGAAGGAGTGACGTGATAGAGATTGTGGAAGAACTTAGGAGGCCTTTGTTCAGCAGTGGACTCTGAATGGCTGATTACTTCCCGTGTTGCCTTCTCCTCCTCCTTCCTCCGTTCACCGTTCTTCGCTCGTTCCTCACGTTCTTCTCACTCGCCACCCATTTTCTCTCCAGTTCCATCGTTCATTTCCTTTTCTTTCTTTCTGTCCGCTCGTTAGCTGCCCTTTGTTGGGGTACAGGTAATTGTTCAGCGGACAATTGCATCACCGAGTGAAGAGGTTGTCAAATGGTCAGCACATGTTAGGTTAGAAAAAAAATATCACAAAAAATTACACTGAAGAAAAAGTGCGGAACAATTGCCCGCCTTTTCGCTTTTCCGCGGATCAATTGTCCTACATCCTTTGCTTTGTCCAGTCCAGCTTTCCGGTGTCCTTTTCCTCTTCCTCTACTGACTCCTGTCAACCCTCACTTTCCTCCACTCCCCTCTCCTCTGTCTCCTCTCCTCGCCCCTGCCCTTCCTCCCTCCTCCTATCCCCATCCCTTCTTCGTCATTCTACCTTTTCCAACATAACAGTTCGTCTCATCATTCACCCTGTCCTCCCACCCTCCTTATTTTCCGTTCGTATCTCATATTTTTCATTCGTTATATCCTGTTTCCTGTTTCCCCCGTCCCCTGCCCGCGGACAGACCATCATTTAAACCGACGGTCGACAAACAAGTCGTCAGGTCAGGTCAGGTCAAGTGAGATCAGGTCGAGCTGGAGCGGATCCAAGGCCACCGACAAAGCCCGGTTTATCCTTCCACCCCATCTCCTCCCCCTCCTCCTTTGGGTTTGGGGGTAGGGAGGGAAGGAGGGAGGCTTGTGCTGGGGGTAAAGGGAGACTTGGGGGGGATGATGTGGGTAGTAGAATTTAACCCTTAACCCCCCCTTTGTTGCAGTGGTTTACTCTATGACCTTTATCCTGGCGCCCACTCGCGAGATAAAGTTTGCAAGGGTGACGTGGCAGAGGTGACCACATTCTTGTAACTTACAGAAGATACGGGAGGGGTCTGTGCCCAGCAGTGGATTCCGAATGGCCGATGACTTTGGCTACTCACAGCCTTGCCAACATATCCGAAGTTCGTAGGAACCTCCTACAGAAGTTTTAAGCGAAGCGGAAAGGTGCAGTGGTAGGGTAGATGAACGACCCACGAGGAGCTGGACAATAGAGCCCCATGGGCAGGTATGCAGAGGGAGGAGAGGTAGGAGGAGGGTGGTGGGGTGGTGATTAACAGCTGTCCGGACTGTGTACAGCGGAGGAC
>NC_134784.1:76014367-76021867 GCF_046742065.1 Oratosquilla oratoria | reverse complement strand
ACACACACACACACACACACACACACACAGGCATGCACATTGGAGCTATAGTCATACCTTCACCACTTGCTATAAGGCTAGTTTTCACCATTGCACCAAATCGGTACCCAACCATTCCTATTGTCACCATTTCCACTTCTATTGTCGCCTCCACACATCAAGCACCAATTTGATGGTCATCGTATTACCCAGTACCACCACTGCCACCACCACCACTATACAATAAGTATCCCGTTGCGGTCAGAACATACTAACCATACCACGGCCATTCCAGCCGCCACCAACACAACTTCATCACAGCCACCACGACCACTTCACCACAACCCTACCACGACCACCATGCTATGACCACCACTCTGAAGTCTACCACCCTACCCCGACCGCCATACCAACACGTTATCAAACCACCACCATGCCACCACCGCCGAGATCCAGCCCCTGGCAGACCCGCCCCCAGCGTGTTGTGGTTGACGTGAGTGCTCTCCCTCCCCCTCCCCCTCCCCCTCCCCCTTCAGCGCCTACGGCAGGAAATGCCACAGGTGTGCTAGGTTGTGACTTGTGTTTCGTCGGTTGTCTACATAACCATTAGTCCATTCTCTTAAACCCTAATGTATGGTGACAGGGTTCTGTCTTAGGTAATGCCAGAAGGTTTAAAGAGAGGATAAGGCGAAGGATGGGAAAGAGGCTATCATTGGTCCACGACCCGGTGTCTCTGTCTCTCTCTCTCTCTCTCTCTCTCTCTCTCTCTCTCTCTCTCTCTCTCTCTCTCTCTCTCTCTCTCTCTCTCTCTCTCTCTCTCTCTCTCTCTCTCTCTCCCTCTCTCTCTCTCTCTCTCTCTCTCTCTCTCTCTCTCTCTCTCTCTCTCTCCCTCCCTCTCTCCTCCCCCCCCCCTCTCTCTCTCTCTCTCTCTCTCTCTCTCTCTCTCTCTCTCTCTCTCTCTCTCTCTCTCTCTCTCTCTCTCTCTCTCTCTCTCTCTCTGTCTCACACACATACACTCACTCACTCACTCAGTCGCACACCAACACACACAGAGAGGACGTGGGGTTCCTCTGCTGAATACAATTGTCTGGAATCATGTTGAATACAATCTTAGAGGTGTTCGTTTGTGCTCTGATAGTTGGATATGGTTCCTTGTTCATGAACCTATGTATTTCCTCGTATCTGGGCATAGGAGGTGGGTAAATGGATGATGAAACGGATCATAATCTAAATGAAGGGTTTAATGTGTGTTGGGCCGATTCCGTCATATTGTAAGAAGCTTATTAATGAGGGCGGTCGTTGCCACCGTTCACTTTTCAAAGGAATTCACCAGGAGGGAGTTAACGTTTTCGTGGCGTTTGAAACGCGTCTCTTCAGTGGCGGGCGTCAGAGGGGCAGTAGACCAGTGGCGTGTTTCACTGACTACACTGGTTTCAGGTGACGTTTCAGATGACGTAACCACAGTCATGCCAACAGAGCCTAAACGCCAAATGCACTTCTCATCATACAATCTTACCAAACAGGATCAAGCTGGTGCAGCGAGGTACGATAGCTGTATTGTTTCACAGGGGATAGGCCGACGGTCCTTCAATGGACTTAACATATATCCCCTGTAATCTTGTACGATATATTTTATCCCTTTTTCTACAAGAATTAAAGTCCATGAAAAATGTGTAGGTGTTGTGAATTGATTATGGGCAGATGAAATACCAACTGTCAAGAAATACGAAGGTGTCTGTTAAGTGCCTGGTTGAATGATTGATGCCCCGTTTTAATAACTAATCCTGGTCGGTAAATTATCGATGTGTTTCAGTCATGGAGCCCATCACATTTGCACAATCTGGGCACATAGATTCCTTCTCATTCTGTCTCCTCCTCCTCCTCCTCCTCCTCTTTCCTCCTCCTCCTCCTCCTCTTTCCTCCTCCTTCTCCTCCTCTTTCCTCCTAGCTCTTCTTGGCATTCTACTCTCTATTCCCCCCAACTACACGCTCCCATACCCCCCTCTCTCTCCACATCCTCTCTCTCTCTCTCTCTCTCTCTCTCTCTCTCTCTCTCTCTCTCTCTCTCTCTCTCTCTCTCCACACACACATACACGCACACTATTATACTGACTTCTCACTTGTATATTTCCAGTTCTGCACTCTTCAAGCACGATTGATTTATGCATGCATACCTAAAGGCTTTCTCCCCGTATAAGTGCATGTTGCTTCTGCAAAGTTCTTTCGTAACTAACACATCGATCTAGCCTTCTTTTGTTTAGTGCTTCACCCGACGGCGTCTAGATTGTGTGTGTGTGTGTGTGTGTGTGTGTGTGTGTGTGTGTGTGTGTGTGTGTGCATGCATGCATGCATACCTAACTGTATTGCTGTGTAGATTTTATAATTGTGGTGTTCCATCTTGAGATAGTTTCGATCGTAGTTCTCCGTACCCATTTGTCATTGTGGCTTTGACAAATGGTATCTCGTGTGTTTGTGTATACGTGTACATGCGTGTGCGTATGTGTATACATATGAGCAACATGGTCTTGGGTCTCATGTTGGACCCGTGAACGACAGCTATTACCCGCCTGAATGAGAGCTCAGAGCTATATGGACCGATTTACAGGTAATACTGGGACTTTACACACAAGCGCATGCGCGAGCATGCAGACACAAACAAACAAACAAACAAACATCTTGCCTAAGGGCGGAGACCTAACTCGGACTGCTGAGTTAGCACTGGAGCACGATATCACTACACCAGCAAACCGATGTATTTACCTAGTTGTATTTTGCGGGAAGGGGAGCTACGCTCAGGTGCCTTTGTATCTCGCAGTGTCTAGTTTGCTTTTAAACCCGTGAATGGTTTTTGCGCATATTATTTCCTTGTCCAGTTTGTTCCAAGTGTCTACCACTCAATGTGGAAAACTATTTTTCTTCAGATCTTCTGTAGCTATGTTTTTTTTTCTTTCCATGTCCTCTTGTGCTTCTCCTGTCCCAGTTTAACAAGTGTGTATGTTTGTGTGTGCGTACAAATAGTCACGATTTGTGCTTTCTAGCATTGACTGCGTGGCTGTGTATGTATATATATATATATATATATATATGTGTGTATATATATTATATAATATATACATTGTTATAGTTTTTATTTATTATTTTATTATTAATATGATTTTTTTTTTCGCATCCGACCTAGATATGGATCAAAAGGTCTCTTGTCGGCATGCTCCGCCTTTGTAATCCTTTGTAAAATGTGATATAATGTTTAGGGAGGGCGGTGACGTGTGTCTGTATGAATGTATGTATGTAGGGGGACCAAATGGACTAAAAACCATTTTTGCTTGGAGCTACTCCGGGAAGAGCTGTTGCAGCTGCTTATTTGATTAATTCCTTCTCTGCCGAGCAGGAGGGGTCTGGGTGGAGGGTCTCGTAAATTATTAATCGTTTGGCGACAGTTGAGATGAAGAGAGTCGTGTCGCTTTGTATGGAAGAGGTGTGTCGCTACTTAAGACAGTAGTTCCATTTTTTATTTATTGACTTTATTTATTTATTTATTTCATATTTGTTTTTCATTTGGTTATTTATACAATCTAGCATGACACATCAAGCCAGTCCCAAAATTAGGTCAGTGTTTATTAACATTGCATATGTTAATTCCTTCGATATTGTAGTCGTTCTGTTGTCCTTGGATGCAATATATCATGAAGTATAATGTATATATTCCATACAATATCTTATCGATGCTTGTGTAACATTGTATTCCCTGTTCTCTGAATTCCTTTTCTTCTTCCTCTTCCTGAACATCTTCGTCCTCTTTCTCCTCTTCGTCTTCTTCCTCCTTTTTCCTCTTCCGTTTCTTTTCATCTTCCTGTTTTTCCTTTTCAGTTTATTTTTCATTTTCCTCTTCATTATTTTCGCCCCTCAGTCACTCCCTATACAAGTGCAATGTCCCCTTCCCCTTCGTGGGGGGGGGATCTGTTTTACACACACACACACACACACACACACACACACATTTTTGGAACCAGTCCCTCAGCAGGCTTGGACGTACGGAGGTTTGCCCTCTGAATTATGATGACTGTTGGCAATTCACTGACTTCACGATGGTGTTGAGGTAAATGCACAACATAAAGCAAATTGCCCCAAATAATGATAATAGAATAAAAAATAGTTAACGTAACACAAGTTCCCGACCATCAATACCATCACGCCTGGGGTAGGGTTAGGGGCTACCGAATTTCACAAATATAATTCCTTTTTTTTTTTTTTTTTTTTTCCCTCTCTCTCTCTCTCCAAGAGGCTACGGGCAAGTAGTTCCAAAAACTGTGGTGACCACAAATGGAAACCTGCCAGGAGATTTATTTGTAAGAGAGGGAGATGGGGTCCACCTGCATCAGTGATTCAGCATGGAAGGGTTGCTCCGTGGGGTGCAGCGGGAAAGGGAAGGGGGAGGGGGGCTAATCCATTGTTCCTGTGCCACACGCGTGAATGTGTGTGCACAGGCTTTGTGTATGCGTGTGTATACATTATTTTTGTTGTAAGAGCAATGGCCTCTTGCTCTTGTACTCTCCTCTCTCTCTCTCTCTCTCTCTCTCTCTCTCTCTCTCTCTCTCTCTCTCTCTTTCTTCCTCTCTTCCTCTCTTATCTCCCCTCCCCTCCTCCCTCCCTTCCTCTCCGTCCTCCCTCCTCCCCCCTCCTCCCTTCTCGCTCGGTGTCTGAGTTTTAGGAAGTTCTAAACAAGCTATTGTTCGAGTTTGGGCTTAGAAAGGGAAGGGATGTGAATATAAATTAGTTCCAGTAAAGCTTAGCTAGCAAAACGCATCTAATTACGCGCGCGCGTGCACACACACACACACACACACACACACACACACACACACACACACACACACACATCTGTCGATTCCCTGCACTTAATATACTCTAATTAGACAAGTTCTGGAATTAACACAAATTGCATATTGTCAGTGTATCTCTGTAAGGCTGCGAACTCAATAAACGTATTATTATTGTTATTCACACACACACACACACACACACACACACACACACACACACACACACCAAAGCATGTTGTATTCTTGTATACATAATGTTTCCTGTTGTGAAGAAGGGGTCTGGCCAACGCTAAAGCTAATTAGCTGATGCTTAACCCCCCACCCCCCAAGCTGCCGGGAGGGGGCTTTTAAGCAGATTTGTTTGTTTTTAATGGGGGCACAAAGCTCGGAACTCCCCTCCCCCTTCTGATTATATATTATCATCGCCATCATTATAATAGGTTATTTATCACTGTATATTTAATTTTTCTTTGTACCGTACTCGTATATATCTCTGGCGTTGCAGTATCAAACATTTCAGTTGTAGAGGATTGGGAGGGGGCTGCATCGAGCTGAAGACCCGGAAAATCCTAGATGAAGGGGAACCATTTCTGAGGTTCAAGCTGACGCTGTTGTCGACTGGGCGGGGCCGTTTACCCGGAGCTGGAGGGGTGGTGGGGATGGGGGGAGGGGGTGGTGGTGTCGTAGGAGAGTAGGGTGACTGCGACGGCTACGCGGGATTCTGGCATTGGTCTGCAACAAACGGCGTTTCTATCCTTGGGGACAGTATCACACCGAAGTGATGAGTTCAAGAGTCAGGCCCTGTTCACACTAGCGGTTTGAACCGCGCGGAAACTGCGGCGGTACCGCGTATTGAAGGAAAAACTGCGAGGTTGTTTGTGAACGCGGCCATTGTCATTGGACAGAGTGATTGGTGGTTAGGGTTGCCAGATAGTCCTGAATTCCCAGAAAGGTGAAGAAAGTATGTTGCTACCTGGACACCACGAGACGGAAAGCTTACAAGATCCAAGAAGGTGAGTAAAGAAGTTTGCAGGAGTGACATGACAGATTAAAAAAATGCTTTTGTTCAGCAGTGAACTATGAATGGTTGAGGCTTTGGCCATGGGAAGAGGGGTAGGGATTTGGAGGAAAGGACAAAGGTGAGTGTGTAGGGGTGAGGTTTACCCATCTTGAAAATGAGTTTGCGGCCAACCTCCTGCCGGGCCTGAGGGCTCCAAGTCTTTGTCTCCCAGGTAGTCTACGTGGCTTTGGGAACAGACTTGGTGTTATTGGTTCTTGGGAAATGTGACTTTGTTTTATATATATATATATATATATATATATATATATATATATATATATATATATATATATATATATATATATATATATATATATATATTACACGCTCAATTTAAAGATATGCGAATATTTTTTGGGAAATAAAACAGACGGGAGACCAAACGTTTTCGACCATTAAGACATCTTCAGGGTACATGTTTTATTTCCCAGTGGTTATTCGCGCGCGCACGCACACACACACACACACACACACACACACACACACACACACACGATTCGGTGGCGCGATTGGTAGAATCCCCGACTGTCACTACGGCGGTTCGGGTTCGAATCCTGCCCAGGGCTGAAGTAATTTCAGTATCGCTCCGCTTTGAGTCGTTACTCCAATTCTCGTGGGCGGGGAGTTGGGTGTGTGGGTGCGTGTAAGGTCACGGCATTACCCATAGATCGGTCATACGAGCTCTGAGCTCTCCTCCGGGAGGGAAATAGCTTTCGATCACAAGTCCAGCACGTGATCCAAAGACTAAGGTGAACACACACACACACACACACACACATCAGATTACTGCTCAATGGAGAGGGTGGCAGTTTGCGTTATGATGCTTTTGAAACCTAGAGGGGGAGGGGGACGATCTAGTGATCGCCAAGTGAGCAATCCAAGACGCTACCACTACACCTGTAGTTAACAGTTTATGGGAAAACTGCGAAAATTAAGCAAAATTCTCGTAGTGCAGTTTTGTTTGATCGTTTAAGCTTGGGTGACAGTTTAATCACTCGTCGTAACTGACTACAACGGCCGGTTGTATAGAGATGGTGTCTCGTAGAAAGAATCGTGAGTCACCAGGGATGGACGACTACGCCTTGTCTGGGAGTCAGGGAAGGAGAAAGTAGGATGACGAGAATTTAGTTTATTTTCCTATTCTATGCGGAAATTTACTTTAATTGAATAATCTGTTGCATGTCGCTTAAATATATAATCTGTTGCATGTTGCTTTCATGCTTAATTTCGATAATGGATATGCTTATTATTATTTCTGAGTATAAACGTAAGCCTTAACTCTCAAGACACGTTCCCATCACTGAGGAAGAGGAAGAGGAGGAGGAGGAGGAAAAGCGGTGTTGACCCTCTTCATTGGTATTTCCCACGGGGGCTAACGTTCCCTCCTCCTCCTCCTCCTCCTCCTCTTCCTCCTACCAACCCCCCCCCCCCCACAAGTCAGCCAAACCCTGGGGCGCCTAACTGATCGACCCCAACCCAGACATTCCTCTAAACTAGTATCTCTTCTCGGCCCTTTTTTTTTTTTTTTTTTTTTACCCCGTGGTTCCACTGTGTTTCGTTAGTGGAACCCCAGCCCGAAAACTAGTAGTAGTTGATGGATGCGCGACGATTTATTTCAGCGTTGAAGAGGACCCCGGGAAT
>NC_134784.1:75969367-76006867 GCF_046742065.1 Oratosquilla oratoria | reverse complement strand
TAATTACTTGGCAATAATTTTACGCATTTCTCCAGAGTTGTCAGTCTGTATCCATTTTGCATGTCAGTCATTCTGTATGTTGACGCTTGTGCAAGTGTTTGTGTGTTCGCGCGTGTGTGAACACGCGTGATATATTATTGGTACCTGCGTGATACTAACCGTAATGCGCATACGCTCATTTCCGTCACCCAAGCCCTTGTTTTGTTTACATCACGTGACTTCCATGCGTCGGTATGTCGTCGCATGTCTATACACAGTATTCAGCAGCAGTTACCCTTTTCAGATCCTGGAAGCTCCTGAAGCCTCCAAGAGGGTTTCAGGGCCAAAACTGAAACAGTTTCTGGACACCAATAAGTTTATTTGATTCTTGAAAAAGTCTTTGAGAGGGGAACCAGTTGTATATCTACTGAAGGGTACAGCTTGAGACGTATTGCCGCGTTCGTGCGTTCCTGGCACTGGGGCCGATAGTGGCAAATAGCGTGACTGGGCGCCATCAGTCGGAGTGTCTGACTGGTGCTATGTTCCCTTTCACCCCCTACGGAGTAAGAGAGACATAGACATAGTAAATTGTTTTTGGTAGATGGAACGGGGGATGTATTGTTTTTTTTTCTTACTAAATGACACTAGTGGCATGACGTGACACAAGACACTAACTTTAAGTGACTCGTAGCTAACTGTAAGTGTAACTCGATGATACTGATTATATATTTTTAGGAGGTTGTGAGTATCGCTAAGTAGCACTATTACTAAAAGGCGGTGAGTATTACGATGTGGTACTAACTAAAGGTACGATATGCTCGGTGCTATTATCGCCCAACGATGATCGTTCAAGGGTTCAACGATGATCGTCAAACGATTGTCTAGACTCCAGAGCACTGTTCTTTATCTTTAACGACTCTAGCGACAGTCACTCGAAACAAAAGTCTCATCACTCAAAAACAAGGAATTAGTGCTCTAGACAATCGTTTGACGATTATCGTTGAGCGATAATTTAATCGCACCGAACAAAGCGTTGTTCAGTGCATAACGCTTGTTGAATGTTTTGTTGTGTGGTCACATTGCGCGGTATCGTCAGCGATGTCAACTCGAAACCAGAGAATATGCGTGCATGAATCACTTAAATGTGACGGGATCGTTAAATATATAATTCCACGTCATTTTTTTTTTCTTCAGGCCTACTCGTCCATTTATTTCAGTTTAAATGTAGATACTGTATATCATTTTTCCACAAGTTAAAGAGCTGATGTTAGCTAGCCTTAACAGGCGTGTGCCTGTGTGCATGCATGCATGCATGCATGCGCGTACAAGCAAATCGATGAATTCCTCTGTTTCAAGAACAGTCATCCTGCTTTCTATCCGAAATTACCGCCTGCCTGGAACCAAATAGTTGTGGCGCCGGCTGCCGTACAAGAGGACCTGTTTACCTGTGATGATGCTAACGGCTGCTGGAACAGCCCTCGTTAACCTGACACAGAATACAGAATGGTAATATATTAAGACAAAAATATACAGTGGCACTGCAATGTATATCATGGTTCAAATTGTAATGAGTTTGTTCATCAGTTACGCATTAACATGGGAAATAGTGTACATTTCTCTCTCTCTCTCTCTCTTTTTTTTTTTTTTTTTTTTTTTTTTTTTTTTTGCATATTTAAATGTTTGAGTCATCTGTCGCTTATCATCTAAGTACCCCTAGTAAACCGTCCATAGAACCCCAGCTCTAGGTCATGTCGTTGCCGGTCGTTTAAAGGTCGTGTCCCTCCCCTCCGGCTGTTTTGGAAGCGCCGGCTGGCTTTGTAATGGGCCGTTTTGTGTGTCGTTCCGGAGCGTTCTGGTGATACCGATTGGCCGGCATCGTAACTTCCGGGAAGGAGGGGGGGGGGAGCGTCACACAGCCGGTTTTGTACCGTGTAACGGTCAAGTAAAAGGAAAATTAAATCATGCTTGTTATAAGACAGCGGGGTAGGACTCGAAGTAATGGGTTTCAATTGGGCAATTTTTGGTTTAGGAAGGAAATAGGCAAGAATGGTTTAACAACAGGATGGTTAACGAATGGAATATACAGTATTTATTAACCATGTAGTGAGCGCTGAAAATATTGGTTGTTTTAAGAGGAGATGAGATAACATTATGGTTAGCGAAGACACATGATGACATGGAACTGCTTAGTGTAGGCCTTATGGTCTCTTGCAGTCTCTTCAATTTTTATCTTATTATTTATTCCAATGTACTATGAATATATGTATTTTTATTTATGCATTTATATAATTGTTTGTCTATTTACTTCATATTTTACTTGTTAATCAGCGGTGTGGTAAAACACTTAAAGGCTTTATTATTATGGCGTCTCGCGTTGATATTCAACGGGATTTGAACCTCCTCAAGTTTTTCGACTCTTGACAGGCGCCTTAGCACCGCCCCCGGGGGTGGGGGAGTTCATTTCACTTGTCGTTGACGAAGAAGAATCGGTCAATTATATTTTCTTCCTCTCCGTTATTCTTCCGCAGCATTTGAGAAGGGAGAAGTTTCTTTTTGTGTTTTTATATAGAATGTATGCAAATTTGACTTCCATTACTGAGAATGAGATTGCTTCCTGTCCCGCAATTGCCTCTATATAATTTTGCAAACAACACCCAAAAACTATTTTATTTTGAGTTTTTATTGAACGAATCGCATGGGATAGTGGTACAGTAGTTAGGACCAGCAGCACATCGTGAGTATAAGAACTCGCCTTTTTCGTCTCTTGAAACTATCACGTGAGGCGTGAGACGCGTGTAAGAGCTCACACGCGACGTCACACTCTCCCCCACGTTGGCTCCCCCTCCCTCACCATGTACTCCCCCCCCTCCCCCTCCTCCTCCCCTGTCCCCCCTACGAGAAGAAGCAGCAGGGCACAGGAGAGTCAACAAGTCCCCCTTCCCCCCCTTGTCGGGAGGTGACGTTGCGTGCAGCCATGTCGTGAGTCGTCACTGTCACCCGTGACGTCACGGTGATGTCACGGATGATGTAATACACCCAAAGAATTGGAAACTACTCCAGTATCATGACTCAGCGGATTTGAGAGATGGGGGGGGGGGCTTTGGCTCTGTATTATATATATATATATATATATATATATATATATATTTTCTTTTTCTTTCTTTTTTTCGATTAGGGACCAAACTTCAAACATTTTGTTGATGTTGCTCTGTTTATATCCTAACTTTGATTATGAAATTCATTTTGCGGAGGACCCTCGTGAATGTCGTTTTTAAATAACACCTTATTTATTTTTATTTATTTATTCATTATCTTGGCTCACTCAAATGAAGTCTCGTCTTAGGCCTAAGTCTCCTTAAGTCTCAATTCATCAACCATTTGTGGTTCATTACTGAACTAAGTTTTCTCCCAAGGTCGTCCTTGAGCCTCGAGACTTCAGCATCTACCCACGTCACTCATGCAAACTTCTCCATCTCGTCTCTCTACCTATTGCGTCAGTGTGCCACCAGACACTGGCCTTCTCCCGTCTTTGTCATCCCGTAGCGTCCTCTCAAAAAAAAAAAAAAAAAAAAAAAACGCACACACCTCTCTTCTTGCCACTTGTCCAGACGAATCCCACATCTTCGAAATCCTGAACCTTCTGTGAAGTGTTTGATCGTCCTAAAGAGTTATCACACCGGGCTTCCAAGAGCTACATCAGCGCTGACAGTTGAGGGTTCGTTTGAGTAAAAACAACTTCGAATAAAACATTTTATTTTTCAAATCCAAAAATGAAATTATCCTTCGTCATATATATCAAAGCTGAATGATGAACTAAGAATGCAAACCCATATGAATCTTCGACATTCTGTTGAAATGTTCTTAGAGGGATCTAGATTCCAGTAAACGAAGTAATTCTAGTTATTCAAATGGAGGTTGGAGGTAGAATGTCGGAGGAAAATAGCCCAGTGTGATAACCCCAGAACATACAGATGGTACCACCGGATGTCGTCGCAGGTGGTGTCCGTTCCGAGAGGCACCTTGAACGGACTCCGGATCCAACAAGACCAACACTTAAAGTTGTGTTCCTCATCGCCTGGTTCATGGACCACTTAATGGGCCACAAACTTGCACCAATGGGACCAGTAACCAAAATCTAGTGGTAGTTAGTGGGTGCTGAACGATTAAATTCAAGGGTGAAATTGTCCCTTCCGGAGGCTGGAAAACACCAATGTATAGGTATGGGGGATCCGCCTTGTTCTTCGAGGCAACGGGTACGCTCGTGCCGCGGGCCATGAGGCTGTGTTCTCTACACCCCGTCATCGCCATTTTGTATCCTCTCCCTCTTTCTCCCATTTTCCTGCCTATCCCTTTCCCGTTTCCTCTATCCCTTCAAGCTTTCTTGCCCCTAACCATGTCCCTCTCTTCTCCCTCTTTCTTTTCTTCCCTCCCTTCCTGTCCTTTTTATCAATTCTCTCCTTCCCCACAGTCTCTAGCTTGCACACTCGCGTCCTTTTCAGTGTCGATCTGGCGTGTATGTTGCCTTAATGGGATCATTGTTACACTCCGTTTTGTAGTGGTCGTGTTGTCGTATATTTTTTTGTGTTTTAGGGCTTTATTGTATGGTTATAAAAGTGCCCTGGCGCATGCGTCATTTCAGTACGTGAGTTGTTTGTGTCGGGGTACTTGAGGGTATTTGCCGGAGGGTGTCTCTTTTGTTTCTTTCTCTGGGTGTTCGAGTGAGTTTGTCACTTGGGAGTATTTAAGGATTTTTCTTCTGGTGTTTGAGGATATTTGTCGGCTGGTAAATACCTTTCTGTGAGGAGTACTTCCCAGTGGTTGGGAGTCATTTTGGTACTGGTTATTCTTTAGTGAGTATTTGAATGCCAGTGTTTCTTTGTTATTTGTATATGGAGGTTATTCTTTGCGGATATTTCTGTATGTGTTGTGTACGTTACAGTCAATATCGAAATTCAGACGATTTTTAAGGTGACTAAACTTTTTAGGAAAAATGTGAATTGCCCGGTTCACCCAGTCACTTTAGAAATCAGTCAAAAAAAAAATCAAACAATTTACAAAGTGACTGAAATTATGATAGATTTTCTTGGCATATTGACTGAAATGAATCCTTATCTGGGTAGTTAGCCAGTTTGCCTCTTGTGGTGATGTCTAGGCAGTTGGTTAGCTAGCTGGGAGGCAATACAGTTGTGTGTAGGCAAAGATGCACAGAAGGGAGAGGCGGCGCGTAGGGATTGGTTGTGTGTGAATGATGTTTGGTTGTGTGAATGATGTTTCGACGCAGCCCGAAGGGATTTCTTCCCGTCTTCCTCTTTTTTCTGCATGAGGGGATGGAGAATGGAGGTCGCCGATTAAGTGAACCGACCTTGCTGTGGATGAGCTGTGCCCTACTGCATTGCTTTTGACTCAGGGTAGTGGGTGGGATAGAGGGATGACCTGCCATCCATGAGGAGCTAAGATGGAGGGGGGAAAGGTCGGTGGATGGGAGTGGAGTGGGTGGGAATGAAATGGGTGGAAGAGATGCCTTTTGACTCGAAGTGCAAAATCCCTTGGTATATAGAACTTTACTGTCACATTTTATTCTTTAATCTTCACGTATATTTAAAAAAAATAAGAATTTACTAAAGAATACAGTTTGTTTTTCTGTCAGTATATTTCGCCATATAAGAACATAAGAGTGAATAAGACCGCAAGAGACCATAAGGCCTACACTAGGAGGTTCCATGTCCATTACCACCTATCATCCCAGTTCATAGATTTACCTAAAGTTCTCTTAAAATAACCAATAGTTTCCATTCGTTGACCACTCTATTCGTAAACCAGGTCTTGCACATTTCTTTAAATCCATTACTGCGAGTGCTGCCAGTTGTCTTAATATGGTGACCTTGTCTGCATCATACTTGTTAAAGCCCTTGGTCCACTTGAACGCCTCTATTAAATCACCTCGCATAATGCAAATTAAGGTGCTTGAGCCTGGTCTCGGAAGGTAAATTTCGGAGTTCATGTAAGATCATTTTGGTCACTCTCCTCATCTACTATTGCTGATGTTGAGTTAATCCCCACTGAAGATCGTGTCAGTCAATTACTATATCACTAAGTCAGTATGCCAAGAAAATTTATCATAATTTTATCTAAATTGTCTGGAAGTTTTAGGTTTTAGAAAATTAGATTTTATTCAGGAATACTATTTGTTTGTCAACATCAGTTCATTTCCCCCAGATTAGTCAGTATGCCAAGAAAATCCATCAGAATTTTAGTCACTAAATTGCCGGCAACTTCATCAGATTTCTAAACGGACTGGGTGAATCAGGCAATTCATATATTGTCAGAAAGTTTATCACTTTAAAACTTGTCTGGATTTGGATATTGACTGTAGCATGTGCACGTGATTGTAAAATAGCGAATTGGTAGGTCTTAGATCTTTCTCTCGTAGAACGTTAAGAACATGGCCGGCTTGTACAAAACGCGCGCGCGCGCGCACACACACACACACACACACACACACACACACCCACACACACACACACACACACCCACACGACTCGGTGGCGCGGTTGGTAGAGTCCCCGACTGTCACTACGGCGGTCCGGGTTCGAATCCTGCCCAGGGCAGAAATAATTTCAGTACCGCTGCGCTTAGAGTCGTTACTCCATCCCTCGTTGGCGGGGAGTTGGGTGTGTGTATGTGTGCGTGTAAGGTCACAGCATTACCCATAGATCGACCATACGAGCTCTGAGCTCTCTTCCGGGAGGGAAATAGCTGTCGATTACGAGTCCAACACGTGATCCAAAGACCAAGGTGAACAAGATGAATACACACACACACACAACCAATTACCTAGACATCATCACAAGAGGCAAACTGGCTAATTACCCAGATAAGATTCATTTCAGTCAATATGCCAAGAAAATCTATCAAAATTTCAGTCACTTTGTAAATTGTTTGCAATTTTTTGTAAGGTCACAGCATTACCCATAGATCAGTCATACGAGATCAGAGCTCTCTTCCGGGCGGTAAATAACTGTCGATCACGAGACCAGCACGTGATCCAAAGACCAAGGTGAACAAGATAAATACACACACACACACGGGCTTGTGTTTTTATCTCGGCGAAGAGGCTTGTTCACATCTCAGCCGAGTGGACTCAGGCTAACTTAGGGATTTGCCCACTTCTCTTCGCATTTGAGAAAACGCAGAGTCACTACCATAAGATCCGTCATTCCCCCGGAATTTTAATGTGGAGATACAGCGGTCCCCCCTCCCCCCCCTCTCTCTTTCACCTTTGCATTTCATAATGTCTTTCCCCAATGCTCAAAAGAAGTTGTTTGCACACTCACCCAAATTACATTGATCGAAACTGCAATTATAGGGTATCTGAACATAATCTCACAAGACTTTTTCTATTTTATTTATTGAATTATAATGTGATATATATCACATTACAAATGTCCTAGATATTACATGTGCAAAGCATATAACGCGCAATGATGCCAATATTAATGACAGCAATGTGTGTGTGTGTATAAATATATATATATTAGAAATATGTAAATACGTCGTTACCCCCATTGATCCAGATATATTTAGAAATTAGTTTGTAAAAAAAATAATTTTTATATTGAAATATATGAAATGATCATTAGGTGTAACGTCGCGAACTCTCCCCTATCAGGAGGCTAGGATGGTGCCCCCCACAGATGATTTTGTAGCATGGAATTTAATGAACTATGCCCTTGGGCCAACTTACCGGCGGCAGGGTTCGAATCGCCATCCTCTCGACCTCCGCCGCAAATAGTGACGCTCTATCCCTCTGGGCGAGCGAATATCCAAATATATATGAAATAACCATCCATTATACATTTGGAAACATCTTACTTCCCGTGGATCAGGTTAATTTCTCCGCGGCGATGGATATTCACAATGGACGCAAAGATTATCACTTCAAATGGTGACTCTGAGAAAGCCTGACTAACGTATTTCTACGAGTGGACTATTTACGGTACGATTTATGAGGTCATAACTAGACTCTCCCACGTCATAAACTTACGACTTGGAATTCTGTGTATTTCTCAAGAAGGAGACACCAGACACTGTAGTACCTAAAAGTGGAAGCAGCTGTGCCCAAGGTCAGGGGACATCTGCTCCATCCGGCAGATGTGCGAATTGTCTGTGTGTCGTGGAGGCAGGTGTGAGGTAGCCATACAGGGGGTGGGGGGGGGGATGGGTCCACGACTTGAACACGTGACCGGATGTACCTAAATATCGTATGTTTGTGATAAAATGTCTTAGGACCAAATGTCCTATGATCATTGTCTTGGGACCAAATGTCCCATGATCATTGTCTTGGGACCAAATGTCCTATGCTCATTGTCTTGGGACCAAATGTTCTATGAACATTGTCTTGGGACGAAATGTATTATCGGTGGGGTAGGGGGTAGTGTCACGGAAGACCAACCAAGCAGACGGTTTGTGGCGGTGGTGGTGGAGAAGAGGTCTTGCAAGTAGACGGGGACGTGAGAAGGAAGGTGGAAGATGAGCAGGGAAGCGTAGAAGTCGGGGGCGGGGGAGGTTAGGGCGACCGAGTTTTATTATGGTCATTTAGGTTTTACGGGCTCCCAATAGTAATTAACCTATCTCACCTGTCCCCCCCCCCACACACACACCACCATCTTTCCTCTCTTCCCCGCCCCCATCTCAGCCTCTCGCCCCCTCCCTTCTTTCTGTTCATATTCTTCTTTCCTTCATATTTCTCCTCTTGTTCACTCCCTCCTTCCTCACGCTCTTATTTCCTTAACCCACTCCCTCCCACATCATCATCACTCGCCATATCATCATCATCATCTCCTTCGCAGCATGCATCCATCCAATTGCTCTTGATTCTCTCTGACTCCAGGTATGTTCCTGCGACAAGTCCTAATCCGTTCCTGCATTTCATTTGCCCTCATTCTTCCACGCACCCATAGGGCTCGTAAGTCATCTATTTTGCCGTCAGTTTGCTCCCTCGTCCGTTTGTCCTCATCCATTCTCGTCTTTACGTTGTTGCATGTTGCCTCACCCCTAACCTTCACAGTGTTAGTAGCATTAGTATCATCATCATTGTTATTATTCGGTCTTGTTCACACCGTCAACCACACGTGATTCCCACCTCCTCCTCCTCCTTCTCTTCCTCGTATCTCGAACCATCTCATGCCCCTGGCTCGTGCTTCACGCACATGGTACCCATTTAGATATCTACTTAGCATTTCGTACCTCGGTAGACCCATGATCCCGACCTTCCTCCAAAATATATAGATAAATAAAACGGGTGAAGGGCCGTTACCCAACACTTAACCAACCGAGACATAAATGTGTTTAGTAGATGTCCATGGAACAATTGTGCTCTGAGAAACTGTCCACGGATCAACACACCGCTCTTCCCTTGTCTATTGTGTTGAGTAGGTGTCCGCGGATCAATTGTCCTCTGAGAAACTGTCCACGGATCAACACACCGCTCTTCCCATGTCTGTTGTGTTGAGTAGGTGTCCGCGGATCAATTGTCCTCTGAGAAACTGTCCACATATCGACACACCGCTCCTCCGTTGTCTACCGTGTGAGCCTCTCTCTTCCCCCCACACAGTGAAAGCGGGCGTACCCCAGTGACCTGGCGCGACCTCTCCCCCCCTCCATCGTCCCCCTTCCCCCATCACCCGAGTTGAGCCTTTCGCACCCATCTGACACCCTCTTCGGTCCACCTGAGCGTACCTGTCACCCAGAGGGATCCATTTCACCCGGGTTTTATCGCACAAACTTGAAGTTTCTGTCCAGGGGTCTTGAGTTTTTTATCTCAATTCGTCTAAGTTCTTTGCCCTCCTCCTCCTCCTCCACCTCATTCCCTCACCTCCTCTTCTTGTTTTCATCTGACCTAATTTTTTCCAGTCATATGACGTAGTGACCCTCTTTTCTAATTGACCTAATCGCCCCAGGAGTACCATGTGACCCGGTAGGATGACCCCCAGTGCCCTTGCTCTAACACGACACGGACGGTCCCCGGGTGACCCGGACGTTGACCTCTCTCCCCCGTCCACATGACATCAGCTTGGTGGCTTTCCCATTATGGGCCATTTAATACGATAAGGAAGGTAGCCATGCACGCCCATCCAACACCCATTTGTTTTCCACTTTCAACTTCAGAAATCTTTTGGTCCTCGTCAGTTTATCATCCATTCATAAACATTCTCCATTTTGGATGGACACCAAGTTTTTTTATATTAGCGGTATGTACTCGTAGATCTGATTTTCAGGTGTTACATAGATATGTGATCATTCTTACAATGCATTGTGGCAATTTCGAGAACATAGCTGAAATATATTTGTTAAAGAAAATGGATGTGTAGGTAGAGGGACACAAAAGCAAATGACAGGTCAGGAGGCGAATGTTATATATGTGTATAAGCTGCAAGCGAAACCGGTCAGGAATAAACTCGGAACGAGACCCGTGCCTCTTTTTTTCCACCTTTTTCAAATATATATGCCTTTAATATTTTATGTGCACGTGTTTTGCCTGTAATTTCTGTGTATCGTGCTTTGAATTTTGCATTAGAAAAATATACCACATGAAAGATTGTACTGATAAAATGTAGTGAGAAAGTCACATGAGCAATTGCCACCTAGTCAACTGTCCACTCATGAATTCTCCCCTGATCAACCGCGACCTGATCAATCCCCACTTATCAACTGTCCACTCATTAACTACCCCACGATCAACTGTCCGCTGAGGATCTGTTCCACGCCCTTCAACTGTAACTAGAGACTCCCCCCCCCCGCCCCGGCCGTCCCTAAGCATGACCGCGATGAACCACTCCCTCGTGACCCCGGGTGACCTCGCAGCGGGATCATCCCTCCTGGATCTTCCACAAAGCGACTTCATTCCTTACTCGCCCACTCCATCTCTCCCTCCCCCGTCCATCGCTCTCCTTCCACTCCATCTTCCGTCACTCCATTTACCGTCCCTCCTTTCACCCCCCATTCCACCCCGCTCCTCCTCTCCTTCCACCTCTCTCCCTCATCCTCCTCTTCCTTCTCCCTCCTCCCTCCTTCCCTCTTCTCCCTCTTTCCTCCCCTCTCCCTCCTCCTTCTTTTCCCTTCCTCCTCGCACCTCCCGCCTTCTCGCTCCACCTCTCCCCTTCTCCTTCATTTCACTCTTTTCTCCTCCTCCTCATTCTTCATTCCTCATTCCTTTTCCCTCCATCTCCCTCTTCCCTCCTCCTCGCTCCCTCTCACTTCTTCCTTCCCCACTCCCTCCTCCCCCTCCCACACACGAGCGCACGCGGCGAAGGTGAGAGCAGCCAGCCTCTGTGTGTGTGTGTGTGCCTGGTCGGGTGCTGTTCCAGGGTGAATTGCGACCAATTGTCTCTTGAATGAGTGTAATCCAAACTTTCTCGCGAGAATGAAGGCCATTGACGAGGTCCGCAACTTGGGTCTGTCCACAAGAGACCATTTGGTATATAGGAGTCAGAAAACAAAATTCAGCGCTAACCTCGTTTACGGATGGTCCGAGTTCGATTCCCGGGTGAATGATAATACTTCTCATTGCTCCCTAACCCGTATCTGCTATGTCGGATAAAATAATAATGTAAAACTATCCGGATTTGGCCACCGCAGTAGCGAGGTACAAAGGTTGTGTCGTTCCCCCAAAGAGTAGATCGGTGGTCCTGCTGTGGATCAGGAAGGTTGAACTAGATGTCGGCTTATTCTTGCAGCACGTATACTCACACTCACTCCCTTGCACAAGGGAGTGAGTAACGGCTTGCAGTCCTGTGGTGCTTTTCACCTCCCTCTCCTGTGTGTGTGTGTGTGTGTAAAGTCACACGTAGATCAAATAATACACGATTTCAGCTCTCATCTGGGAGGTTAATAGCTGTTGATCACGGGTCCAGCACGTGCTCCAAGACCAGGGTCCTTTGGTTATCATGATGGTTTGTTTGTTTCATGCGATTACATTTTACTTCAGCATAAACTCCATCCACGTCTGTGCAGGTTAGGTTAGGTTAGGTTAGGTTGCTTAGGATGGTTGGGGGTCGCCACGGAGCCATTTATGGACCATATGTTTGTTTGCACTGATTATACTTAAAACCCGTTTTATTTTTAAACGATGGATATATTTGTAGATGTTCTAAGTGTTAGAATGTCTTATTTAGGGTGTTAGACTTTTTGCTAATGTATTTTTCTAATGTTACGTTATTGCAAAATTTATACTTTGCGCAAACAGATCTTAGATTTGCAAAATGATATTTCACAGTGATATTTCTGTGCAAGCATTAAATTTGTTTTGAAATGTTACATGATACAAACGTTACATTTATCTGCAAACATTATATATATATATATATATATATATATATGTATTAGATTATAGTTTTTTTCCGTTTATTCATATTTTTTAATCCTTGTTGACAAATATTAGGTTTTTGCAAATGTTAGTTTTTCTATCAAACCTTAGATATTAATCCAGTGGTAGTATTGATAACAATATTACATAAACCAAGGGCTTTTTCTCCCCCTTACAAGGGAGGTAGCCAAACTCAGACGGATTAATTCCACTCGCACCCATTTCATCCACACCCACTCCACTCCGATCCACTATCCTTCCCTGCCTCCATCCCTCTTATCTTGGCTCCTCCTGGATGACGGGTCATCCCTGCATCTCGCCCACTGCCCTGGGTCAGAAGCAGTGCAGCAAGTATGATGCGGCCTTGCTGTGGAACAGCAATAATGATAATAATGATAACTCTCATCATCATTATCATATATCATTATCATCATCATCATCATCATCATTATCACCATCATTTTCATCATCATCATCATCATCATCATCGACAGTTTCATCAAGATTGGAATTTCAGTTCGCCACATGTGACCTCTTTTGCCCCTGTGTGCATTTTTCAACGTTTCCATTTTTTCATTCCCATTTTGGAATCGCAAACACAGGACGCAGTCACCTGCTTGCAGCTAGTCATAATAATTAGATGTTTTCATTTTTTTTAGATTGCGTTCTGATGTATATGTTTTTTACTCCCGCTCTATTCTCCTTTCTTTCCGAGACTTTAATAGGACACCCCTACGGACCAAAGTCACGCATTATTGTTATATGGCAGCAAGATACTAATCTCCACTCGAAGCTGATCGCTTTTAACTGACAATATCCCGACTTTTTGCTACCTTCCATGACCATCTACCACTACAGCGAGATATTTTTCTTTGTGGATAGCAACGCTGGTTACTGATAAACTACAGTAGTCTGTCTATTTCCCCCTCCACCTATCTATCTCTCCCTCCCCTCCTTTCCATCTCCTCTCCTCCCCCCCTCTCTGTCTACCTCCCCTTTCCATCTCTCCTCTCCCTCCTCATTCCATCCCCCCTCCCCCTCTCCCTCCTCATTCTAACCCCATCACTCTCCCCCTCTCTCCCCTTTTCTCTCCCCCTCTCCCCTTTTCTCTCTCCTCTCCCCCCTCCCCTTTTCTCTCCCCCTCTCCCCTTTTCTCTCCCCCTCTCCCCTTTTCTCTCCCTCTCACCATTTCCCTCCCCCTCTTTCTTACACACACACACACACACACACACACACACACACACACACACACAATAACACAAATGCAAATAGAAACGTCCTCGTCCGCTGTCATGTTCCCGTGATTACACTCATGATAGACCATTCATTATCGCTGTTGTCTAAACAATGCCAAACCCGTGACCTCTGATTGGTCTCCACGTCTTCAGACACGTAACGGGGCTGAACTCCACCTCGAGTGGAGATAATGACATCTGATTAAACCCATCAGGGAGCAGATACCAGATTAGCCAATCAGGGAGCAGATATCAGACGAGTGAGCCAATCGGAGAACAGGTGTCAGACGAGTCAATCAGGGAGAAACATCGTGAACCCAACGACTCTGACATGCAGGTGACGAGTCATTGACTCTAAGGGTGAGTCATTGTACCTGGGTGATTCCTCATCTGAGGATTTACATATTGGTGTAGGTGTGTTCTAAGGTGCTTGGATGATTCATCGATAGAATCACAGAATACAGTGGGTCAAGGGTGATTCAGGCAAGGTCATCATATTAAGACAGCAGAGTAGGACTCGTAGTATTGGGTTTGATTTGGCATATTTAGGTTTAAGAAGGAAATATGCAAGAACTGGTTTACCGACAGTATTTAACGAGTGGAATTGAGATAGTATCCATGTAGTGAGTGCTGAAACTATAGGTGGTAATGGACATGGAACATGTAGGTGGTAATGGACATGGAACATGGACAGTCTCCTCCAATCATATATTCGGTTTATAGATCACGAAAAGGCCTTTGACTTGGTAGACCAAACGACAAAAATAAAATCACATACAAACTGGGTGCAGGTGAACAGACCAAAGGTACCCCCGTAATTAGACTACAGAAAGAAATAAGGTAAAGATACTACGTCAGGAGGCGCTTAGCTGTAGCCAAAGCCTTCATCTTTGCCCTGTTATGTCATCGTAGCCCTACACCTAATCGTAGCCCTACACCTAATCGTAGCCCTACATCTAATCGTAGCCCTACACCTAATCGTAGCCCTACACCTTATTGTAGCCCTACACATAATCGTAGCCCTGAACTTATCCAAACCTTACATGTAATCATAAGCTGCTCTGATGCTGCAGCAGCAGCAGACATCTTGCCCGCATGTACGCACACACAGAGCTCGCGCATAAGCGTAATTATCCGTGTAGTTACCTCCCCTCACTTGGATGTACACGGGCTAGGCGGAGGGCGCGCCCCTCCCGCCCGCGGGGCTTCCGCAGGCGCCCACATCGATCTCAGGAAGGTCATGATCCCGTGACCTGACCCGTACTGGGTTCCTCCGCTTCTTTCGATCCCCGCTCTCGGATCCCGTTCTCCATTATCGCATTCCTTGACCCGTCATTCCCCCCTCTCCCCCCACCTTCCCTTCCCGACCTTTCCCCAGATTTACCTTCCCTTTCCCTTCTTTCCAACCCCTTCCCCACCGCTCCCCTTCCTTTCACTTCACTTCCCCTTCCTCCCTTCGCCCTATACCTTCCTCTACCTCCATTTGGCTTTTTTATGCCTTCGCTCATCTTCCCCTTACTTCCCTCTCTCTCTACCCCTTCCCCCTACCACTCCTTCCTCTCCAGTCCTTCCTGGAGGAGTGTGCTCGAAGGTAAAACAAAAATGAAAATGCCGGGGTAAAAATCTCCAGTTCAAAGTTGCCAGCATCGTTGGGTCTTTTGATGGTATTCTTTTGTAAACCAGACCGTAATAAGCCTCCCACTCTCCGTCCCCCAATTTTGAGAGAGAGAGAGAGAGAGAGAGAGAGGAAGGGAGAGAAGGAGATGAAATATACTTGCTTACATACATGAATATGCCTACGGCAGTATGGAGTAGACTTTAAGGGAATCAGAGAACAAGGGATAGATCGTCGAGCTCTGATATGGGGATGCTGTGTCTTGCTACATTGCTTCTGGCCCAGGTAGTGGTCGGAAGACGGGGATAGTCCCTCACCCACAAGTAACTTAGATTTCGGGGGAAAATGAGCATTGGATGGGTGAAAAGTGCGTGCGTGCGTGCTTGGTTAGGTACCTCCCTCGTAAGGGTGTAGAGGACTTTTTGTTATATGTATGTTTGTATACTCGTTAATCGGTGGATTAGGACTCGAGACTTTGAAGCAGTGCATACACATTGGGCCTATAAAAGTCACGTTGCTCTAGATTGTGTTGTATGCGCTCAAGTACTTCTAGAGTAAGAGTACCGTTAAAGTACTAATGGTCTAGAACAACCAAATGCCTTGTGTCTGTGCTTCTAAAACACTGATGTTTTTTTAATATTGATTACAAGTCAGTTTTACCACTACAACTATGCCAGTAACGCCACTGCTACTATTACTGCTATAATGCTACTGTTATTGCTGTTACTGCTGCTTTTGGTACTATTAAGGAAGCGGCACACTATGTATTCCTCACTAGCATGCTGCTGACTCTTGCTACTAGGAAAAATGAATAACTTGCTGGGAGTTTTGCTACTCACTCCAGTGCTCAAACAAGACATCAGTCATACGGATTATAAATAGAATTGAGAATGTATGTTATTGTTTATACGTGATTTTTTCTATATCTGAAATTGTCACTATACACTTATTAAAGCATTAAAAACAAATTGAAATCGGTGATTTTTTTGACTACTGCAGTAATAGACTCGTTTGTAAACATAGCAGGAGAATACGTGGCCGGAAGCTTTGTTCTTGTTTTCGTTAGCCGCGAGCCAAAAAGTCATTAGCAAAGCAAGCTCCAAAAGTGAGTAGCATGCTAGCGAGAAATGAATAGTGTGCCACCACCTTTACTACCATAACAGCTATTGAAGTTATCACCAGTACGACTTCTATTGCTGCAATTGCTGATGTATCAACAGTAATAACAAGCACGGCTACCATTACTACTACTAACCATAACCCAAACCCAAACTCAAAGCTTCACTTGTGTTTGTTTGCACAAGATTTTTTTTTTCGGCCAAACACGAAACACCCTCATTATAATTGCAGGAAAAATTAAAACAATTGGCAAATTTCCAGTCATTTTCTCAATATTACGCTTTATATTCATGGATTGATTAATTGCCCAGTTGAAATTTACCCCCACGACCGTGTTAACATAAGTATTACCCACGACCGTGTTCTAGGGTTAAACAGACGCCAGGTGCCTACCAGAAAAATATACAAGAGTACTCTTACGCTGAAAGACAGGAAAAGTTATGTGGAGTCGGTAAAAGAAGGGGAATAGGAATGGGAGCCATAAGAAGATTTTTTTTTTTTTTTTTTTTTGTGGGGGTGGGTGGGAATTGAAAGACGAAGGAGAACCACACAAATGTTGAAAAATCATGAAAGTGGCGACAGGGGAAAATGCAGTGAAAAGGATTGAGAACCACTGGGTTAGGAAGTTAGCCAGAAAGGAAGTAAGGAGTTGGAGAATTTTGCAGGAGTGACGTGGCAGAGGTAAGCGTAGTAGCGCGTAAGCCAAACTAACCTTACGATACGTATCATTTTTTTTAACATTAACAAATTATACCAGGATCGCATTTTTTCATAATTATTTAGCTGATATAGTAGATCGATAGTTTGTACACCATTGACTAGTTAAAGATCTGTCTTGTAAAATCAAATATCTTGTTCTTTTCAAAAAACGTCAACAACAGAATGTAATTGTAGCTTGAGATTTTATTTTTGCCTGCCATTGTTGTTTAAGCGTTAACTCTCAGGTGTCGTCGATAGATGGCAGCATTTGTGGTTTGTTGATGTGCAACTCTCGTGTCCATCGACACCATTGGCGAAACAAAGGCAAATGACGAAAAACTTTTGCACCATTTAACTCTAATTCTGCAGTTATATTGTAAAGAGAAGTACTGTTTATTACACATTGCAACTTTCTTCACTCAAAGGTAAAATAAATGATAAATGGTAAAAAATGTTAGGAAATAAAGAATTATAATGAATTGATAAATGAACAATAGATATATACGAAAAAAATGAAAGGTAAAATAAATGATAAATGGTAAAAATGTTAGGAAATAAAGAATGATAATGAATTGATAAATGAACGACAGATATATACGAAAAAAAATGAAAGGTAAAATAAATAATAAATGGTAAAAATGTTAAGAAATAAAGAATGATAATGAATTGATAAATGAACGATAGATATATACGAACAAAAAAACGCTAAGGGGTAACTGAGAACGCCCGTCGAAATCCATACACATTGCAACTTTCTTCACTCAAAGGTAAAATAAATAATAAATGGTAAAAATGTTAAGAAATAAAGAATGATAATGAATTGATAAATGAACGATAGATATATACGAACAAAAAAACGCTAAGGGGTAACTGAGAACGCCCGTCGAAATCCATACAGCAACGGCGACCGGCATCCCCCCTCCCCCTCCTCCTTCCCACTCCGCGGTCAGCCCATATTAGTCCCACAGGACCAACAATATGTTCCTAGCGTACGTTGATAGTTATCAGTTTCATTACTCTTCGTTTGGCGTGTCAATTTATTTCATAAAGACATTTTTGTTAATTCATTTTGGTCACTACGGCACTGGTAATGTTCTCGCCGCATGAGTTCGAGTCCTCGGGCGTACCACGTTTCAATTTCTGCATGCGCCTAGATGGCGCATTGTGGTTGATAGAAATATATATATATTTTAGTTTATTTAGTTTTTATTTACTTTTGCTTATTTATTATATATATATATATATGTATATATATATTGTACGTTCACAAATGTAACACATTCATACAGGGAACCAAAACCTGCTAGTGGTCATCCTGTAAGAAGGACGTTGTATATAGTCATCCCCCCTCCGCCCATCTTTACAATCTAGCAACACCTGAGGGGATGGCACTTCTCCGGATTAGGATAAATGTATTTTTTGTCAACTTGGAGTACAATCTCCCCCACACGCGCACATACATAGGCCCACCAACTCGAAGAGAGCTGGCAGCCGACATGTTTTCCTCTCCGCTAATATTTCCTTCTCTCCACATCTGATTCCACTACCTCACCTCCTCTCCCCTCATTATTAGTTTTTTTTTTCATTATTATTACTATAATTATTAGTATTATAATTGTTTTTGCTGTTGTTGTTGTTCCTGTCAACATTACTTTTCATGTGTCGCAATTGTTCAGAGGGCAGGTTAGGTTTAGTGACGTGAGGTACATTTGGTAGTGGCGAAATGTCCTGTCCGATGCGGCCTCATTTGTGAAGAGGATTAATCTGGAGAAGCAAAACTTAATTCCTTTCTTTCCTTCCACAGGTACGTTGCACCCAGTGTCTGCGGATGTAGGTCGCTTACTAAGCGTGCAGTTACTCAACGGAAGAGTGAAAAGGCAGTTGTTCAGCACTTTTTCAGTATAATGTTTTTGGTGTGATATTTTTCATCTTGCCAAAAATTGTGTTGATACCAGTGCATACGACACTGGATTTTTTGGCAATGGAGGAAATGTATTATAAAGAAATTTATACTGAAAGAAAAATTGCTGAGCCCTTTTCCTCAGAAGAGTCTGCGGAATGTCTGTGTGGTGCGGAAGTTGTGGTAAGCTTTTTATTTACTTCTTCGTATAATTCCACCTATGATCTACGAATGTGGAAAGATCAGTGTTGTAAATAATGTTGAAAGACAGGATAAGGTCAAGTTGTGTACAAGGCAGCAGACTGGAGTGGAGATATTGTGGAGAAATTATAAAAAGTGGAATTGGGCAATACAGTTAGAAAGGAGGTTGGGAGAGTGTTTTATATCGACTGGACACGGTAAAATGCGATAGCACTTTGTTCATCAGTGTAGATGAGTGCTCTCTACTGTAGTTGGATCATTAGTGGGGGTATTATTATGCAAACTGGATCACAATGTTTGCTTCTTATCTACTCTGAAAAACTTTTTTGTCTGGTTGGCTGGCAGGCTAGTTGTCTGCATGGCTACTTGAGGATGAAGTGACGTAATGGTTAGAACCCTTGACCATTGTGTGATTACGCTTTGGGTGTGAAATTTTCAAGCGGACTGTGTGTGTGTGCGTGCGTGCAATAAAAACGCGAAGAACGTGTGTTGAAACTAACGAAGGAGAGCGCTTTCGTATAATTTAATCTCCAGTGCTAATACAAAGGATGAATTAGAAAAGAAAGAACATGGAATATATGACCGAATGAGGAATGGTGAAGAAGGAATTCGGAGAGGTAGTGGAAGAAACACAAGTGGCTCTGCCGTCTTGGTAACCAACAAGCACGGGACAATTGCTCACAACTGGTATATTGCTATTTAGACAATTGTAAAATTTCTTGATCAAACTGCATTCAGTTAAATTTATTTCTGTGGTGTAATATGTGATGACTTTAGCGTTATCCTAGTCTATTGGGTGGGTAAAATTGTTCATGTGGATGAGTATACCGCTAGTTTAGTTTCTCTAACAAATTTCTGTATTTATGAATTTTATCTACGCATTTTCCTTGAAGTTTTGACCCGTGTCAAGGTCACCGAAGTGACTTTGTAACAGTAAAACAGCGGTTAGCCAACTGGGGAATAAATTGCCGTCCCCAGGGAGGGGAGAAGTAAATTGCCCTTTTAAGGGGGGATGGGGTGAGGTGTTAATATGGCAATTTTGGACGCAGTAACGGTGGGGCGAGCGAAAAAGAAAACGAGGGATTCAGGAAAACAATACGACACCTTACATAGGCAGGTTGTTGTAAAGAGTATATTCTCCGATTTATGAAATGCTGTACGCATTCAAAGACAATGGAATGATTTCAAGAATATGGAGGGATGCCATATAATGATGGCGAATATTGACTTTTTTTTTTTTTAGTGGGGGGGGGTGTCACAATTTTTAAGCACCAAGTCCAGTTAGGGAGCAACCCCTCAAAAGAGGGGTTGGGGGGACACTGGAGTAGAGATTATTTGCTAGGGGGGGAAATGCAGAGGCGGAGGAGGAGGTGGTGGTGGGAGAAGTGACAACAGTAAATTGGAAGCCGACGACAGAATCGTGACAAAAGTAAAAAGCAGTCTATTGGTGGCCTGTTGATGTCAGTGTTGACACTGATATGATGGTACAGACAACACTTGTCATCGTTGGCAACTGCATGGTCAACTCCACCCTTCCTATCTTCACCCCCATTCTTACTCCACTCTCTCCTTCACTCTCCTCTCCTTACTCCACTTTTTCTTTTCCTCTACTTGCTACTTACTACTACTACTTTCCTCTCTCCTCTACTTACTACACTCTCTCCTCTCCTCACTATCCTCTTCTCACTCCTTCCTCTCTCTACTCCTTCCTCTCTACTCCTTCCTCTCTCTACTCCTTCCTCTCTACTCCTTCCTCTCTCTACTCCTTCCTCTCTCTACTCCTTCCTCTCCCTACTTCTTCCTCTCTCTACTCCTTCCTCTCTCTTCTTTCTTCTTCTCTTCCTCTCTTTCCTCTCTTTCCTCTCTTCTCTCTCTCTCTCTCTCTCTCTCTCTCTCTCTCTCTCTCTCTCTCTCTCTCTCTCTCTCTCTCTCTTCGCCCCACCCCTCTTCCTGATGTGGCGCCATGTTTCGTGACACATCAGACTTAATGGGCGTCACATAGTGAATCACGTGACGCGTGACGTCACTTAGGTCCACGTGACCCACGAGTAGGGCTTCTCGCTCGCCGCACTCGGGGTCGGCCTGTGTCTTCCCCTCCTCTCCCTCCTCCCTCTCCTCTCTCTCCTCCTCCTCCTCCCTCTCCTCCTCCTCCCTCTCCTCCTCCTCCTCCCTCTCCTCCTCCTCCCTCTTCTCCTCCTCCTCCTCCTCCCTGTCCTCCTCCTCCCTCTCTTCCTCCTCCCTCTCCTCCTCTTCTCCTCTTCTTCGGGGTTTTCTAAAGATTCAGTAATGTTCATGTCTAATTGGTGTTTATATATATATATAATATCCCACTGTGCCATGGCATTATTTTAATGTAACCGAGAGATTAAGAATGTTAGAATTTCATATGAGGCTGTCTTTTTATGTATTTGTTCATGTGTTAGCTATTTATGTATTTGAAGGTAGCTTTTCAGTAAATGTGTGCAATTACGAACATTTCAAAGGAGCATATTTTGGATCATTTCCATCATTTCCATCATCTTTTCCAGTGTTTTTCGTCCAATCTTAACTTCCAGTCTGTAAGCTGAAGCTCCCGTACATCAGATATTACGGATGGGCAACAAATCTGAAACTTTGTAGTTTAACTTGATTAGATTGTAATCTCACTAGATGCAAGGTAGTTTAACTTGATTAGATTGTGATCTCACTAGATGCAACGTTTTTCACCGACTTGTGAACCAATTACCAAGTTTTCGTGGTTACTATACCTCTTACTCCTCCTCCTAACTCCCATTACTTCCTCTTCTTCCTTCCTCTTCTTCCTTCCTCCTCTTTCTTCCTCATCTTACTTCCTCCTCTTCCTCCTCTTACTTCCTCCTCTTCCTTCCTCCTCTTACTTCCTCCTCTTCCTTCCTCCTATTCCTTCATCTTCCTCCTCTTCCTTCATCTTCCTCCTCTTCCTTCATCTTCCTCTTCCTTCATCTTCATCCTCTTCCTTCATCTTCCTCCTCTTCCTTTCTCATCTTCCTTTCTCATCTTCCTACTCATCTTACTCCTCTTCCTTCCTCATTTTCTTTCCTTTTTCTCCTTCCTTAACCATCCCCCTTTTCCTTCCTCCTCTTCCTCCCTCCTCTCCCATCCTTTCTTCCTCTTCCTTCTCCTCCTCTTCCTTTCTCCTTCCTCTTTCTTCCTCCTCCGCCTTTCTCCTCCCTTCTTCATCACTCCCCCTATTATTCACTCCTCTTTCTAACTCCCGCATCGCCTCTCCTCATCCCTTCACCTAATACTCCCCTACCACTACTCCCCGCTCCTCTAAATCACTTCGCCATTGTAGAAAAATTAGTACTTGGAGTCCTCTTTATCATTATTCTCATAATCATCATTTTCAGCATCTTCACAATCACCATTTTCAATATCGTCATAATTATCATCGTCATAATCAACATTTTCATCAGGGTCATAATAATTATTTTCATTAACGTCACAATCGTCATTTTCATCATAATCATAATTTCTTCATAATCATCATTTTTCTTCATGATCATAACTGTCCTCTTTATTACCAACATCATTATCGTTGTCGTCGTCGTCGTCGTCATCATCGACACCATATTCCCCTTCGTGCCACCAGATGGCAACTTGCAACTGCGGTGGAAAGGCTGCTCGTCTTAAGTGGGCTCGAGGTCGAATTAGGAAGAGAGAGAGAGAGAGGCATGACTAGTGCATGCACTACAAGAATAGTTGCGATGTTGACATCGCTTTAAAGGGAACTCGGGAAAGATGAATCACACACACACACACACACACACCCTCGCTCCCTCCCTCCCTCCCTCCCTCCCTCCCTCGAAGTGAACAAAACCTCTTTGTCAAGAAGTGAATGCATGGTAGAGCGGAGGATGGCTGGCAGCATGACTGGCGAGTGGATTTGCTGGTGTTGGGTTTATTGCATACACCCCCTACCCCACCCCCACCCACGGTATATTGTGGTTATGTCTGTTCCGAGTAGTCTGGATGGACTGTACTGAATGTATGTGCTTTATCGACCAAGTGGATAATGGCCAAAAACCTCAGCATCCCCACCCAGGCTCAGTCATTTCCTCGCACTTCACCGGTGCACTGTCGTCGTCGATCACCGACGGACTGCCATAAGTAAGGATAAGGGACATAGAACAGTATCTACTACTACTACTACTACCCTCCTCCCAACTTTCCTTCCCCTCCATTCCTCCCCTTCCCCTTTACATCTTTCATCGCCTCCTCCTGATGTCGTCCCTCTTCCTCTCTTTCCCTCCTCCCTCTCCTGCTCCCCCCCATCGCCTTGCAACCTAAATCTTACTCCCTATTCTTCCCTCCTCCTTCCTCTTCTCCCCATCTTTCCATCTAACATCGCATCCATCCTATCATCCATTCTCCACACTCCACCTCCCCATTTCTCTCTTCCATCTTCCTTCCACCTTCACCCCTGCAGCCTCCTGCCCTCCCTCTCCCCTTCCACGTAACCCCACCCACATTCATCACGCGACTGTCACCCTACTCCACGTCACCCATTCACCTTTTTTTAGCACCCCTTTCCCACGTTAGGTGTGGGTCGCCCTTGTGTTCGCGGGTATTTCCTCTCCTCTTTCTCCTCCTCCATCTCCCCTCCTCTTCCTCCTCCTCCCCTCCTCTTCCTCCTTCTCCCCTCCTCTTCCTCCTTCTCCCCTCCTCTTCCTCCTTCTCCCCTCCTCTTCCTCCTCCTCCCCTCCTCCTCCTTCTCCCCTCCTCTTCCTCCTCCCCTCCTCTTCCTCCTCCTCCCCTCCTCTTCCTCCTTCTCCCCTCCTCTTCCTCCTTCTCCCCTCCTCTTCCTCCTTCTCCCCTCCTCTTCCTCCTTCTCCCCTCCTCTTCCTCCTCCTCCCCTCCTCTTCCTCCTCCCCTCCTCTTCCTCCTCCTCCCCTCCCCTCCTCTTCATCTTCGCCCCCTCTCCTCTTCCTCCTCTTCCCCTCCTCTCTCCCCTCCTCTTCCTCCTCCCCCCTCCTCCTCCTCCCCTCCTCTTCCTCCTCCCCTCTTCTTCCTCCTCCTCTCCCCTCCTCTTCGTCCTCCTCCCCTCCTCTTCCTCCTCCCCCTCCTCTTCCTCCTCCTCCCCTTCTCTTCCTCCTCCCCCTCCCTCCTCTTCCCCCTCCCCCTCCTCTCCCCCTCCCCTCCTCTTCCTCCTCCTCCTCCCCTCCTCCTCCTCCTCCCCCTCCCCCCTCCTCCTCCCCCTCCCTTCCTCCTCCCCCTCCCCTCCTCTTCCTCCTCCCCTCCTCCCTCCCCTCCTCTTCCTCCTCCCCCTCCCCTCCTCTTCCTCCTCCCCCTCCCCCTCCTCTCCTCTTCCTCCTCCCCCTCCTCCCCGTCCTCTTCCTCCCCCTCTTCCTCCCCTCCTCCTCCTCCTCCCCCTCCTTCCTTCTCCCCCTCCTCCTCCTCCTCCCCCTCCCCTCCCCTCTTCCTCCTCCCCCTCCCCTCCTCCCCTCCTCCTCTCCTCCCTCCTCTCCCCCTCCCCTCCTCCCCCTCCCCTCCTCCCCCTCCCCTCCTCCCCCTCTCCTCCTCCCCCTCCCCTCCTCTCCTCCTCCCCTCCTCCCCTCCCCTCCTCCCCCTCTTCCTCCTCCCCTCCTCTTCCTCCTCCTCTTCCTCCTCTTCGTCTCCTCTTCCTCCTTCTCCTCCCCCTCCTCTTCCTCCTCCTCCCCCTCCTCTTCCTCCTCCTCCTCCCCCTTCTCTTCCTCCTTCTCCTCCCCCTTCTCTTCCATTCCTCCCCCTCCTCTTCCATCCTCCCCTCCTCTTCCTCCTCCTCCCCTTCCCCTCCTCCTCCTCCCTTCCCCTCCTCCTCCCTCCCTCCCCTTCCTCCTCCCTTCCCCTCCTCTTCCCTTCCCCTCCTCTTCCTCCTCCCTTCCCCTCCTCCTCCTCCCCTCCACCCCGCCCTCCCCCTCCTCCCTCCCCCTCCTCCTCCCTCCCCTCCTTCTCCTCCCTCCCTCCTCCTCCCCTCCCCCCTTCCTCCTCCCCTTCCCCTCCTCCTCCCCTCCCCTCCTCCTCCTCCCCTTCCCCTCCCCTCCTCCCTTCCCCTCCCCTCCTCCCTTCCCCTCCTCCACCTCCTCCTCCCTTCCCCTCCTCCTCCTCCTCCTCCTCCTCCTCCTCCTCCTCCTCCTCCTCGTCGTCGTCGTCGTGAGGCGGCACTTGAGCCACTTCTCGGCCTGACTTCTTCCGTTTTCTCACCATCTTGCACCTCCAACCCCTCCCCCAACTTCCGTCCTCCACTTTCCTCATTTCCACCCTCTTCCTCCCTCTAATCCTCCACTTCTCTACCTTCCACTTCCTCCTCCTTTTCCACTTCTTCCTCTTCTTCCACTTCTTTTTCCTATTCCTCCCTTTCCCCAGTTCTCCATTCCCGAATCCTCCATTATCCCCCCTTTCCTCTTCATTCATGTCTTTCCCCTGTTCTCCTCCCCACTACTTTTCCTCCCCTTCCCCTCTTCTTCCTCTCCCCCTCTTCCTCCCCCCTCTTCGTCCCCTTCCCATCTTCCATACCTTCCTCTCCTTCCCCTCTTCCTCTCCTTCCCCTTCCCCTCTTCCTCTCCTTCCTTCCCTTCCCCTCTTCTTCACGTTCCCCTCCCCTCTTCTTCACGTTCCCCTCCCCTCCTCTCCTTAACCTCTTCCTCGCCCTCATCTCTTCCTCCCCTCCCCGTCTTATCCTCGCTCCTCGCTCCTTCCTTCCCTCTTCCTCCACTCTCCTTCTTCCTCCACTCTCCTTCTTCCTCCACTCTCCTTCTTCCTCCCCCTTCCTCTCTTCCTCCCCTCCCTCTTTTCCTCTTCCCCCTCCCCCTCTTCCTCCCCTCCCCCTCTTCCTCCCCTCCCCCTCTTCCTCCCCTCCCCCTCCTTCCCTCCCCTCCCTCCCTCCCCTCCCCCTCCTCCTTCCTTCCCTCCCCCCTCCTCCCCATTCCCTCTTCTTCCTCCCCCCCCTCCTTCCCTCCCCCTCCTCCCCCTCCCTCTTCTTCCTCCCCTCCCCCTCTTCCTCCTCTCCCCTCCCCTCTTCCTCCCCTTCCTCTCTTCCTCCTCTCCCTCTCTTCCTCCCCTCCCTCTCTTCCTCCCTTCCCCCTTCCTCTTCCTCCCTTCCCCCTCCCTCTCCCTTTTCCTCCCTTCCCCCTCCCTCTCCCTTTTCCTCCCTTCCCCCTTCCTCTCCCTCCCCCCTTCCTCTTCCTCTCCCCTTCCTCTTCCTCCCCCCTTCCTCTTCCTCCCCCACCTTCCTCTTCCTCCCCCCCTTCCTCTTCCTCCCCTCTCTCTTCCTACCACCCACTTCTTCCTTTCTCCCTCCTCTTCCCCCTCCTCCCTCCCTCTCTTTCCTCCCTCCTTCTCCCCTCCCCTCCCTCTCTTTCCTCCCTCCCTCCCCTCCCTCCTCCCCTCCCTCTCTTTCCTCCCCTCTTCCTCCCCTCCCCTCCCTCTCCCCTCTTCCTCCTCTCCCCTCTTCCTCCTCTCCCCTCCCTCCTCTCCCCTCTTCCTCTCCTCCCCATCTTCTCTCTTCCTCCCCTCCCCCTTCTTCTTTCTCTCCCTTCTCCTGCCACCCTCCCTACCTCCCTCCCTCCGTCCCTCTTCATCCTTTTGCTTCTGCCTGTGTTCCTTGAGGGTCCACTGCGGGACCGTCGGCCTATCCCCGGGAGAACAAAGCATTCTCTGCACTTACGACGGTAGCTTAAATCCGTCTGCCTCTCTTCTCATATCTCTTTTTCTTCCTCCTCCGCCTCCTCCTCCTTTTCCTCAACCACCAGCTTTTCCTTCGCCTCCTCTTCCTTCGCCTTCTCTTCCTTCTCCTCCTCCTCCTCCTCCTCCTCCACCTCTTCCACCTCCTCCATCTGTTCCCAATGTTTAAGGCTTCTTCGTGCTGTGCACTGGAAGGAAAGGAGCGGTTTGAAGCCGTCGTTTCGGGTTGGCAAGAAAGATGATCACATAGTGGGAGCGTAAGGTATTGTGGCGCAGTAATGCGCCCTGTGGGGAGAGTAGTCTTTCGTGTTCTTCCAGTCTCGTTTTTTTTTTTTTTTTCTCTCTCTCTCTCCAATTTTTCCTCTCCCACTAATTCTCCCTCTTCCTCCTTCTCCTCAAATTCATTTCCTTCCTAATTCTTCTTCCTCCTCTTTCTCATCTTTCCTCCTTTAATTTTCCCCGCTTCCTTCTTCCTTCTTGCCCTTGTTCCCCCCCTTTTCATCCTCCCTCCGTCCTCCTCTTCCTTTTCTCCCTCCCTCTTCCTTTTCTCCGTCCCTCTTCCCCTTTCCTGCTCCCACGCTACCATCTGTCTCCACTTCTTCCCCAACTCCTCCCTCTACTTCCTCCATTTCTCCCTCCACTTCCTCCACTTCTCCCTCCACTTCCTCCCTCGACCTCTTTCATCCTCTACTCAGTCTTCTTATTTCTTCGTCCTCTACCGTCACTTCCTCCTCGTCACCTCCTCTAACTTGGCCTCCACATTCTCATCGTCCTCCTTCCCCTTTTCATGCTCTCCTTGTTCCTCCTCCCTTCCCCGCCCCCCCTCTTCTCCGCTTCTTATTCCTCTTCTCTACTTCTTTCTCCACCTCCATTTCAACTTCCTCCACATCTTCCACCTCCACATCTTCCACCTCCACATCTTCAACCTCCACATCTTCAACCTCCACATCTTCAACCTCCACATCTTCCTCCTCCACATCTTCCTCCTCCACATCTTCGTCCTTTTCGTCCACTCGGCCTTAACCGCCGCTTTCTTCTCCTCCTCCTCTTCCTCTAGTCCCCTCCGCGTAATATGACCGCGGCGTCGAGAATCACCTGCTAACGATCCCTCAAGCCTCGAGTGTAAGCGCCTGGCCCTGCAGCCCTCCACCTTGCTCTCGTCCTCCAGCTCATCGACACTTTCTCTGACCTCGCCCTTGAGCCTCTGGTAAAAGTCCTTCCAGAAACCTCGCCCTCGAGAACGACTCTCCCTCCAAGCCCGAAAAGGACCTCCTCCTCGGTGTCTCCCACCTTCTTGATGTCATCCTTTACCCCCCAAGACATTCTGAGGATGTCGCCCTCAACTTGGAGTATCAGCTTAGCAGCCCATGAAGCTCCTTGAGAGTGTCGAGACCATTTAGCCTCTGAGGCTCAGGAAGTCTTGTCCTCGAAGGGGGAGCCAGTCATTCGAGAGATGACACTTCGACGTTGATAGGGAGAACATAGGAATGAAGGAGACTGCAAGAGACCATAAGGCCTACACTAGGTAGTTCCATGTCCCTTGTCTAATCTTCTCTTAAAACAAAAATTAGTTTCAACGTTTACTATATTACATGGTTATTAAGTCTATTCGAGTCGTTAACCATTCTACTGACAAACTAGTTCTTGCCTATTTCCTTCTTAAATCTAAATTTGTCCAGTTTAAATCCATTACTGCGAGTCCTGCCCTTTTGTTTTAATATGATGACATTATCTACATCACCCTTTTTAAAGCTCCAAGTCGCTTAATGGCTGGTTAATGTCAGTAGATGGTGGGAAGTCCTTAAGGGTTACCCTTGTCAAGCTGGGTCTCGTACGAAAGAGGAAGAGTGGGACAAAGGGATGAGACTTGCATACTGGGCTATTTTTCTTCCGACTGTTGGAACAGATTTGCAGCCTGCAGCTTTCAGGAAGGAATCTGATATGCAGGGGTGGGGGAAATAATTTTCCTCCTGAATATCAAGTGACATTCTTTGTGTTTTTTGTTGAGAAAACGAAATAGCTTGCCATAATGATTTTATGGAGGGAAAAGTTCTTGGGGTTGGGCGTTACCGCCGATTAATCGGAGGTTGGAGAAAAATAGCCCAGTCTGATAACCCCTTTAGACTTCGACTATCAGCCGAAAAAGGTCTCCGTCAGAAAATCCGTTAAAACCAGTTAAATTTGGGATTGCGTTCAACGGTCGGACGAGCTGACCGCGATATAGACGTCTCTAAAGCTTAACTGCAAAGGCACACGAGGGACGAGTATTTTGGGACCAAAGTAATTGTAAAACAGACACGGAGGATTTTTTCTCCTAGCGAATTGTATTTTTTTTTTTTTTTTTGTAATACAAATGAACACTGGAGAGAGAGAGAGAGAGAGAGAGAGAGAGAGAGAGAGTGTGTGTGTGTGAGAGAGAGAGAGAAAGCGAGAGAGAGAGAGAGGGAGGGAGGACTATTTTGGCCCTCTGCACTGGAACATGTTTGCACACTAGGCAATCGATCCTTGCCTGCTTATATAATAGCCCCCACAGCCCTCCTCTTCTTCCTCCTCTTCCCCCTCTTCCTCCCCCCATTTCGCTTCCCTTTCCTTCTATTCCTCCTTCTTTCTCCTCAACCTCACTTTCCTCCTCATCCTCTTCGTTTAACTCCTTCCCGTCCTCCCGTTTCTTCCTTCTCATCTTCCTCCAATTTTTCCTCCTCTCTTTTCTCCTCCCTTCCTCCCCTTCGTCCCCGTCCTCCCCTTCCTCCCGTTGACCTTTCTCTTCCCTTTCCTTCCCCGCTCTTCATCGCCCTTCCGCTCACTATCCTCCTCGCCCTCACCTCCCCTTCCTTCTCCCCTTCCTCAACTCCCCCTTCTGTCCCACCCCTTTCCCCTTCCTCACCTCCCCTTCCTCAACTCCCCCTTCTGTCCCTTCCCCTTTCCTCCTGTTCGCCCTTCCTCCCTCCTCCGTCGTTTCCCTCCTCCCCCTCTCTATCCTCATCGCCCTCCCCTCCCCCTCCTCTTTGAGAGCGTCCCTCGTGCATTTGATTTCCATGAACCCCTTCCCCGCTTTGGAAGGGGTCACACGCACACAATGGCATGATGCCAGTGCCAGAATCAAGGCAGTCTCGAAGATGAGCCTATTGTTGCTCCTTCACTCCCCCCCCCCCTTTTCTTCTTCTTCTTCTTCTCTCTAAGGGAGTTTTTATTCCGCTTGGTAACGTCAGGCGTTTTTATTCAGCTGGGGAGGAGTGTTGGGACGCCCTTTTAACCGGAAATAAATTTCTCAAAGGAGATCATTACGACGGTGGGAAGGATAGGGTAATGGGATCGACTTTAAACCTTCCCCCTTGCTGCATAACACCGTCTAGGTTCAAGTCTTCGAAGGGCAACACACTCCTGTAGGAGGGAGTGGGCAACGTGACGGTGAGGTTCTGTTACACACTCCCCCGGCCATTGTTGGGCCACACATAATTAACCTCTGTTATAATGGGTCAGAATAGTTGTCATTGAACTTATTTCAACTTGGTAGCTGAGGGAGACCAGCACTGCTGTGAGGGAATGGTTTTGCCAGTAATGGAAGTACGAATAATTACAAAATTGTCCGTAATAATACGTTGATGATGAGGTGTTGTAAATATATCCAAGGTACCTTCAGACAGAAGATGCATCTCTCTCTCTCTCTCTCTCTCTCTCTCTCTCTCTCTCTCTCTCTCTCTCTCTCTCTCTCTCTCTCTCTCTCTCTCACACACACACACACACACACACACACACACACACACATACACACACACACACACATACCATGTCAGGAAAGAGAGTCGTCCTCATAATATCAGCCTTCAAGGATGACGCCAACCTCGCCCTTCAGGGATGATCCTCCTCCTCATCCTGTAAACCTTAGCCACAACCCTCGGGTTGGTCGTCGGTCGGGAAGACCCGGCGTGCGAAGAGGAGGGGGAGGAGGAGGGGATCAAGTGTCAGCCACCTCCCCACTCCCCCACCCCACCCCTTCCCCCACTGACGTCACTCACGCCACAATAATGTTTTCTCCTCATTTCTTCTTGTCTTCTCCACTTTCTCCTCTTCTCCACCTCCTCTCAGGTTCCTCCTCCTCCTCCTCCTCTTCCTCCTCTTCTTCCTCTTCCCTTCTCCGCTTCCTCCTCTTATTCTCAGCCTCCTATTTTTTCTTCCTCCTCCCCCTCCTTTACCTTGTTCTCTTCTGTGTCATCCTCATCTTCCTTTGTTTCTTCCTCATCTTCCTTTTCTTTTTCCCTGTTCTCTTCCTCCTCCTTTTCTTGTTTCCTTCGTTCTTCTCTTCTTCCTCATTTTTCCTCCGTCCTCTTCCCTCCTTTCCCTCTTCTTCCTCCTTTTCTTCCCTGTCTTCCTCGTTCTCATTCCTTCCTCTTCTTCATTCGCTTGGTCTTCAACCTCCTCTTCATCAACTTCCTCGTCTTACTCCTGTTTATTTTCTTCCTTCTTTTCCTCCTTCCCCTCCTTGTCCTCCTGTTCCAACGCCTCATCCGCCTCACCCACTTTCTCATTTCCACCACATTTCTTCATATTCTTCTTATCCTCTTCTTCACCATCCTCTTCTTTTATTTCCCTTCCTCCGCTTCCTCTTTGTCCACCACCTTTCTTCACATTCTTGTTTTCCTTTTCTTCGCCTTCTTCCTTTCCTTCGCCTTCTTCCTTTCCTTCGTCTTCTTCCTTTTCTTCGCCTTCTTCTTCTTCCTTTCCTTCGTCTTCTTCCTTTTCTTCGCCTTCTTCTTCTTCCTTTTCTTCGCCTTCTTCTTCCTTTTCTTCCCCCCTCTTCCTCTCCCTCTTCCTCTTCCACCACCGCGTCAGCCGCAACACCAATATGGTCATTACACATACATACCAGTCTTCTCCAGCTGGGGCCTTCTTCACTACACCAAAGAATTGAACAGTGGGAGATGGGAAAGATTCTATTTTAGATACTGTGATGGGAGGGAATATGGAGAAGGAAAAGGTCTGGCAAGAGTTTAACGGTATCAGAGAATAAAGAAATACATTTTGTCAGTTGTAATCAGTGTTTCTATCCACGGAGAATATTGCGCCGAATAAGTGAGTTCATGGAGGTAAAAAGAAAGATTTAAGGAAGTTAGCAGAACGGAAAGATAATCAAAAGAATAAGTGACCAGTTAATTTATTTATTATTATTTTTGATAATCTGCAATAATGATGTAATGCTGCGAAACTGTAGTCATTAGGAAGGTCACTAAAGTCCCCAAAACATTGACGGCACAAAAGTTGTGCAGTTACCCCGTACGGGAATGTAGAAGCGGAGGTGTAGGGGTGGAGGGGGAGAAGGTGAAGGGGGGGAGGGGTGGAGAACCAGGTCTGTGCGTCAACACCTCGATGAAGAGCTTACCTGGTTTGGGCGGGGGGGGGAGGGGGATCAAGTTCGGGCGTGGAATTGGACGAGGTAATTGGGCGGATTTGACTTGTACATCTTCTCCCCTCACTAACCTCCCCTTTCCTCTCCTCTTCCCATTTTCTACCACCCTTTCTCTTTCTTTCTCAGTTTTCTTTATTTTCGTTTCTTCTCCTTTCTTCTTTTTTCTCTCCTTCCACCTCCTTTCTCCTCTTTGCATCTCCTTCCTCCTCTTCTCCATTTTCTTTTCCTACACCCTCTTTACTGCCAGTTCTCCTTCTTCGTCCCTTCTTATCTTCCTTTTGTCCCCTTCCTCTTTCGTTTTCCTCTATCCTCTTCCTTATCTTTGCTTTACCCTGTTTCTTGTTTTATTTCCCCTCTTCCTCTTCTTTCCTTCCTCTTTTCTTCCTCGTCTTTCCTCCTTCCTCCTCATTCCTTCCTTCTCTTTTTACTTCTGTTCTACCTCTTTTCTCTTTCCTCTCATCCCTCCATTGTTGTCTCCCTCACCCCTTTCTCCCATCCCCCCCACCCTCCCTTCCCTCCTTCCTTTCCTGGTTCCTCACTTCCTCCCGGCTTCCTTCCTTCCTCCGGCCTGCCCTTATTTCCTCCCATGTGACGCTCAGAAGGGAGGGAGAGGACCGGAAGCTTACCATATGTAGTGTTTGTGCCCTCGCGTGCGCGCGTGCGTGCTTGTACATGTGTGTATACGTGTGCGTGTGTGTGTGTGTGTGTGTGAGAGAGAGAGAGAGAGAGAGAGAGAGAGCGTGCAGGAAGGGGAGTTAATGGGAAGATAAGATTAGCCCAATGTTGTACCTTAAACACACGCGCACAGATACACACACACACACACACACACACACACACACACACACACACACACACACACACACACACACACACACACACACACACACACACACACACACACACACCTCTCTCTCTCTCTCTCTCTCTCTCTCTCTCTCTCTCTCTCTTTCTCTCTTGGCAATGTCAGGAAATGCGTTTGTGTTGAAAGTACTTTAGGTTGTATATTTAGGTTTTCTTATGGCTAAAGGTAGAGGATTTTATTCAAGGATGGCCCAGCTTTGCGACATCTTTCTCATTTTGTCCAACAGAACCTAACTTCGGGGAGTTTGGAGAAGGAAGGTTGGGCGAAATGCCTAATCGAGAAGAGTTTGGCGAAATGTGTAATTTGTTTTGAATACCTAACTTAGGTGTGTATGGAGAAGTCCAATTTGTTGAAAAATCTAGTCGAGAAGAGTATAGCGAAATGTAATTTGGTGGAATACGTAACGTAGGGGTGTTTGGCGAAGTCCAATTTGGCGAAACACGACTTGGCACCAAGGTCGCCCTAAAGTATTGGTTGCATAAAATGCAGATTACAAAATCAGCCAAGAACAGGTATGTGTATAGCTTCCATTTTTGGGGGTTGGATGGCTGTAGGGTGTGTTTGTATTTTGACACGGCCACCTACCCATAATGTGTGTGTTGAAATAGAACAGAAATGTTTTTTTTTTTTTTAATATATCTTGGAACAATCTGTTTGTAGACAGGATAGTGTAAAATCTGTTGTAGAATGTACAGGCAGTTTGGGGGGAGTGTTTAGTAAGGGCAGTGAAGGACTGGGTAACGACAGAAATGGAGATTGTGTGCGCGAAGAGGGATGCAGTGAGGAGAAGGGAGGATAGTTAGGAAGGAAAATGATTAACAGGTTTCGCTGTGCGTAAATCAAGTTAGGAGGAGGAGAAGGGGAAGGGTGGACGAGGGGAAGCTAGGGGAGGGGAAGGGGAAAGAGTAAGGTAGGTAGGTAGGGAGGGAGGGGAAGGGGAAAGAGTAAGGTAGGTAGGTAGGGAGGGGAAAGCGAGATGGACGCTTTAAGGAGTTCTCGCACTAAGCTATTCTTCCCCCACAATCTCCAACCTCCATTCGAATTGAATAACAAGATTTTGAATTCGCTAATAGAAATGTAGACTTCTCTAAGAAAAAATAACAGTATCTAACATTCGTATATAGGTTTACAATCTCTTATTCATGACGGAAAAATAATTTGATATTTGGAAATTTGAAAAATAGAATATTGTAATCGAAGTCGTTTTTACTCAAACGAACTCTCCATTGCCGGTATTGGTGAAGCCCGTAGGACCCCAATGTGATAACACCTTCAGAAATATAGCGTAGTATGTATAGTTGGAGAAGTTTGCTGGAGTGACGTGGCACATGTTGGATGATGCCCCGGGACACGCCATCGTTGATGAGATGCTGGAACCTGCGCGCATGCGCACACGCATGGTCTTTAGATTGGACTGACAACGACGGTCATTTGTCGTTAATTAAGGCTGACGGCTGATGTTGGCAGTTGTCTGCAATTAGCGAGGCATTCCAGGCTCGGGACGAATTCCAGACGTTCCAGAAGGTGCGAATGATGCTGATCCCGCCCAGCAGCGAGTGAAGGGAAGGGAGGTAATTAAATGTTAGAAAAGGAGAGATATGTCTAACGAATTTCAGTGGATTTGATTTACGTTCATAGTTATTCATTATTGTTATTCATTATCGTTATTATTATTATTATTATTATTATATTATTATCATTATGTATTTTAGGTGTTAATTTTAATTTTCTTTTCTTTTTATTCTCTTTTTTTTTCTTCGTCGTTTTCGTCGAAGCTTTGGGGAAGGTGTGGTACAATCGTGTGTGCTGGGAGATCTTGCAAACACACTTGTGCACAAAAATGTAAAATGTTTTTAGTCTGAGAACGCCCCTCATTATAGGAGAGCCAAAGAGTTAAAATTAAAACATGTCATCCGGAAGGTGGGGTTCCTGGGTTCCTGGAATCCGGGAAGGCGAAAGATAATGATCTGGGGACCGTCTGGGGCTAGGCGACAGGTGGGCTGCCAGACGACTGAGCGCGACAGGTGGTAGAGAGGTAGTCAGCCTTCCATAGACGGGGGAGGGGACTGGGTCCTTGCCCCCCCCCCCCCCCAAGGTAATGTCTTGCCTAGGCTTTGAGTATGTGCCTGGGGCCTTCTGAACGTACAAAAGTTGACTACGCTGTAATTAAAGCAGAATAAGAAAGATGGACGACTAGTATTAAAAAATATATTTTCTCGTATAAATGGTTTGTCTGAAATACAGCGAACCCCGTAATTTTGAAGACGACGCCATCTTTCCCGCTCAGAGCGAGCGTCGACATGACGTAATGGCAACAACAACGACTTGGAGGTGACGCTTCCTTCGAAGTATTTTATAGTAGTATTATAATTTCTTTCAGCATTCGTCCTCGTTGCTAATTGCGTGAATTTTAATTGGGTTTGCTGAGATCAACGTAGCATTTCACGCGCGTGCTTAATGGGAACTGCGTTCTCCCAACGCAAACATTACTAATGCACGTATAAGGTTGGAGGGAATCAATTGATTACTCGCGCGCAAAGTTTGCACAGTTGATGAGTGTGGCGACATACTCTTATGCTCAACCACGTTCACCTCACAAACGTACGCTCTCGCACATGAAAATTCCTCCTCTTCCTCCTCCTCTTCTTCCTCCTCCTCCTCTATTTTCATCTCTTCTTATTTCACCATCTCTCCCACTCCACCCCCACATACACCCAACACTTGCCCTGTAAATTGATGGTGGCTAAAAGGTGGGTGTGGATAGGGTGGGGTGGATGGATGAGGATGAGATTAAAAAGACTATTTGTGGGAGAAATATGAACGTGTACACAGAATGCTCCTCCTCCACCACAGGTATAGAGATAGACTGAACGTTCCAGGATTGACTGAACCGTACAACACTCGGCCTGATGAACACATATATACTTAGACACATAATAAACTCGTACTTGAGATACGAATTTCATCGCAAACGGACCTTTGAGGAAGATCGCCCAGGGGATGATAAAGGGGACTAGAGTTGATGAATTTAGGATAGAGAACAGTAGGGGAGTGGGAGAGGTAAGGGGATATTATTATTATTATTTTTATCATTATTTTGTCATCAGTTACTTGTGCATCTTTGAGAACTATCCCACCGAAGAGGTAGATGTGGTAAGGAAGAGGGATGGAAATTTTCAAAGTGCTTTGGGAACATTAAAATCGTATGTATTGACAACATGTATCGTAACAGTTTAATTGATATTTACCGTGTTAGGTCGATGGTAAATACGGAAGAAATATTTCAGAATGTAGTTGTAGTTTGTAAAGGTACGGTTAACGACATTTTGGTGCCTCAAGACCCAGGCGACGTAACAAACAACAATGGTCCTTATTGCCTCTGGCTATAAGGTTCATAACCTTTATAATGTATCTTTTAAGGGTCTGGAAATTCGTTTATGGCTTCTCTTCTGCCACGCTGTCCCTCCGAAGTGGTAGGAAGCTTCGAGAATAAACAAGTTTCCCTCACGGTGGGGGTGTGGGGATTGATGTCGAAATAATCAGACACATTCCCCCAGGGTCCGTGCGCGGTGAAGAAACATTAAAAACGAGAAAAAAGTAATTTCCAGTGGTGTCGACGTTTAAATTAATATATGTATATATATATATGTATATATATATATATATATATATATATATATATATATTTATTTATATATATATGTATTATGTATGTATATATGTATTTTGTTATATGTATACTGTATGTATATATGTATATATATAGATGTATAATATATATATGTATATATATATATATATATATGTATATATAAATATATGTATATATAAATATATGTATATATATGTATATATATTTATATGTATATATATTATGTATATATGTATATATATATATATGTATATATATATGTATGTATATATGTATATATGTATGTATATATGTATATATATATATATGTATATATATATATGTATATATATATATATATATATATTTATTTATTTATAATATGACGTAAGTGGAGTAGGAAACACAGGAGTCTTGAGTTTATTCCTGACTAGTTTCGCATACCTGCGCAACTAGTCAGGAATAAACTCAAGACTAAGACTCCTGTGTTTCCTACACCACTTATGTCAACCTGTCAGAATGCTTCAATATATATATATATATATATATATATATATATATATATATATAAATATATATATATATATAAAATATATGGGGGGCCCAAAAGTCACTGAGGTGCTTGAATTTTAATAGCTGCTTTATTTTTGCATGTATAATTAGGGGATTTTAACAGAATATGAAGAAGGTTATGGAAATTTATTTGCACTATGTTACAAAAAAGATGAAAAATCACACGTGTATGACTACTTCGAGGGTTTCCTGGTTCAATTCTCTGGTTTCCCTTGTGATGTTGTCCTTCAACTGT
>NC_134784.1:75954367-75964367 GCF_046742065.1 Oratosquilla oratoria | reverse complement strand
TACACACGCTCGTTCTTGTCCCCATAATTGTTTTCATGGTTTTGGATAATCTATTAAATGTTGTTTGTCCTCCGCAGGTCTTGTTGTAACCACTTACCTGCGCCTTTCCCAATTAACTCTGTCACTCACTAATTAACTCTTACCTTTACTTTACAGGTACGCTGGTCACACCCACTCACCCCCTCACCCTGCACCCTCCTGGTAACGCTGTGCTGGAGATGGTGTGTGTCGTTTTGTGTGTGTGTGTGTGTGTGTATGTATGTGTATGAGAGAGAGAGAGTGCGTGCGTTTGTGGTTACTCTATCTCGTGTCTCTTTCCTCTTTCTCACCTCTCTCTCTCTCCCTCTCTCTTACCTGTGTGTGTGTATGTGTGTGTGTGTGTGTGTGTGTGTGTGTGTGTGTGCGCGCAGGCTACAGAAGGTAAGTAACATAAAGTGTTGTACTAGTGGCCCTCTGGGGTGTCAGCCAAAGGTACAGTGTGTGTGTGTGTAACTTGGTAGCAAGTAGGAGATGGAAAGGTATAATTGGTTTCCACCAGTACAGTCGATCTAAAAGACCAATGTAAGTTATTGTTTGTTTATTATTATTTTTAACAAAAGTTTTCACCATTATAATACTTTTATTGTGACTATTCTGTTCCATTATTAAAGTTTTCTGCGACTTCAATTGTACTGTACCATCATTTCTTCCTTGCGTCTCCCCTATCATCCTGCCCCTATCCTCTCTCTCTCCTCCTCCTCCTTCTCCTCCTCCTCCTCCTCCTCCTCCTTCTCCTCCTCCTCCTCCTCCTCCTTCTCCTTCTCCTCCTCCTCCTCCTCCTCCTCTTCTTTCTCCGTTCCCCTTACCTCCTCTTCCTCTTCCACGTCCTCCTAGTTTTCCTTTTCTTCCTTTTCTTTCTCATCGTCCTGTTTGTGTTTTTGTGTATGTAAGCGTGCTTGCATGTGTGTGCGGGTGTGCATGCGCTCGCGTTTGTGATAAGGCGGGTGTGTCTCTGCGAGCTTTTCTTTTGAAATGCTCTCGACCATGGCCATATCGAGGGCCCGCAAGGTCAAGAGAGGAGGGGAGGAGAGGGGGGGAGGGAACCTCTCCCCATTCACCCCTTCTCTCCCCCCCCTCTCCCCTGCAGGCTCACGCCTACACCCACTCGCTCGGTTCTCTACCCTTTGCCCTCTCTCTCTCTCTCTCCCTCTCTCTCTCTCTCTCGGGTCATTTACCTCCTCCACGCTCACCAACATACTATTTACACCACCTCTGTCCTCACATCAACACCACTATACCTCCATTTACACCGTCACCATTATAACCACCATAGTTACACGTTACTTCGTCACTGCCACCATCTACATTCTACACCATCATCCATCATTATCACCACTGTTGTCTCTGCCAGGATCATCATTCTGCGCCATCATCATCATCATCATCATCATCATCATCATCATCATCATCATCGCCATCATTATCATCATCATCATCGCCATCATTATCATCATCATCGCCATCATTATCATCGTCATCATTATCATCATCATCATCATCATCATCCTCATCTGTTACTACCATTATCATAACGTTCTCCCTTGCTTTCCACCAAATTTTGACCCTCGTAACCCCCACCCACCTCCATCAGGTAATAAAATAAATTGCCGACTTACAGAAATAAAGGTTAAGTCCCGTCCAGTACGGAAGAGGTTGGTAAGAACCGGCTGTAAAGAACGACACCGAGATGAATAAAATCACCTGGCGGCAGAACGGATGGAAGGGTAGATATTAGACTCGTTTCACACGTATCGACTTTTCGCCTTGTGCCGTCCACGACACGACGTCGTGCTTTCAAATAACATTGGGTGTCTATGGACGATTTCACACGTGGTCGTGACGTGGGAAAGCGCCCATAGACACCCGTAGTTATTTGAGAGCACGACGTCGTGTCGTGGACGGCACAAGGCGAAAAGTCGATACGTGTGAAACGAGCCTAATATCAATATCGGGCGGTAGTTTTCCTGGCTTTCGTCAGACGATTTTATTCATATTCATGGTAGTCTAAGGGATGGGAGAAATCCATCACTAAATTGTCACTAAAAATAACCCTCACCCACATTCTACCTCGTTAACAGCCCCCCACACTCCACCCCGACTTTTTCCTCCCAATTTCCTCCCACTTTATTCTTTTGTTCTTTCCAACGCGCACACACACACACACACACACACACACACACACACACACACACACACACACACACACACACACGCGCGCACGCTCGACGGCTCAGTGGTACCATTCGCAACCGCTAATCCAGCGGTCCGAGTTCGATTCCCGCCCAGGGCTGAAGTAATTTCAGCATCGCTACACTGCAAGCCGGTACTCCAACACTCTTGGGCGGGGAGATATGTGTGTGTATAAGGCACAGCATTACCTATAGATCTGGCATATACGAGATATGAGCTCTCATCCGAGAGAGTAATAGCTGTCGATCATTAGTCCAACTCGTGATCCAAGACCATGGGGAAATACACACGCTTGCGCGCGCGCACACACACACTCACGCGCACACACACTCACACACACACACACACACACACACACACACACACACACACACACACACACACAAAGTTCGAGGCGGAGTTTATTTTAAGACACACACACACACACACACACACACACACACACACACACACACACACACACACACACACACACACACACACACTAACTATACATTTATAATTATATACATGTATTTGAAGCCAGGTATGATATATTGCAGACTAAGAGACAGGACCCACGAGATACAATAAGGACAGTTTGAACACAAGCTTTATTATTTACTAAAGAATGATGGATTAGTTACAAGAAGTGGAAGGATAGGCTGTCCCTGGATCTGGAGAAAACGTTTGATAATTCATTTCGCAAAATATTGATAAAAGAAACGCTTAAGCAGAATCCACAAGAGTTGAAGAAGGATTTCTTAGGTTAGGAATAAAGATGACGGCGGTGAAGGATATGGAAGCTTGTGTTGGCCCACAAAGAACGATGTTTCTACCATTAAGCCGCGTCCACACTTGTTGCATTTCCACGTATCGTATCATCTTTGCGTACCACCTAGTGATACGATACGGTGCAACAGGGCATTGTTCCCACTTGTTGCGTATCCGTATACAGCAGGCGGATACGCAACAAATAGGTATGATACCCTGTTGCACCGTATCGTATCACTAGGTGGTACGCAAAGATGATACGATACGTGGAAATGCAACAAGTGTGGACACGGCTTTAGTGGTCTTCATGATGTACGATGATAACAAGTCTCGTATGCGGGTACTGAGTGCATGTTTTATGGTGTCAGTGTGTTAGTGACTTTAGTGATATCCCTACGGACTAAGTCACATTCTTTTATGATTGGAAAATGTATAAAAAATTATACTGATCATGTCTTACCTTCTGTCCCTCCGTTTTGCTCTGTTACTTACATTTCTCCCGTTGCACCTCTGTAACCATACTGTTTTTTTATTATTTTTTCCCCCATCTCCTCCTCCTCCTCCTCCCCTTGCCTTCCTTCCCATTTTGTCGCCCGTTCTCCCCTCGCTGTTATCATAATTATTTCTTTTTTCTCCAAAAGTTTGGAAAGTTTACAACGCCAGGATGAAAATTTATTTCATTGTCTCACCAAATCCCCGTCTCCCCCCACCCTCTCTTTCTCTCTCTCTCTCTCTCTCTCTCTCTCTCTCTCTCTCTCTCTCTCTCTCTCTCTCTCTCTCTCTCTCTCTCTCTCTCTCTCTGTGTGTGTGTGTCTGTCTGTCTGTGCCTGTCTCGTCTCACGTGAGTCCTGCCTTCTGGTGAGTGGAATTGCGTCGTGGTGGAAGGGGCTGAAGGATTTGGCTAAACTCAAATTTCGTGAAGAGTATAATATTCTATGCCCCGAATCCCCAACACCACCCCATCCTCATTTCCCGTGATTATTATTATTATTATTATTATTATCATTATTATTGATGTTTTATTAATTTTATTTATTTGTAATTTTTATTTAGTTTGTTTATTTTATTTATTTTTATGTACATTTTTTAATATTCCCCCTTCGAAACAGACTTCCTCGGATGTTTGGTTTTCCTGGCGCCAGACGATTTTATTCAACAGAAGGTACTTCACAGGGGGACGTAAATGTCACCCATTTGGACCTGAGTCACGCAGCAATCTTTTATGATAGACTAATCTTAGTAATCTCGACTAAAAAATAAATGCTCATTACTTTTATCTTTCGTCTAATCTCTCTCTCTCTCTGTTCCGCTACCAGACTTTCCTTTGCCATGTAAATGTCTCCACATCTTTCTCTCTCTCTCTCTCTCTCTCTCTCTCTCTCTCTCTCTCTCTCTCTTTTACTTGTCTATTTACCCTATTTTGCCCCTTTTATTTTCCTTCTTTTTGTTAACCCTCTATTCCCTCCCCGTCTTTTCTTCCCCTCCCTCCCCCCCCCGGCCCCTTCCCTCATCCATATCAACCCATCATCCCTTAACCTCCCCTCCCCCCATTACCATCACCTCCCCTTTCCTCCCACTCCTTTCACCCCCCCCCCCACTTTTCCTGGCCTGGCTCCCACCATCCCACTATTTTCTTCCTTGAGCGGCGCCAGAAGTTGCCGCTCCCTCCCTCCTTCTCTCCCTTCCTCTTCCCCCCTCCCCCCTTCCGTCCCAGACGCATCTTCTGGTCAAACTTCCGGTATTTTCACGTTTCGGGTCATCACCCATTCCCTATACTGACTACCACCCTCACCCCCCTTTCTCCCCCCCCCCTCTCTCTCTCTCTCTCTCTCTCTCTCTCTCTCTCTCTCTCTCCCGCGTATAGGGTATTGGTAACGCATTTTTTTTTGCAGTCAATTCCTTGGGAGATTCAAATGGCACCCTTACGGACCAGAGTCGCTCAGTAATCTCTAGTGATTGGAGGCTAAGCCGCACTCGAAGAAGACTGCTCATAGTTTTTACTACCAATCCATTATGCTGCATAATAAGTCTCGTTTGGCATCTCTATACCACTCCACCTCTTGGGCTGGATTGGCTACCTAGGACAGAAGCTCCGGTTATCCATGATGAAATACGTTCGTTTATCTTTCTCCGTCCCCCTCTCCTTCATGTTTTATGTCCATTGCCGATGCCATCCATTTTATTTATTTGTTGTCTACTGTCCCATTCCTCCACGCTGGCTCGATATTCTCTAACTTCCTTTCTCTTCTCTCTTCCTCACTTCCTCCATTCCTCCCTGTCTTCCTAACCTCCTTACATCCTCCCACCTTCTTCCTTCCTACCTTCTTCCTTCCTACCTTCGTTTCTTTCCTCCCTTCCTCTCTCTCCCTACCTCCTTCCCCCCTCCTTCCTTCCTGCCTTCCTTCCTCCTCTCTTTCCCTAACCCTCTTTCCTCCATTTACCCCTCATCATGTCTGCCTCTCCCCCCCCCCCCACTATCTTCCTTCCTCCCACATGTTTTCTTATCTCTGGTCCCCTCGATCCCATTTGTGATCTCCCTTCGACGTAATCCTGCGTCATTATCTCCTCTCTCTCTCTTTCTCTTTCTCTCTTCCCTCCCTTCGCTCTCTTCCCTTCCTCTCCTCTCCGTCAACTCCCCTCACTCACTACCTCACTGTCACTCTTTGTTTACCAAACCTCTTTACCCACCATCCATCTCTCTTTAATCCCATATGGGATCGTATTGGTCCCATGCAGCATTATGCTGTCGATATTTTTGGGACTAAGGTGACACATCTACGGACAAAGTCTCAATTTTTTGTGTGATTAGAGACTAGGTTTTTCTCTCCATATATATATATATATTATCGAAAAATTTCGAAACACTGGACTCAGAGTAACAGGATTTATTACCGACGTTTCGAACCCTGTCCGGGGTTCGTCCTCAGGGTTATACAAAGTAAGCAAAAGGATTCAATTATATATATATATATATATATATATATATATATGTGTGTGTGTGTGTATATATGTATATATATATAATGTGTGTGTGTGTATACACACACGCACACAATCTTTCTTTAATATATTTTAATTCCCCCAGCCTTTCTCCGCCCAGCCACATCTTATGCCCTCCTCAAACCTCTTTCTAAATCCCGTCTCCCTGCCTCTCACTCACAACCCCCCCCCTTCCTCTCTCTCACGTCGCATGCAAATCTCCCGGCTTAAGCTTAGATTGTATCACCACGCCCTTCTTCTTTTTTTTTCTCACCTCCTCTCACCCTTCCCCACTCTACCCTATCTCTCTCCCTCCCTCACTCTACCCTATCTCTCTCCCTCCCTCTCTTCTCAGCCCTCCTCTCCTCTCCTCTCACCCCTCCTCTCCTCTCCTCTCACCCCTCCTCTCCTCTCCTCTCACCCCTCCTCCCCTCTCCTCTCATTTTGACTTGCTTTCATCACCTGTCCACTCCACTTTGCCTCTCTTCTTTCATTTCCTCTCTTCTCACATTCGCTGATCAAACTATTTCACTCTTTATGTACGTTAGATCTCATTCTCTACTCACTATCTCTCTCTCTCTCTCTCTCTCTCTCTCTCTCTCTCTCTCTCTCTCTCTCGTTCTTCCATCCCAGCGGTCCCCCTTCTCCTCTTTTATGCATGCCTGTCTCTTGTTCATTCCCTCTATTCCATCCTGATCACCCACTCCCTTCCCCTTCCTTTCCTTTCCCCTCGTGACTCATTCCCCCTCTTTTCCTTCCCATTTCATTATCGTGCTCTATTGGGAGTGAAGTTTGCAAGAGTGACATGGCAGAGGCACGGTCATAGAATAAGCTGGAGCGGTGGTGGGGTGGTTTGTTCGGAGCAGTGCGCTTTATATGATTGATGATCTGACTTGTACTTGTTTCCATCAATTCTCTTCCTCCCCTTACTCATCTTCCCGCCCCCTTTCCCCTCCCCCTTCCCCCTCCCCCGTCCCCCTTCCGTTCCCCTCATTCGTCCCCTCTCCCCTTCCATTGGTTTTCCTTCTCCATTTCCTCTCTTTTTTTCCAACGTATGTTTTATGTGGTCAATATTTTAGGAACTTCAGTGACGTCACCTCGGGGCAAACCACTCTGCATTGTTTCATGATTGGAGGTGAATCTTCACTTGAAAAAGAATGCTGATGATCACTTTCATCATTATACCATCACCTCTTCGTTGCGATTGCCCAAAAGGACAAAAGTGAAGGTAATTGAAAACCCACAACAACAACAACATCAACAGCTTGTCGGCGTGATGTTTCCACCAAGAACAGGAGAATCTGTGGTTATTACTCACAAAATACTCCCGGCCCTCGCATCCACTGCTTCCATTTGCCCATCCCTTTTGTCTTCCTGTTTATTCATTCATCCTCTTACCAGTCCCTTTATCCTGCCCCATCCGTTCCCTTACTCATCTGCCTGGTTCACCTCTGTGCCCTTCCCTTCAGTCTATTGTCTGTTCCCTTCCTATGGTCACATCTTTCGCTCCTTTGCTCTACTCTGTTCTCTCCCTTGCCCTCATCTCTCCCTCTCCTCCCTTTCCTCCCTCCCTTCTCATGTTCCTCCTCCATCATCAGCTCTCCTCCCGTCTCCATTTTCCCCTCTTTCCTCACCCTCTGCCTCCCTCTCTTCCCTTTCCTCCTCCCTCCCCTACCAACTCTCCCTCCGTTTCCGTTCTCCCCTTCTTTCCTTCCCCTCTTGTCCCCACTCCTCCCCTCACTCGCCGCCCTTTTCCTTGCTGATCGATATTCTTCCACACAAGTTGTCTCTCCTCATTGATTTGGCCCCAAATGACGCTCCCCGCAACTGGTATACAGTTTGTATATGCAGGCCTTATTCAGACACACACACACACACACACACACACACACACACACACACACACACACACACACACACACACACACACACACACGCACACACACACATTACGTTACAGGTGTTTGTGTGTTTTATTGCAATAGATTAAGATTGTGCATTCCCGATCTATCCACTCCCAGACGTTGTGAACTTCAGCACTCGCCCTCACTTGTTACATTCACCTAACAAATCGATCATTCTGCTGTACGTAGCCCACTGCTGAACAAAATCCTCACCCCTGCGCCCACCTCTGCCATGTCACTCCTGCAAGCTTCTCTATCTCGTTTCTACACCTGTTAGGGCTCCCTCTTCCGTGCTTTCCAAGTCGCGGCGTCCAGTCAGTAATACACTATCATCTGTCATCCTTCTTTCAGGCGAGCTTCCCTTTTTCCGCCGATTGTTGGAGCAGATTTGCGGCCTCCAGCTTTCGGGAAGGAACCTGAAATGCTGAAGGAAATTATTTTCTCCAGCATATCAAATGACATTCTCTGTAAGATTTTGAGAAGACAATGGGTTACCATAGTGATTTTACGTAGGAAAAAGTTCGTGAGGTGGATGGTATCGCAATTAACAGAAGGTTGGAGTAAGAATAACCCAGTGTGATGACCCGTTTACCCCTGTGTATGGGATATTGACTGCATGTGCTATGCAGTTGATAGTTTGAAGATTTTAATGACTCCCCTTCGGACCAAAGTCACATAGTAATTTTATGTAGTCAGATTCAGCAAGGATGCTAGCTGACCGAGCGAGTTGAAGCGTCAGTACTTGCGACGGGGGTTGAGGTTACGGCGGTACGAACCCTGCCACGGGTGAGTTGAACCAAGGGCATAGTTCATTAAATTCCACACTACAAAGCACTGTGTAAGGGGCAGCGTCCTAGCCTCCTGATAGGGAAGTTCGCGACGCTAAACCTAATCATCATCATCATCATCATCATCATCATCATCATCATCAAATTGCAGCACTACTAGGACTCGTAGATAATCTTGTTGGAGACTATTCTGTCTTATGTGCGGTTTGTTGTGGACATAGCTTATTCCATGAGCGACGGAAACCTATTTTAATCTAGTGTTGCTTCTGCATATTTTAAAGAAATGTAAGAGAGGACACCTGACACCCGTGCCCTCTAGCGGGTAGTTCTGGAAGCTTTGCACTCGCTTGGAACCAGACGTGGAATTCTGGTACCTGTTCCCTGTTCCCTGACTACCACATGACCAACTGATTAGAGTCTTGTGGTGTAAGCTGATGCCGTGTTGGCGAGGATATCTCCTCGACCGCGGTTTTTGTGCAGACTTCCATGCACCAGCCTCCACGTGCCTCGCTATCATTCCTTCTAGGTGGATGAAGCAAGTGTGGTGTACGTTTAACGTATAAGGAGGAAGAAGAAAAAGGAGGGAGAGACTGCAAGTATGCCCAAAACAAGGCAGTTCCATGTCCCATACCACCTGTCCTCCCTATCCATAAAATGATCTAATCTTCCTTTATAACAACCAATTGTTACAACACTCATCGCCGGGTTCCCACGAGTCCTTAGCTACTGGGATGAGTCGGGCATCTACCTGTGAGCTGACGAGGGAGAATCGTCGGGACTTCAGAGAAAAGTGTAGCGAGATTAAAAAATTATGTCCATGAAAACTGGTTCAGAAGTCCACATGCACTTCTCGCTTCACGTGCAACCTTACCAAGGTTAAGCCAACGTGGTGAGGTACGAAGGCTGTACCAGCCCACAGGGGATAGTCCGGTGGTCTTGCAGTAGATCCTCAAATGTACTAATGATAGGTGCAGGAGAATGTGTAGACAAGGTGTCACGTATGCTTTTGTACACACCCATGCATACATACCTACACAAACAAAATTGACTTTTCCCTATATAAGGGGAATGGATCAAAGTATGCACCCACCCAAAACCCACCCAAAACCCACCCAAATCGTCAGCCCTCCCATCAAAGCACCTTGTTGATGGAGGGTCATACCTTGCTCTGCCACACCGCTGGGATGAATCAATAGAGCGAGACGTATTATGTAGGTACACATAATTATGTTCGTATTACAGTGGTCTTCTTGTAAAAGTGTGTTTACCCAATCGAATGTGGTATACACTTCTCATGTCGAAGATATATTGGCTTAGCACACATATAAATTCTTTACTTGTTTCTTC
>NC_134784.1:75906867-75946867 GCF_046742065.1 Oratosquilla oratoria | reverse complement strand
CCCACCCAACCCTCGCCTTTCGCACGATCTGTTGACTAGGCGGCTAAGGATCGTACTAGCTCCCGCTGTTTGTATGCTCACAATTTGTTTTGTCTCTCCTTTTTGTGTGTGGGAAACTACACCACTAATGCATATTCTAATTTGGAACGGATAAAGTTTTAATATTCATCATGCATTCGTTAGTATACAACCCAGGTCTCCTTGTTTAGTAATTGTTTCATTTTTCAATGTATTATGCCTTTACCGACTATTCTTATTCTTACTTTTTTGTATTGTAGGCGTGAAGGTAGAAGAACGTATTCGAGAGCAGGCATCTTTTAGAAAATCATAAATATCTCAAAACAAACACACACATACCTCGTGGTGCTGTGGTTAGAGTTCTCGCCTGTCACTGCGGCGGTGCGGGTTCGACTCCCGTCCAGGGCTGAAATAATATCAGTATCGCTGCGCTGCGGAGTGTTACTCCAACTCGTGGGCAGAGAGTTGGGTGTGCGTGTAAGGTCACAGTATTACCCATAGATCAGTCATACGAGCTCTGAGCTCTCATCCGGGAGGTTGATAACTGTCGATCATGAGTCCAATACGTGATCCAAGACCATGGTGAATCACACGCACACACACACATACTAACACATTCACGCACGCACACAAAGCCAAAACCACAGCTGGTTCTCCTTTTTCATTGGATGCCGGCTGCTTCAGACCTCTTGTGATGTCTCATCTTGACATTGTCCTTATCCCGAAACCTTCATCCCCCTCCTTCCCCACACCCTCCAGTCCCTAACATTTGTCTGTTCTGTGTGCAGCAGGTATTACAAATATGTTGAAATTATAATGACTTTTATTAAACGGAAATATTGCCAGCCAGCATTGTACTTTAGACTTCAAGTGTCCCCAAGTTGAGAACCTTTGTTTTAAGGCTTCTGCATAAGCGGACTAATTTTTTTACTTCATCGTTGTGGTTTTGTTGAAATCGAACCTAATCACGAGATCACTCCAACCACAAGAATGGTGTGCTGGCTTTTTCTGTATCTATCTGTACATATTTGTCTTCTTCACGAACTATCTTCATATTTCCTCGTTCTCCAAAGACCTCCTCCATCATCTTCAGTAAATTGTCTTCACTGTGTCATATTTGCTTGGAATATAATATTTATAGGAAAGTGAGGCACTGCAGTCCATATGAACATTTGTGAGGACGTATATGAGAATTGGGAACAAAATGTAAACAAAAAGTGGTGCAATTAGGAACCATTGCAGGTTTAAGAAGGAAATAGGCAAGAATTGGTTTACCTACAGAATGGTATTGGAATAGACTTGGTAACCATGTAGTTAGCAATTGGTTGTTTGAAGAGAGGGTGAGAACTTTTATGGGTAGGAATGACAGGTGGTAATGGACATGGAACTGCCTAATGTAGGCTTTATGGTCTCCTGCAGTCTCCTCCATTCTTTTCTTCTTATGAGTGAGGCGTTGCTGTTCACACAAACATATGGAAATATGTATATCAGAATTAGAAACAAAATTGGAAGAAAATAGAACGATGCAATTAGAAGGATGAGGAATCCATTGTAGGTCAGGCTGGAAAGAAGTAGGCAAGAATTGGTTTAGCAAGAGTAGTCAACGAATGGCATAGACATAGTAACCATGAAGGGAGTGCTGAAAATATGTTCTTTTAAGAAAAGGTTAGACAACTTTATGGATGGGGATAATAGGTGATAATGGACATGGAACTATCTAGTGTAGGCTTTATGGTCTCTTGCAGTCCTCTTCATTCTTATGTTCTTAAAAGGAAAGCTAAAATAAAAATATATGTATTGCAGAAGAAAGAATTGAGGGTTGCGAAGGTGAAAAATGTATAATTGTAAGTTCGGGAGTCATGTATGGTTGAGGAATATAAAACAGTGCCAGGAATTGCAGACCTTAATTAGCAAACAGATAGCGGGGGCGTCTACTCAACAAAAGTTCGAAATTTATGTTCTCTGTTCGTGTAGAACGCCAGTCTTAGCCCCCCCCCCAAAAAAAAAAAATTATGCAATGGTACTACTGTACTTTTTCTCTTTTCTCTCTCTCTCTCTCTCTCTCTCTCTCTCTCTCTCTCTCTCCTTCTTAATCGCTTGATACTTGATACAATGCTCGATACACTGAATATTGACAGACTTCCGAGCGGGGTCACTTTAAGGTCTAATAGGTTTAAAACCGGCCCTTATGAGAGTAGTTCTAAAGAATAGGGCGACTATGTTGGAAATTGCTTAAGAAACATGTGTTAATAAAGGAGAATGTATGAGAAACCTAGTGAAGGTTTAAAAGAAGAAAAAGACTAGCAAAATTTGTTTTACAGAGATTATGGGAGGAGAGGCTGGCACTAAATATTTATAAATCAACGGTTGATTAAAGAATATATAAATAAATTTGAAAGGGTGACGCAGAGTGTACACGGGTGGTTGGATAAAAAAGGATTGAACATGGAAGAGGCAGAATTATCTGTGTTGGCACATTGGTTCTTCTTAACCTTTCATGAATTCTCAACATACGTGTGGCTCCCCTTCATTTTTCTCCCAGATCCCACCCCGTCAAAAATGTAAAAATAAAATGATAATAATAATAATAATAAAATAACAATTTTAATGATGAAGGGACCCTTTGCTTTATTATAAAGTTAACAATCATAATTATCTTCAGCCAGAACAGAGTGATGGTGTTTTTCTTGTTCAAAATCCTACCATTACACAGGAATGGATAATTTGTAACATCAGAACCGCTGTTGTAGAACAAGGATGGAGTGAGGAAAGTTACTGTCCAGAAGGGGATGGAGCCAGAGGAGGAAGATCAGAAGAGAGCCGGTTGGATAAGGAATGTATAAAAAAAAGGGGGTAGGGCGACGCTTTGAGGGAGGAAGAAAACGGAGTGTAGAGGAGATAAGGTAAACTTTTGGCTGTTGTTAGGAATAGTTACGTCAGTTTTAATTCGTTCGTTTAATACGTGAGGCGGTGAAACTCTTGCGCGGAAAACACCTCAAAGAGCGAGCGTATATATATATATATATATATATATATATATATATATATATATATATATTATAATTTCACGGAAAAAATAACTTCCACAACTGCCATGTTACTCCAGCAAACTTCTCTATCTCTACCTGCCACTCCCTGTTCAACGCTTACCATTTCATGGCATGCAGTCAGTAACGTATTTAATCTTGTCTGTCCTCATTTCTGGTAATTTTTTTGTGATCAGTTTCACTAAAATATGTAGTGGTTATCGTCGAGAGCTACCATGCATAGAGTTCTTGCATCTTTTCAATGCTAACAGCATTACAAGCCGTTACTATCACCCTTGGGCAAGGGGACTGGAGTGTGGTGTAAGGTCACACACAACGTTAGCCATAACTAGGGCAGATCAGCTTTCATCTGTGAGATGATCACGAATCCAGCACGTGATCCAAGGTAATGGTCCATGGCCCGTGGCAGAATTATGGTCATTTTTCGTTCTTACTATATATTAATATGGTCAGTTTTGATAAAATATGGTTTTAATAAAGGACCTACCCTGTATAGATTTTCGTTAGATATTCAACAACGGGTGTTCATAAAATATTTACCCATCTCATCTTCCCGAAAGCATGCGTCTTCCACGCAAATAAATATCCTCCGCTTTGCAAATATGCAAAGTCGAACGTATCTTCCATAACATTCTCTCTTGTTTTTACAGACGCTGGCTTTCTATCAAGCCACGGCTTGCTACCTCCTCTGCTAGTCTTACATAACTGTCACCATGATGTACTTGGCCTCTTTTGCGATTTCTCTCTCACACCCACGCACGTGCTTTGAATTCGCACAAATATACCTCGATCGCCTTCACGCATGTATATTCCGTACTCACACAAGCTTCCCCTTCTATACATTACTCCCAGTGATATTCAAGCCCTCCCAACCAAGAAAAAAGAATATACGATGTACAGTTCCTTGTAAAGCGCCCCTCGCAACCCGAGCCCAGCATTCTCCCTCGCCTTTTTTCTTGTAAGCTACGACTAAGCTTCGGTGTTTGTTTCCCTGTCTGCAAATACGACAGCAGAGAAGAGGTAGCCGAGAAGCGACATGCCACATGTAGGAGAATTCTGGACGTGGGTGTTGGGATTATTCAAGGGATTGTACACAGCCCCACACGTGCATAACTACACACACACGCACATACCCGTCCCCCCTCACACACAGCACCATATTCGCACATAATCATCCCCCTCACACACACACAGCCCCATACACGCACATAAAAACCCCACACATTGACATATCTCCCAGCATTCGCATAACCGTCCACTCGCAAGTCCGTTACAGGTTTTGAACGAGCAATGGTCTGATAGGTAAACAGTTTTTGTTGACAGATTTCGCCACACAACGTTTGCCTTGCAATTAGATATAGTTTCGTGCGCACAAGAACAGGAAAAAATGAGCAACGAAATTTTTGTTGTGAAATATGAGGTAATTTTGTAGTTGCGTGCATACACCACCACATCAGTACACATTCCCCCCACGAATGCGGGCATTAATATGATCTTGTTCATATATTCTCTATATGTATAATATGATGTTGAAATACTCAATACAGCCTTGGTGTCTCGTGAGTTATGTTCGGGTGTTGGTAAGAGTTCATTACTTCCCTCACAACACTCCCACACACGTACAGGCATGATCGAGTCTTCTCGACACCCAAATGCTACCGAACACACGCACGGACTAGCCTGACTACTTGTCAAGTCGTGCAGACACGTCGACTGCCCCCACCCCACCCCACCCCCCTTTTCCTTAATATCTCTTCGATCAATTTCTTTCCATTTTCCTGTTCGTATTGTTTGCACATGATTTCGCCTCCCCTTCTCTCTCGTCTCTTGTGTCATCTGCCTCGTAGTCTCTTCTCTGCCAGTTTCTTTTCCTTCTCGTTTCGTTTGCCTTTATCCTCCCTTCCCACCCCACTTCCCTCTTCCTCTCCCCCACATATTTTCTCCTACTCGCAATCCCTCTCCTTCGACTCTTTCCTCCCTCATCTCCCCATGTCGCTTCCCAACCTCACTGTCCTTCCCAGCCCACACCTCTCATGTATCACTTTAATCTCGTTCCTCGTCCTCCCTCGTTTCTTACTTTCTCCTTCCTCCTCCTTCCCTCCTGCCTCTTTTCCTCCCAATGCCTCCCTCATCCCTCTGCCGCCCAAGGGAGTCCACCCTGGTAACTCCCAATCTCTTCTTATCGAAATCCTGTTTCTCTTCAGATTCCCCTCTCTCCTCGCCTTTTCCTTACACCCGTATCGCCATCTTCCACCCTTGTATTACTCTTCCCCCACTGGTTTTCTTTCTCTCGTCTTCCTAGTTTTAGTTATAGTTTCTTTCCGTCACCCAACTGTTTACAACTCTTTAACCATTCTCATCCTTTTCTTCATCATAAATGGCTCCCTATTTTTTCTCTTGAATCACCCCATTCTCCCCTTCCTACTTCTCCTCGTCCTCCACGTTCGATTCCCCTTCTTAATTCAAGACATTTACTTGCTTCTCTCAATCTGCAATTTACCTCCTTCCATGTCTCCCTTTCCAGCCACGTGCGACACCAAATACCCAAAGCTATCCATTTCCCCCATCCTCTTTCCTTTTAGAATTACTCCAACTCACTGCCATCCTCTATCCTTGCATGTACATCTCATCACTTTGCTTTTACCCACATTTACCCTCAACTTTCTCTTTCGCATACCTTTCCAAACTCCGTCACTTCCTTAATCCCCCCCTCTGACTCTGTCACTAGTGTAGTGTCGTCAGCAAACAACAACTGGCTCACCTTCCACTTTTCTCCATTTTCTTGAACCGTCTCTAGTCCCCTGCCCACTCCCTTCGTCTTTACCTCCCGCATCACTCTACCCATGTCCACATAGAACAGCCATGGCGACATGACACATCCCTTACGCAGTCCTGCCTTTACCTCCAACCATTCACTCTCTCCATTTCTCATTCTTACACAGGCTACTACTCTCGTAAAAGCTCTTGACTTCACTTAACAGCTTTTCCCCAATCCCATATATCTGCAAAACAGTGCCTTCCTGTCTACCCTGTCATAAGCCTTTTCCAAATCCATATAAGTAAAAAACAAAAATCCTCACCTTTTTCATAAAACTCTCGCATATCTGCCTTACGACAAAATTCTGATCCACACAACCCCCCTACCTTTCCTAAACCTATACTGTTCCTCTCCTAATCATTTCAACTAAAACCACATAGCCCTCCCCAACTGCACTCACATTATATATACATATTTAATTATTTATATATATATATATATATATATATAATGTGTGTGTGGAGATCGAACAAAAAAAAATCCGTATTGAATAAAAATCGGGTTCCACTAGGTAGCTGTTTTGTCATGGTCTTGCCTTTAAAAATAGTCTGAGAAAACTTGTTCTCAAAGTGTCCACGAATGATATAACGGGGATGAGCTACATCTAGCGGAAAATACACTAGAAAATACGGGGCGGGGGTGTTCAATAACAAATCCTAAGTAGCAAACACTTTCTATGCCCTAGGTTTAGCTGAATTAATTCGTTATGTCGAACGTGTAACACCTGAAAAAAATATCTTCCCACACAGTGATAGATGCTTGGAACAAATTGGACAAGAAACAGTGTGTGCAAACAATATTCAAGATTTTAAGAAAAAACTTGATGCTGAGAGATACAAAGACGGGTCACCACGAGCATAGCTCCCTTCCCGTATAATACAACTAGGTAAACACACACACACACACACACACACACACACACACACACAGAAAGAGAGAGAGGTGGGGGGTTAAGAATAGCTGCTGTAGACACATAGCGATCGTTCCTCCCAAAATTCCCTAATCCATCCCAGATCTTACCAGATGCTCCTCTTTTCATCCTCCTCCATTATCGATTCTTCCTTTTCCTCCTCCACTTTTTCCACCTACCTCATCACTCCACTTTTTCGCTCTTTCTCTTTATTTTTCCACAGCACCATTTTCTCGTTGTTTCTTTATCTTCCCGCCTTTGTTTTTCTCCGTCGTCACCTTTCTCGTTGAACTCGTTTCCACTTATTTCTCCAACCTTTCTCTCATCTCCCCCTCCTCCTCATTCATCGTTTTGCATTCCTCTTAACCTGACGGTGGTGGTGGTAGTGGTTGGGGAATTCGCGCCCAAAAGATCCGTTAAGCCTCCATCAGAAATCGGATCTGCTGTCCAACGGTCGCAGGCTCTGCCGGGGCTCGTGTAGGGAGATGCTAGGCACCACAAGCATTTGATATATATACGAGTGTGTGTATATATATATATATATATATATATATATATATATATATATATATATATATAAAATTTAAGCCACGTACCCTCACCTTTACCACGAAAAGAATGTAGAGTGCACAAACTCTTTTCATCATTAATTTAACCAAAACTAATGTATGCCCAATCCAATTTTTGTGAAATTGAAGTTCGCGTACTTTCTAGATGCGCGTATCAGCTTGGGGTAAAGTTTACTGGATTATTGCATACATGGGTTTCTTTACAAATTCAAAATTCCGGATTTTCGAAACTTGTCATTTATCCCCCAGAGATACCACCAACCCCAGGTTGAGAACCGCCGGACTAAATGTTTTGAAAGGGTGACAAGATCGTGCTTTTTTGACCCACACTAAAAACACGACGGACACATCACGAAATCGGCTTCAGCTCTCCTGTGGCATTTGTTCACGCTGCTGGGCTATGTATACCCCTCTCAGTCTCACCAACTCTCCCTCCCTGTTCCTCTCCCTATACCCTCCTGTATTGTATGTTTGGTATTCTTTGCAGTTTACATTCTTTCTGTATCTTTACCCTCTTCTTTTTCCACTCTCTTTTCCATGCCACACTCTCTCTCTCTCTCTCTCGCTCTCTCTCTCCTTTCTCTTCTCTCAGTCCCCCCCCCTCGTCTCCTCTTACCTCTTCCTTCATCTTACTCCCTTCGTATGGGAGAGTGGCAACATAAGATTATACAATCATTATTTTGAGACTTGCGACACCCCTACGGACAGGAGTCACGCAGCGTTCTTGCATGATTGATAACTAATCCTTAGAAGAAGAAAAAAAAGTGCTGGGCACTTTTAACTTGTATTCCTTCTCCTGTCATTCATAAATCCTTTACCACCTGTATAATTATGTCTCCATTTCTTCGGTACTCTATTGTCCCACAAGTATAAAAGCGCTGGGATCACATGAATCGTCACCCCACACTTTGACAGGGTGACAATTCTTCATGTGGGCTATCCTGGGTGATTCAATCTTCGGTAGTATAAGTTGATGACAATAAGCATAACTCTCATTCAACCTAACCTAACCAAACCGAATTTTTATTCCAATGTTGATATTCGGCGTACTGGGGTGACAATTCTTTAGGTGGGATCTCGTAGGGTGACGATTCTTACTGTGGCCGTTCTGGGGTGACAGCTCTTCATGAGACCCAAAGCTGTTTTCCCGCAACAAAATGGAGTTTCTCTCTCTCTCTCTCTTCCACTCGTTTTCTTTTCCATCTCACCCGTTTTCTTTTCTCCTTATTTCTTCCCGTTCCCTCCCCTTTCTTCTCTCTTTTCCCCTCTCTTTTACTCCTCTGCTCTCTACTCTCTCTTCTCCCCTTCTCATCTCCATTTGTCTTCACTCCCCTCCCCCTCCTCTATTCTATTCTCTCCCCCGTTTATTTGCGTCTCCCTCCTCTTTCCCTGGTGTCACCATCCCCTTCTCGTCTTATGTAACCCCTCTTTTTGTCAATCTTCTCCTTTGCCTGCCTTTTAAACTATTTTCTCCATAACTGCATTTTTTTTACTATACAACACGGAATGACTATACACTAATACCTTCATCCCTCCTTCCCACTTCGCCCTCCTTGTCTTCATAATGTATTTACCTTTTTTCTCGTTTAGAAAATTCTCTAAGGATATTTAGTAGCCTCATGCCCTATCCTTCCCCCAGTCCACATATTCATTAATGTTATATCCCCACCCCAGCCAGAGTAGGCTTGGGGGGGGGGCACCCAAATACATCTGTCGTTGTTTTCATCTGCCCCGCACCTGCTTCAGTCCCATCGTCTCTAATGTCTCCCTCCCCCAAACTACACAGTACACTATTTAGTCGTCCATGCCATACATGGATCCCATTTCCCCCTCTCCGTCCATTCTCCACACACTCGTTCCACTTTTTCCTATCCCCATCTCTCACCCTTCTCCCCCCCCACCTTTTCCCAATCTCTCCCTTCCCTATTGTCTCTTTTTCTCCTCCATGTTCACCATCCACCTCTCTTTCTCTTCTTGTTTCTTGTCCTCTCTCCTCACATATACAAATCCCCTTATCTTCCCCTCAGTACACCTATTACCCTTACCCTACCGTCCCCACTCAATCTTTCTCCATCTCACTTTCCCCCAACCGTTCTCCCAAAGCCTCCTACTCTACCGTCTCAGGTGCCGTGGTTGAATCTCGCCATGTAAATGCGGCTCCACACTTCCATTCTCTTTACACTCTTCTTTTCTGCATCCTTCATTTTCCCCCACTCGCCTTGCCTCTCATGCCCTCCCATCACCACCCTGTTTCCCATCTTTGCGTCTAATTTCACCCCCACCTCCCCCATTTCCTTCCTTCAGGCACTCTCTTCCTCACCCTCTCTCTCTCTCCAGGTTCCTCCCCCACCCCCCACCCTCTTGGTCACGGCTGGGTACACTCGCAGCCACCACTCTGCTGTAAGCAGTGTGCTCTGAAAGCACCGGTACTGCCCCTCCCTAATGCGAAACTGTCTTGTGCGCATGCACGTTTCGCCAACTCCATGGCAAATCTGCATTTTTATATATGCGTGTCGTACCAGCATCTTCACTAGAATTTTTCCTTCTCGGTCCACCCCCCTCTCCGAAAGGTGCCAGTGAACAAGCATAATGAAGACGCTCCAGTGAATGAGCGTTTCGACGAAGTTGTGCCAGTGAGCAAGCATAATGAAGATGGGCCCGACAACGAGCGTAATGTGCTTGAGGGTGACTAGCGTCGGTTCCCTATTTTGTCTCACATCCCCAAACCTCGTCCCCACAATATTCGGTCGCTAAGTAGCGTCTGGGGGCAGTAACCCTGCAGCAGTAACGGAATACAGTAATTGTTACCGGATCCCGACTTGAGGTCAGGTGATGGTTATGGAATGTGTGTAATGATTTGTTGGAGTGAGGGTGTCGGAGGAGGAAGCGGTGTGACGTACAGTGGGTTTGGGGTGACTGGGCGTAACGGTGAGAAGCTACAATACATAAGACTAGATCGTGTCTGTCGCATTGCTAGTTTTTTTGTGTTCACTTCTAAACAGCCTTGTCGTAGTGGCCAGCGCTATGCACAACGCTATGAAGAATAGGTGTTGCATGCAATACATACGTTTATTGTATTGTGTATGCATAGGTGCTAGAATGGCAGTTGTAAGGTTGAGTGGATAAATTAAAGCAGAGATAGAAGTATTCGGGAAGGAGACTCCATATACGGGATCGATTGGTGAAAGTAAGTTTGAGTAATGTGATGGAAATGGGCAGTTTGAGAGTGTGTTTAGTGGAGGGAGAGTGGGTCGATTGCCAAATAAGGGACGGAGAAAAGTTGACTGCGCAGAGAAAGATGAAAAGTTTTATTGAAACTGTTTTCGTGTGTAGGAATGAAAAAACCGGGTATCCAACAAAATATTATTTAAACTGAGGAGACAAAATTATGTGGCAAAAATAAAACCATGGTAGTGTGTTTGGGTGAAAAGAAAAAAAGATGGAATGTATTTTAAAGATGTCGATGGAAAACGTGGAGAAAAGAATACGAAGTTGAAAGCAAGTAGGAAGGGCAAGAGAAAGAGATATTTTACTGAAGTGTAATTGCGCGAGATTTTTTCGTTTTACATGAGTTCTTCATAATGGGAGAGACAAAGGAAATGAGCTCTTGCTTTTACATATTTTTTAAGGTCTAATTAGGATGGGTGATGCTACGTCCATTTTTTAAAGCTTCAAAGGTATTACGTTCGTGCGCACACGCACGAACGAACGTAGATACAACTACTTTTAAGTTTTGTTATCTTGTTGGCTTATCAACTTCGGAGAGCTGATGTTCGAAAATATGAACATTTATATCAGTTGGCAAGATTATAAGTCAGTGTCTTTAACCATTAAACGTCCACAACGGTTAAACCACAATTATATCGCCAGTTTATCATCCAAAATAAATGTAATAATTGAATGTAGACACAAAACTCTTTAAAATTATATTTGAGTCAACCCGTTAGTTTTGTAGCAACTGTTAGAATGTCCCCTGTCTCCTCTCTCTCGTCATCCAATGTTCCCCACACTCGGTACGTTTCCTTTTTTTTCCGTTTATGTAATGATATATTGGGTGCACTGCGCCCTTGTGCTGAGTCACTCTTGTGTGTGATCGCTCCTCCTACAACGACATCCACGCCACCCTCTTCGTTTTCTTTCTTCATCCTTCACATCTTCCTCCTATACATTCTTCCCACATATTTCCATTCTATTCTCCCTCGTTTTCTACCACCCACCTCCTCCACCCCTCCAGCGTACCATCATCAATATTTTCTCTCTGCCAATTTCCTCACCTCTTCCACCTGCCCCCTTCCCCACCTTCCCCTTTCTCCCCCGCCCCCTTCCAGCTACTCTTCCACTCCTCCTTTCCCCCTCCTCCCTCCTCTTCCCATTGCTGTCCCTGCCTCTATGAGAACCCCTATGGACCAGAGGCACGCAATATTTTTTGGTTCATAGAGAGTAATCTCCACTCATATTTCACTTCTTCTACAAGCCCCCTTGATGTTGTATATGAATATTTCCATGTTGCTTATTACTTGTAGTTCCATCATTTCACGATCACCCCTAGGGAACAGTCATGTAACATTGTTTAATGTATCCCTCCTTTCAACTGCCCTCTTTAATTACCCACCTTATTATTCCTGTGACTCCACATCTTCGCGGTAATGTCCCCAAGGATAGAAGAGCTGGTTATTACTGGCAACATGTAAATCTATCTCATACACACACACACACACACACACACACACACACACACACACACACACACACACACACCTCCATATTGTATTTGTCTTGAGCCGTACCCAGATCAACTATTGAAGCTTGGGTCGAGCACTCCATCCACCTGACCGCCGCTCACAGCACCACATGACCTTGATGTTGAAGCCAACGGGTCCACATAAATGTTGATGTATGTATATGTGGCGGTGGATGTGTATGAAGTGGGTGTGTGCTTTGACTTGGCCACCCCTTATAAGGAATGATCCTTTGGTGTGTGTGTGTGTGTTGCTATCAAGCGTTGGAATGCGATCTCGCCCGAAAGACACTGTTTTCTCCGCCGCTAAGTACTACAGGTACGTCTTCAAGAGAGGTGTGAGCAGCTTATGTGGATAATAGAATTCTACGTGATGATGTGGATTAGGTTTGACGTCGTGAACCCCCCCCCCGAGAACTGTGTGGAATTTAGCGAAGCATGCCCTTGGTCCAACTCGCTGGCGCCAGGGTTCAAACTGCCGTCACCTCGACCTCCGCTGCAAGAAGCGACGCTCAAACCTGCTCGGTCACCAATCATAATATATATAATAATAATAATAATAAAACTTTCGTCTTCGCTTACAAAAGCCCGGTACGCGCTTACATTCCATGGAAGTAAGCGAAAACAGTAAGGGTCGCGCGGGATCAAGCATGAAAACAATAAAGTTCAGAACACAGTAAAACAGTTGAAAATATCAAAAGTCACAAAATAGTAAAATAGTCTCTAAAATAGCAAAGGTCACATAATAGTGATATAGTCTCTGAAGTAGCAAAGGTCACAAAATAGTCAATCTCGAAAATGTCAAACGCCACGGAAATAGTAATGGTCATGGAAACTGTAAAGGTCAAGAAATATCTGAAATTTTGTGAAGGCAGTAATGGTCATATAAAAAGGAACATGATAAAGCAATAGAAGGTATATTGTCGAGAAACAGGAAAACAAAGGTCACGTTAATGGGAACAGTCGCAGGAAAGTAAAGATCATTCTATAGCAAGATGCAAAACAGGTAAAAGGTCACAGAAAAGACATACCAATCGAGGAAAACGGTAAAGTTCACGTGATAGGAACAGTCATGGAAACTGTAAAGGTCACATGATAATATATTCGAAAAAAGTAAAGTTCTCAAAATAACAAAGAAAAAAAATCGGGGAAACGGTAAAGGTCACACGATAGTAACAGATAACGAAAAATGTAAAGTTCACAGAAAAGAAAATAATCGAGGAAAACAGCCTCGCAAAATTCAATAAACTAAAGGTCACGTAATGGAAACACGAAAACGGTGAAGGGCACACTATGGCAATAGATGCTAAAACGATAAAGGTCATTATGAATTGTAGATAACCAACGCTTCTATCCGCTGGCATGCGTTATCCTGTTTCTTATGATGGCTGTAGGTGCTATAACACTGGGTTAGTTTTTCTCCAACCTCCAACACATTTCCGCCGTAAAATCACCATGGGAAACTGTTTTGTTTTCTTAATAAGAATACATAGAATGTCGTTTGGTCGTCGTCTTCTTCTTCTTCTTCTTTTCTTCTTCTTCTTTTCTTCTTCTTTTCTTCTTCTTTTCTTCTTCTTCTTCTTCTTCTTCTTCTTCTTCTTCTTCTTCTTCTTCTTCTTCTTCTTCTTCTTCTTCGTCTTCTTCTTCGTCTTCTTCTTCTTCTTCTTCTTCTTCGTCTTCTTCTTCTTCTTCTTCTTCTTCTTCTTCTTCTTCTTCTTCGTCTTCTTCTTCTTCTTCTTCTTCGTCTTCTTCTTCTTCTTCTTCTTCTTCTTCCCCGATAGGTGCGGGATCTTCAACACTGAGGAAAAGTAACCCAGTATGATAACGTGTTTAGTTGAGAGTACTCATAAACTGCAAAGGTGACATAACGGGAAAGAAAAAAACATTCGAGAAAAGAATAATAAAAGTCTCAGAATTGTCGTGAAAACAATAGAGGTCGTATAATACGGAACAACGGAAAACTGTGAAGATCTTAAGATAGAGAACGGGTTGACAACCGGTGGCCCCAATTAGTCCAGGACTTATATTTCTATTTGTTTGTTTATTTGTTTATTTTATTTTTATCTATTGGTTGCATTTTATTTGTTTGTTTATTTATTTTATTTTTATCTATTGGTTGTATTTTATTATGTATTTAATGGCTTATGGTATTTATGGACTTGTTTGTTTTTTTATTTTATTGGGGGAAGGGTGCAGCGTGTTCATAATGGTAATTAAGTTGGAGGTTAGAGTCTATATGTTCAAATCGATTGAAAATACAGTATGAAAAATACAAGTACCTAATATGCAACGTATTTAATATTTTCTTTGTAAGAAATATGTCAATCCAAATTGGTTGATATATAACTTTGTTATTCATAAAAGGAGGTATTTGCTTTCCCATAAGTTGGTGGTAGGCTACTTGGCATGAAATGAGTTGAAAAAAATATTAATTAAATCAAGTGGTTATAGCCAGAATAAAAATACAAAACAACACTCGCGAAAACGGGTTGGTGTATCAAAAAGAAAGAACAAATTTGGCGAAATAGGAAGTCGACCCGCGGGGTTTGCTTGGAGCCCCGACCTGCGCCAGGAAGCTGTGGCGTATCTATAACGGTCTCTCTTCCTTCGGCGGCGGGGGGGGGGGGGGGGGCGTGACCAGCCGCGAGTATATTCCGACGACTTACCGGAGGTAATTTTCCAAGAGCAGTGACCACTGCTGTGGCTCACTTCGTCTTTGGTGTACTGTATGTATATGCAGTATGTGTGTAGTATATGCATGCACCTGTGACATAATATATATATATATAGATATATATATATATATATATATAGATATAGATACATATTTGTAGCAATTCAATTCAGCTTTATCTGCGTTTCTTATGCTTAACAAACACAAGTTCGCACACGTGCACACACACACTAGAGAGTGAGAGAACAAAACGAGATAAAACTAAGCTAGAACATTTTGCCATTTTGTTTTGATACAGTTCTGAAAATCCATCGCGTCCGTGTCAGTGCAAGCGTACGTTTGAGCATGAGATCACCCTTGAGCATTTGCCTCTCTTAAGGGGTGAGGTGCGCGTGCGTGCGTTCGCGTGTGCCCTGGCGTAAACACAGTCGCTCCTCGAGCGTATATTTCGGGCCCGCTGGCTCGATGGCTTCCTGGAATTTTCTTTGTTTCTGTTTATCTGCCACAGTTTGTGCCCAGGTGATATTTGGCGCATGCGTGCGCGCTTTAACCATGCCTCACCTGGATTGTGGGTTTGTGTGATTCTGCTTTGTGTGCGTGTATGTATGTTCGCTTGCTTGGGCGCGTTCCTGAATGTGCTTGAATTTAAGTGTATATTTGTATTGTATCACAGTGGATAAGAGCGACGTTCGTGGAGCCCCGTCTCTGTCTTGATTTTTTATTTAATTTTGATCGGACTTTTTATTCACGTTATTTCGCAAATCGGTGAATCTTTACGGTTATCGACAGATGTTACCTTCCTGGATGAGAACTCGGATGTGTACCCTAATCTATGGACAGTTCTGCTACCTTACACACACACACACACACACACACACACACACACACACACACACACACACAAAGTAACCCCCTTTGCACCAGGGGGCAGTAACGGCTTGCAGTATTATAGCGAAGCTTTCAAGCAGTGTGCGTGCGTACGTGCGTGGTAGTCTTTGTTATTAAGGCTGCATTAAATGTGGTGTATGCACGAATTGCACTAAAATGTATAAATTTGAATGTCGTTAGAGGTCTTGGTGTAAATTTAAATTATCGTGGCGGTAATGCGCGTAAAAGTCGACGCAAGTATGTGGTCAGACTTGTACGAGTTAATTAGGAATGGTCACGGCTTTGACCGAATTGTATTGAAACGGATCGAAGTTTTGTGCATAATCAGTGACCAGGGTTTCTCTTCCAAAATGTTTTGACATGTTTTTCAGTGTTTATTGGACAGGACTGGAGAAGGTACGATTCTGTAAATGTACGCGCACACGTGTGTGTGTGTGTGTGTGTGTCTGTGTGTTTGCGTGCACGTATTTAGTTTTCTTGCTTGAGAATTTAAAAACCGAATCAGTCTCACGTTATATATTTTTTCCAAAAAATTCTTTCGCTTGTAGTTCAAACTAGCCAACGCAATTGTTTTGAACTTAGAAAAATATCTGCGTGTAGGACAACTTGTGAGGTGATTGTGTAATCATCCATCCAAAGTGTGATGTAGTATATAGAATATACAGGACGTACTCAATTTACGGGTGGCTGTACCCAGCGCCTACCACTCACTCATGCACCACTACTCCCAAAGAAGAGGTGTTGGGACACTCCTGACCACGGTGTTTATATACCTAATTGGTAGTATATAGGAAAGGATCAACGTAGTAGGGTCCTATCTCTTACCCTGCAGTTTGTCTTGCCTAGATTCAAATTAAAAAAAGGGATATTTTCAACTTGGGCTATATCCTTTTTTTTTTGTGATCATCATACTGATTTTTTGAATTGATATATTGTTCTACCTTGTGCTATATCACCTTCTAGACTGTTCTAGATATAAATCCATCTGTGTGAAAAGTTGTATTTCTGCGCATGCGTGCCGTGTCCAGTTTTGTTTGTGTAGGACTTCTAGAAAGATAAAACTGAGCTACCTTTTTACAAGTCACCCAGTTTACTCTCTCGTCTCACCCTTCGGCGGGACTGAAACTCCCTTAGGACAGTTTTCTGTTTTAACTACATTCCGCTGTTTCAGAACCTTGGGAGGGAGAAAGTCCCTACTTTTTCTGTTATTGTTGAACTTGTATGCTATCTCTTGTTCTTACCAGAGATGATTTTTCTAGACTTTGTTTGACATTTTTTTCATTAAGGATGGTATTTTCCAAGCCTATGGCAAAGATCTAGTGTGGAGTCTATTTAGATTCTGCAACAGCAACAACTTTGCGTCAAGTCTTCAGCCACTTGCCCAGTGCTGCACAAAGCCTCTTCCAACATATGCCACGTTACTCTTTCAAACTTCTCCATCCCTCACCTGTAGAGCGGGGAGGGTGGAAAAGCTTGTTGGAGTCGTAAAGTCCCGGGTAATGGCAGCCGACTGGAAGGTGATAGTAATGGAAATTGTTCTCGTTCTCTCTCTCTCTCTCTCTGTGTGTGTGTGTGTGTCTGTCTGTCTGTCTGTGTGCTCGTGCGTTCAAAGGGATAATGGTACTCGGCTGTGAAGTTGGGTTGGTCGCGCCTACATTTCCATATAAAAAGGATGAATCGGTCTTGCAGTTCACGGAAGAGATTAGAAGGAGACTTGGCTCAACAGCGGGCTTCAGATAGTCGATGACGGGGAAAAAAACGACGGGCAAAAGAACATGTGTATGTTGGTGCGTTTTTTCAAAAGTGTGGGAGACCAAAGACGGTGGAATTTGACGAATGAAATTTTGTGGCGGTAACCGGTATTCATGATGCAACAAAGTCTCAAGTAACGATGATACGCACATGAATAATGCGCATTTTGTGAAAATATAATGTTATTTAAATTCATAAAAGGCGCATGAACAATGACGAGGTTTGTAGTCTGAATCAGGGAGCCACGATTTTCTCGTTAGTGTGGTTTCCGTCTTGAAAATGGCATTATCTTTCATACAAAAAAAAAAAGTCGCCACATAATTTCATCGTCTAAAGCTCTATGTAGACCACAAACAGCTGCATAAATGATTGGTTTGGTGGCAGCTATTGGCCAGTTCGACCGGATGGTCATTGAGGAGTCAAGGTATGTAGACATTATCTTGAGTATTACCCGACGCGAGACAAGCCGTTCCTGATTGACTTTTTTTTTCTCTCATCCTCTTCACTCGCTCGCACACACACACACACACACACACACACACACACACACACACACACACATTCAGGCACTCATACACAAACATTTAGCCATACTTATTATACAAAAGGTTGCCGAGAGTGGAGAGTCCAACGAGAAACCAGGGGTACCAACCGTCTTGAGTTTGTTTATCAAAACGAGTGTTTACTCTGAAAATATGCAGCGCTGTTCAGGTTGACTCTAGATGTATATGAAATGTGTGCGCCCACTCGTCTGCAGCAGGGATAGTGCTTATATACGTGAATAGTTTGGGGCATAGATATACGTACCATAATTATGCTCTTGTGTGAATTGTTTGTACGCGGGCAGCTGATGTCTTGCGTTTTATTTTAATATATTTCTCGACGTATTGTACGCATCCCAGCGTATTCTGTTGTCCAGGGTAGTCTTGTGTGCGCGTGCATACATTAGTACCAACGGCCGCCATGTTTCCATTTCCCAGGTTCGCAAATGGCTTCGTTCTTATTCAAAAATTCTTCTGCCGCCGGCAGAACCTGACGAAGATGAGCACTGTGTGTGTGTGTGTGTGTGTGTGTGCAGGCTTGCGTGTGCATATAAATTGGTAGCACGAAATTACCAGTATTTGTAAGGTAACGTTTGTTGCCCTGTTTGTGTACTTGGCCGGCGACGCATTGCATGAATGTTGGTGCATATCTGTAATGGCATGGCCATCATTTTGGGACTTTGTGGTTTATTCATATGATGTCGGAGAAAACATTGCACAAGGGCCTTTTATTAGTAGCGACATAGCATATTAGAATTGTTTATGCGTGTTTGGTCTCAGGCATTTGCATAAATCTTTAAGCAAATATTTTCGTTGTTAGTAAGCGATTATGTAGAAGTCTTATTATCTCCCCCCCCCCTCTCTCTCTCTCTCTCTCTCTCTCTCTCAAAAAGAGGTATTTTTGCTCATCAGGGATCGATCACCAGAAAGTAATTAAAAATATATAAGAGGACATGTATTTTTTTTAAGAATATGGAAGTCGCATCTCATTGCACGCTGAAGGATATTGAAAGTTTGATTCTTCCTAGACTAATATGCAACGGTGGTGTGGTAATCACACTTAAATAACAATAGATAATACAAAGGGTGGGAACCAAGATCAACAAGAATGTAAGATAAAATGAAAAGACAAATGATTTGAAGGGTGTAAGGAAGTATAGCTTTCTACAGGTGTGTATACTTAGGAACAAGTTGGATGAAAATATAATCCAGGTCAACAGCATAAACGAATTTAAGGCAAAGTTGGGTGAGAGGAGGCAAAAGATTGGGCCACATGAGTACAGCTCGAACCCCGTGTACCACTAAGTAAAACACACACACACACAAATTTAATATGTTGCTTGTAGAGCTTCCTAGGGTTGCACTTCCCGTCTCACAGACTAGCCTCTGTATTTGAGTTGATGTATCAAATCTCGGCCGTGATTTGAACAGTTCCTTCAATCCAGTAGCTAGTATGATTTTTTTTGCCTTTTGAAGGAATTTTCTCGCTTCACAAGGACACAAGAAAGGGTGAGGTGCAAAACTATTTAATTTACATGATAAAATGTAAGTTATAACTTGCACGAAATCGGAAGGTATGAACAGAGTGCGAGCGAGGGGGATCAGAGACGCCAATACCCACGTCCTTTCCTTTTCTTCCTTCGGGGGCGGGCAACACCAGTGCCAACGGCAAGTGGCAGGTGGTTGTATCTATAAGCTGGGATCCACCCATTTGGTTTTTGGACATTTTGTCTTCTGGACGTTTAGTCTTTGGACATTTAGTCTTCTGGACATTTAGTCTTGGGATAATTAGTCCTCACCTTCAAGTTATAATAGGATAATCAGCTTAAACATCAGTATTAAGAAAAAAGAAAATATTGAAATTTATGTATAGATAATTCTTTATTGTGTAAAGACACATAATATAATAAATATCCGAAGACTAAATGTCCAGAAGACTAAATGTCCTACAACCCTATAAGCCTGCCCTATTCCTATTTACCTGGCTTCACACAATCCATCCACTTTATTTTTGTGTGAAGAAGGCTTACAATTTATCGATCATTACCTATCTAAGCTAATTTAAAGTATAATTCCATATACACATATATACTACTTTCATTTGCCATAGTAGTTTAGGTGCCCCCTGACATCTTCCATGGAAAGCCCCAGTATGTATTCCTCCGCCGTCTGCACAGCAAAACTCCTATAACCAGTCATTTTAGAAGTTACTTGTGTTTGTATTCTTCCATCTCATTATCTAGCTTAATATAACCTAGTAGTGGTCGAATTGAACATTTATACGCATTTTCATTAAGGATAGCGAGTATATATGGCTCTTGATAGAATGTAGCTTATGGCGCCATACCCGCGTCTCTTTTGTGTCAGTGATGCATCATGGAACACAACACCATCTAATATTCAATATGAATTGTCTGCCGTGGGAATGAGCCATTAATGTTGTTGCCCCTACACTCACACGCGACACTTCTTAGTAGTTTATTCATCTTAGTTGAAGCACCATTGTGTAATGTGACCCATATAACCATTAAACCCCATTTCATTTGTGTGTGTGCGTGCGAGCATTCGCGCTAGACACATCGGGATGACTGTTTCCTTTGTTTGGGGGAGGGAAGGGTCGCCAGTCCCCGTGTGATGGGAATAAGCTGCGCAGAGTGCTCAGTAAAACGATTTTATCATCGAACTGTCGTCTACAATTCAACATATTTTCCTGTAAATAATATTGTATTAATAAAAAGAAAATATATAACAAACCAAAAGTATTAAGAGGACCAAAATAATCGTACAAAATTGGCATAATTTTAGCTGCTGTCTAGTATAGTCCCTCTTCAGAAATCTGGTCACCCTGCCGCGACCATGCCTCACGTCCTTTGCGGTCGTTGGGATGTGTTTGTATCGGGAGAACGTACCGGTTTCGGTAAGGTGTATATATTAGCAACTTACTTCGTTAAGTATGTTTCGCTTGCTTATTTGTGGTGCATATGTGTATGCGAGCGCGCGTATGTGTGTGTAGTGGAAGGATCCCCTTTGCATTTGACGAGAGGAGAAACTGCCGAGGTTGAAAACGTGTTTGTAGTTTATATTAACTAATTTAATGCACTTGACCATTTTTATGAAGCATGTCCGGCAGCTCGTCAATACTTTCGGGAAATCAAGCTTAATACCAAAAAGGACAACTGCATAGTAGAAAGCAAACCATAGGACAAAGAGAGAGATGTAAAAAACCTGATACGAGAAATCACACATACACACGTATATGTCCTCGCGCGCGCGCATGCACACTTGGTACTGGAAAGAAATCCTCATGCATAGAAACAGGAATGAGAGAGGGAGGGGAGGGAGGAGGTGGAAGAAATCGGTTTGGTTAAGAGGAGGAAGGGAGGGAGGGCAAGAGGTTGAAGGCGAATGTTTATGAACAGATGGAATTGATAAGGAGTTGCAAGGTGAGGGCGACAGAGACAGGAGGAGGAGAAGGGTTGATGGTGGTCGAGGAAGGCGAGAGAAACGGGGCCAAGAGTGAGATAAAGACAGCGTTCATGGGAGGCGAGGGAAAGGCGCCGGCCAAGTTGACCGGTGACGCCTATCCTGGAAGCCTGCCCTGCCTGCCTGCCCTTTTATATCGACAGGAAAGTAGGAGCACCGGCGCCGGTCAGGACGAGGAGGAGGAGGAGGAAGACGAAGCGAGGTGGCCGACCCGGCTCCCTTTCAAGGAAGACTATGTATTGGAGACACAACAGCACAGTCTGCAGTTACATGGGTTTCACTGCTGCAGCTGGCCAATGCATTTCAATGTGTTTTGGAGGATCGAGAAATTTGTAAGAGTTGCATGGCCGAGGTTGGGAGAGGGCAAAGTTCATCTACAGACTTTGAAAGCCTCACGTCTGAGACTGACTGTCACGTGGCAAAAGTTGGAGTAGTCTTGCCATTCTTGGAAGATAGGAGACGTCTTTGTTCACTGTAGGGCAATCGTTAATGGCTGACTGACTTCCCTTAGGGTTAAAAACAGTCTATGGAGGAGCTCGTTTTGAATTTCGTCAGCAATGACTTGTGCTTGTATCCTCAGGGAGCAATATTGCACCGGAAAGGTGGAGTCGGGTATTAAAAGAGGATTTAAACAAGGCAAAATGTGCAAGTACTTTTGACACCGCAAGCCCTTCAGTGAACTGGTTTTTACCAGTTACCAACGCCCTTCCCCTATTCCTCCCCTCCATTATGTACTCTCTTTTCTCTTGTCTCCCCCTAACCCCCTTTCTTTTTCCACACCCGTCATATATCCCATTCTCCTGTCCATGTTTGCTCTTTCTTGTTCCATAGCAAGGTTATTTTAATCTCTTCCAAGCCCTTTCAGCATCTGCTATAGTTACGATAGGACGGGAATGAGGAGAGGCTGAGCGTCAGAAGCAACACCTCAATTCAGACTCGGCCGATTATCAACTATTGCTGGATTGAATATTTTTTTTTTTATCCAAAATATTACACCTGCCTCATATACCGAGAAGATATATAACGAACTAAGGGAAGTTGAACCAATCAATGTTAGACATTTTTGAAGTGTCTAGAGACTGTAGGCGAAGTCTTCTTCAAGCTTTTCAAATGCATAGCATTGACGATGATCGGTACAGTATGAAGCGGGTGTAGGTTAGGTGTTCAGCTAGTAGAGGGATCCGAAACAGGAAGGGAAGAGGGAAGCAAGTATGACGCAGGGTATGGACATTGGCCTCTCGCAGGAAAGAGAAAATAACAGCTGAAAGGAAGGAAGTCAGGATCTCCGGAAGCAGGATGAAGAGTGAAAAACGACAAGAGCACCTACGTGGGTGGCAGGAAGGAGACGATCGGGGTGGGGGTGGGTCGAGAAGAATGGGGAAGGAGTGGAAGGTGGGTGGCGGCGTTTTCGGAAGTACACCACATGGTACAACTACTATAAACCAAAAATCACATTTCCAAAATGTTGGTTTTAGGTGTTTATTTCCATGCGAATATTATTGAAAGGTGAAAGGACAAATGTATTATGTGTTTTTATATTAGTTATTACCGTTATTTTCTCACTGTGACCAAATCCAGCCTAACCTAACTAATCTGCAATGAGTCAGATTCAGCCAACCACCTTCCAAATGTCCTGTGCAGTCTCCCCCCCCCTTTCCCTCTCTTTCTTTAACGACTGACGTCTGCAGTTGTCAAGCACGAACAGGTGGCTTTCAAAAGCGGAGACGCTGTACACGCTCACGAACTCTGTTGTGAAGGGAAGAAGGTACATCGGCGTCCCATCGAGAGAAGTAGGACTGGGGAGCCATCTCTCGGCGACTGCGGGGTGTAGGTGTAGGTGTGGATGAGGGTGGGGGTGGGGGGTAGGGGGGAGACATGCTTGCTCGTAAGCAGGGCGCAGATTCCAAACCGGACCAGACTCGCTGAAGAAAGGGCCTCCTTTGTCTGCTGTGGTTTGCTCTGGCCTGGTCTGTCTCGGCACAGCGTGGCTGCCTCTAGCTCAGGCTATGCCTGCTTATCTTCTTGTGATTGTGGGTATAGGAGATTGACAGAGGATGTTACGTTTTTATATGCCCGATGATTAGAACGATGTATGGTTCTACGTGGGAGTAGTTGTCGCGAAATTAGAAATCTTTCCGAACAGGTCCGTTCCCCGAGTACATTATAAATGCATTACCTTTGCCTAGCCTTCTTTGACATACTGACAAGAGTGATCACGGCATGTAGATAATGTGGACAGCCCCTAACGTCAAAATATAGCAAGGAAAACGTCGGCTAAAATGCAGTGGGAGGAAGGGACATCCGTGTCCGAAGTCGGAGAAGCTGGGAAAGAATTCGGTCTGTGTGTAGCTCTCACACGGTCAGTCCTCGTTCTGTGCGTGTTTGTAGTTGTCTTGTACCTGTTTTGTGTGTGTCCATGTGATTAAATATCATTGTGTTGTACCTCGCCCTCCCTCTCTCTCTCTCCCCCTTTTATTGTACTCTGAACTCTTACTTAAATTCACACCATTCTTTTCAAATTTTCGTTCGAACTTTTTGGCCGTTGGATGTAGCCACTTTCTCTCCAAAGGTGACGATACTGGTTGTAGTTGAGGAGCGTTTCTTGGCGTGAATTCGTTTGTATTAGATTGGAGATTAATCTTCACCAGTGGTGTAATCGGAGGCGTCCCGGTCTCGCACACGTTGTGATTTCTAATTTCTCAATTTTGATACTCAGCAGTGACTTACCTGTCAGAACAGTCCAAGCGCGTATATGTATCTATATGTTTATATACAGTATGTGTTTGTATATATATATATGTGTGTGTGTGTGTGTGTATGTATGTATATATATAATGTATATGTGTATATTTATGTATATATATATATATATATATATATATATATATATAATACACTATGCAAATACTGTTTCCGAATCTGTGCGTTCGTTTGTGATTGAAAAAGAAATTGTGTAGATGCCTACTAGTCATTTTTATGCAGTCGTGGATAGTAGCCTGCAAACAACCAAAAGATGTTATTGATATAGATATTGCGTTTATTGATTATTATTTGATAAATTTATAGTGTTCAATGTGCAGTATTTTTCCATTAAATGTATCGCAATGATCAATAACTAACGTTACCGCTGCAAAACGAAATTTTGTTTGGGTTCTTTAAACCTCCAGTTCATTTACCGTACAGAACGTATATGGGAAAAGAAAATCAATTACATCACAAAACAATATTGTAGTCCTTCAAGTTTAAATGATTTATTGTATATGAAAATAAAACGTGTGTTGATTATTGTATTAGCTGGTTTCGCACATAAATATTTGGTAACAAATCATCACTCGTAGAGGACTGCTGAACCATTATTATTATTATTTCCCACCTTTCTGTCGTTCGTAAATAATCTCCCTGGACAGCACCTTTTCAGTTTTCATCCTCATGGTTCTGAAGGAGAAAGGCCGTAGTAGTGTTTCCGTGCATGTCGTAAAAATTAAATAGTACAGCGTGAGGAGACTAGGCCGCCCCCTTTCTGTACTGTTCTTCAAACGTATAATCAAGGCATCATTTGACCTGACCATAACCCCGACTGGGCATGGGGGTTATTGGTATATATACGAGTGATTCCCAAACTTTTTTGAATCGATCGAATCTGGCATGTCATCAAACGTAATACCCCCCTTTCCAATACACACGTTAAAACCCTAGACATTTTAGTTTGTCTTTGATTATATGAAATGTTTTGTATATTACATATGATATATTCCTGTCACAATGCCGCATTGTTTTGGGTTCCTTCTTCGCTCCAGTTGCTTGTGCAGTTTAGAAACGGTTATTATACAAATGAACATAAATTTGAGAGTATACTCGCCTGTTTATCAGTACTCATTCCCCATAGTTTCCTTGTTTTGCACACATTACTCTTATTATTGAAATTGTATACCTCGTGTGCGTGTGTTGTGGGTGACCCAGGACGCGGCATCTCCCGCCTGCGGTGAAACAGCACAACCCCAATCACCCGCACGGCTATGCATATGCAGCACCACAATATGCATATCTGTACACGCACGTACACTTACCCAGCACCCTTCTTTGTCAGTCTCTCTTCTCTTCCTCCCTCCCTCTTCCCAGCGGGGCCTAACCACACCCACGGTACTACACCGGGCGGTCCACACTCACCCACAGTCTCCCCACTGTAGCCCCCACTCGACCAGGCACCACGTCGACACGATGGAGTCCACCTTTTGTTTGAGGGCGGGGGTGGGCTGGAAATGAAGAAAAGGCCCCACCGAAACATGTGCCAGACATTTAGCGTCGGGAGCGGGACCTATTGTCCGTGAGTGTCCGGGTCGTATCGTGTCACAAGTTTTCTCAACTGCCTGGGGAGGAAGTTCCCGACGCGCCGTATCACTTTTCGCACCCTTGTGTTTGTTTTGCACTAGTACCCGTTGCAGAGGTCGGGGTTATTGTACTTCTGTTTCTTAGAATTTCCTACATTTCTCCCGCCTTAATCTTGTCAGATGACATTGCCGTCTGCATTTCGTCGACATTCGTTTCCCGTAGTTGCGTTTTTTGTTTTTTTTTCCTCTCTCTCTCGCCATCACTAATCCGTCATGGCGTCGCGGGAGGTCTTGATGTCCAGTGTATCGGGTGTTTGGTGTTCATCTCGAGAAGCAGAAATGGGGGAATCCATTTCGCGTTTTTGTCTTTTAGTTTTTACATTTTTGTATTTGCGCTTACTTAGTTTGTGCTGCAATGTTGAATGTGTGCATTGCGCACCGTTTCTTATCAGTTTTGTATATATATATATATATATATATATTGTTTTTTTTTTATTGTAATACAATTGTACCTTTACTTGGTATGTAATTTAATCTGTTATCCTTTACTTTTCACTTTAAGTTGGCGTTTATATGTATGTACTTGCCAGTATGTATTTCCCCTAAGTATTTCATGTGTATGTTATTTATTTTTCATCGCCACTTGTGATCACAACCTCGAACGCCCTTCCTTCTCCCCCCCAGCCCCCTTTCCAAGTTGCAGCTGTCCAAATGCCCTCGATTGATTATCGGTTTTGCCTTGCAGGTGACGTCCTGACTGGAACCTGCTTCGTGGGCTTGTGGAACGTCTCGGCCCTGCGCTGGTACGTGTTGGCGCCGCTCTTCATCTACCTCGTCCTGGGCACCGTGTTCCTCATAACAGGGTTCGTGTCCCTCTTCCGCATCAGAACCATCATGAAACACGACGGCACCAAGACGGATAAACTAGAGCGTTTCATGGTCCGCATCGGCGTGTTCTCAGTGCTCTACACGGTCCCCGCGACTGTTGTTTTGGCCTGCCTCTTCTACGAACAGGCTCTTCACGAGCAGTGGACGGTGACATGGCAGCGGGACCGTTGCAACTCTCGTGTGGAACCCTGGCTATCCTACAACATAAACTGCCCGCCCGTTGGGAGCGGCGTCGGGATGCTAGGTGACGGTTACGGATCCCGGCCAGATTTCATCGTCTTCATGGCCAAGTACCTGAGCATGCTGGTCGTGGGCATCACTTCAGGGTTCTGGGTATGGTCTGGGAAAACTCTCGCCCTATGGAAGAATTGTTATTTCCGCTGCTTCGGACACAGGCCAGAGAGCTACGTGTGACAGTCGGCGCCCGCCTGGCCTTCGCCCCAGCCTTACGTGGCCTCACAAGCCACTACCCTGGCCGCCGCCTCTGCCTCCGCCCCCATGCTCGCCCCGCCCCCTCCCCATCAGCCCATTATCCATCACCATCATCACCAACAACCACAACCGCCCCAGCAGCAGCAGCAGCCCCAGCCCATGCATGCCATCAAGCCGCCCATGGAAGAAGCCTTGCCTTTCAATCCAGATGCGGTTGCTCCCGAGGAAACCAACTTCTAAAGGGACACAGAGGCATTTAAGCTGTAGGTTAGGCGGGCAGATCGTGGAAGTTGGTTGTAGATGTGTGACTTCCTTAACCTTTGAAGAAATAAAGATAAATAACCAGGCCATGGCGGGAAAGACCCTTTGGATAACTGATGACGAATCCACGACGTACAAAGTACCTGTGCAGGTCCTGAGATCGCGGGAATCCGCTGTTTCAAGCTTTTGTCTTCTCTCTTGTTTCTTCAACCCTCACTTCTACCAAAGACCCCTCTTCTGCATGAGGCTCTTGATAACTCTTAGCAGGACTCAACAATGGCGAATCGACTTCTGACAATATATCGGAAGGCCCCGCTCTCTCTGCAGTGTGTGTGTGTGTGTGCGTGCAAGCAAACACACACACCAAATACTAATTAATTACAGGATTGATATGGCCACTGTTGACGTCAGCAAACTAGTTCCCCCCTCCCGCTCTCTTCTCTTCTCTAGGTCACAAGTTGCCAAAGCAGTACACATCAAAACTTTTCGTGCAAAGCAATCCTCCTTTCCCGCGATCTCCTGCCAAAGTACAATAGCAACTCTTCGGGTAGGTACGAATATGACCCTGTGTCGCCTCTTAAGGCGCAGCAACTCAGACACTTTGTTATAAAGGAAGATTTATTTTCTTGTAATGGCTTATAAGGGAGAAAGATTTTTAAGGGGGGAAGGGTGAAAATTCGAGTGTGTGGGATCCAACCCACTCCAAATATGATAAAGGGTTGGAAAGGTGTCGACACACTTTCTCCTCCTCCCATCCTTCATCTAGGGTAGGAAGGAGGATGAAAGCCGTTGTGCATTCGATATGATGTGTAAGTGAAGTCACTAATTAGTAATTATTGTCGAGGACGTAGGTGTGGGCTGTAGTTATCCTCTCGCCTAACGCACCAAATCGACATTTGTATCTTCCAACATTTAGTGTGTAGGTTTTTCAAATTCGGACAATCTGGTCAAGGTGCCCAAGGGATTTTGTTAGGTGACGATAACTAATCATTTGTTAGATGTGTATAGATTTTTAGAACTCGTGAGCAGTGTCGAAAATGTGGTGATGTTTTGGTATACTTACCCATAGAAGGGAGATTTTTGGTTGCACATGAGTTTGGTGTATGCGGCAAATGTGCATTCGCTCATGAGTGATGTGTACGCTACCGAGGCTATTTTGTGTACTCAGTGACAAGTCCAGGTGTGATAAAGTGCAGGTCTCACCATGGAGACAGCATCAGCGTGTTGAACTTTAAACGCGACTAAAACTGAACTAGTTGGAATTTGAAAATGCTGTTTTGGCGCAGAAAGAAAAGAAAACAGGAGTTGGAGTTTGGAACGGTAGAATTAGACAGTAAAAGATATTGTGGAAGAAACAGTTTTGGAAATAGTAAAGAAAAAAGTGAAATTGTGGAATAGAATGCACGGGAATGAACTGCGTGTTGGGAGTTAGAAGGTAAACTAAGTGCTCAGCTCGTATCAATTCAGCACGAGCATGTCATGGTTACGTTTAGGGTTTGTACTGTGGCAAAAAAAATGAAAATAAAAATTGTAGCCAGTACAAGAGATGGAGTGAGTGAATGTAGGAAACGTACTAAATATCGGCAGTACACTACTATAACTTGCGACGAAGAAACAAGCTAGTAACTAGAGGTGGAGAAAACTAATGAACACGAGATTTGTAGTCATCTCTCATAAACTAGATTTCATATAGCGCCAGTAACATGATAGCTGTATTTTTTATGAAACTTGTCAATTTTTATATACACTGTGTGACACTATTAGCATGGCCCAGCATTCGCCTCGTAACGGCCAAACAGTATAACAGTTACGGGCAATGCGCAGTTATGTTTAACTTTTTGTTCAGCACTATATACAACATATATAGAGTGTAAATTGTGTACATGTGAGATGGTCTTGTGTAACATTAGTAGTATAGCATTGTGAAAGATATGTATAAAATACGATCCTTAGTCCCTTGTGTATATAGTAACATCGTACTGTCTTAGCACCTACGGTACAGTTTCCATACACAATACAATTCAGTGGTGTATAATAGTGTACGGTAAAGGATGAGCTAGAATTTGGTCTTCAGAATGTTGCTGAGCATCATCCGGAAATGTAACGCCAGCCACACCCAACAAGCGCACACAACCTAGCCCAAAGCGTCGCACGGATACCCCCTAACCATTCATGACATCTTTATTTTTGTACGTATTATTAGAAATTTGTGTATACTGTAACGCTCCAGTTCCGTAGATCGTAACGTTGGTGGGAAATCCTGGGTCCAATCCGTAGTACAATCAGGATAAATCCGGTGTTCGTGAAGTGGAACAGGAGATTATAGAAATTCCTTCTCCCCTCCAACATTTCCCCTTCCATCCTCTAGCGCGACCAGCATGACATACTCAAGTCCTTGGTAATTGAAAAGTTTACGGAGTAGGATGCAGCAGGACTGTTAAGATAAATTATTGTGTATAAATTTAATTATAGACTACTATGAAAAGGTGAATGTTCGATTCCCTTCATAAACCACGAAGTGAAAGCAATCAGGTCACTTTTGTCGGGCGTTTTTTATATTCTTTAGTCCTTGTGCCAGGTTAAATGCTATGATTGAATTGTGTCGAGAGTTAGGTATGCATGAAGTATTGACACGGTAAGTGTTTGTACCCGTGTGAGTTAGGTGCGTGTTTGGTCCGTGGTCATACATCACTGCGTGTGTTGAGTCTGGTGCATAACGGCACGACGCATCTATGAAAGTTCGCGCCTTGCGCATCCCGATTAGAACTTGTTGCATGTCCGTTTGCGTGACTGCCAGCATTTACATCGTTCCATATATTGCTGACCCTAAAGGTGCCCCCAGCGAGGCAGTTGAATACGTAGAGCTTAGCCGTAATTATAGTCACATTTATTATTATCATCATACTTATCGTGCTGTTGTTACATTTGTAAATCAAAATGTATTTATGTCTTGTAGACCAATCAAACGTGAGCTTGCCACTGGTGCCAAGCACTTTAAACAAATCCACTGCTCTGACCGAAATTAATGTAGTAGAAAAAATTGACCGCGTTTTCTTTGGGTGAATTATTTTGAATTTGAAGTAAATCTCGTGGAACGTTTAATCCATAGATGGTGGTTTAATTTTCTGGTCAGATTTGGGTACACTCAGCCCCCAGGGTACACGTGCATCAATGAACTCCATTATCACAAAAACCCAGACCAAAGGAGCCGTGCGAGGCGCTCTGGGCACATTTTCTACGGACTGACCCTCACTTTGTGAATAACTTCCAAATTTGTGGGTCTCGTTTCAGTTTGAACGACATGCAAGTAGGAAGTTGTCGAGGGTTTGCCCTCCTTCTGTGCTCGCCCCAAATCGCATTTACAGATAGTATTCCCGCCCCAAACGCCTTTCATAAATTGGCTCATAGGATAGATTTCCTTTTTGGTGGCGCCTGGTGATTTTATTCGTCTAAGAGGAGGTTTGACTGGGAATGGATTGAAGTGGTCAGTCAGGCTTCGATAACCACGCAGTTGACAAGTTTTGTCTATCTTACGGTCCAGTAAAGTCCTGTTTATTTCCACCAAATATCGAAGTTGAGGAAAAAATAACATTGAAATTGCTTTAGTTCACCTATGAATTTTCTAAAGCGAAATTTTGTTTCTTGCCACAACCGTTTATGTGAAAGGTACACTTTCAGTGTGGTAGCTTTCACTTGTTTATCTACATAAACCACGTGGAAAACCCCAAAATCTGAAGCCATATCCTTAACAACTTTTTGCGGTTACTATCACTTAAGAAGTTATATTACTTCAAAATTATAGAAGTATAATAAAATGCTTAAAACTTGTGTCGTAAAAGTACTTTTCAAGTTGTCTTGGACCGTATAAAATGGCAGCACAACCAAGTGCAATAATCATCAGCCTATTGTTATTCCACAATTTGTAGATGCGCCTATCCGAGCAGGCAGATATGGAGACCGCAAATTATTAAGAACGGAAAAGACGAATAAGGAAATAGAAATATATGCAGAATCAAAAATACATTACGTGTGTTTATATATATATATATATATATATATATATATATATATATATGTATGTATAATTCTAAAAGAAGGGAGCAAATTCTGTTACAGATAATTTGCTCTAGACAGTATTTTTTGTAGTTATATAAATTTGTAGCATTCTCGCTTTTCTGATGATGTTTTTTCCTTTGTGTGGACGAGCATAAACAAAAATTTTATAATAATTTCATTTCAACGTTTTTCGCCTTTAATAAAGCATCTTCAGTATTGTTTGTAATTGCATTAGCCAAATAATTACAATTAAAGCAATGGAAACAAATAATATAACAGGAGTGAAAAAGTAATACATATGATGGCTGGTACTTTTGAAATTAATAATGGGACATGTGAAAAGTTTCACTCATTTTAGATGTGCTTTTGGTGCTATCAAATCTTGATTAGTGGAGTAGGGTTGGGTAGGTGCAAGTTTGTGTGTGTATATATATATATATATATATATATAGTATGCACACACACGGAGCTTAAGCATCACGTTATTTTTTTCGATGCAGAAGGTTTATATTAGTCAGTTGTCAGGTTCAGTGAGATACTTTCACATTTTAGACCCCTTTCAGTAATCTGGATTTCTTTGGGAAAATAGTATTGATCATTTTATCCCATTTATTTATCGTGCGCTGATGGCGTAATTAGAAGTCTTCGGGGTTTTTAACCATCAGTTGGCGGGTTTAATATCCGACTTCTCTCCCAGTTAGTAGCAGTGACGCACCTGCTCCAACAGTCCCTAGAGCACATGCGCAAAGGTAATGAAGTATGCACGCGCTTTCCTTCCCAACCACTTCAACCAGTAGGAGATAGATGGTTGTTTGTTTCTCATGATCAACGCTCCTCCTCCTTTAAAAAGATTTTATTGTTCCGAGACTAACATTCATCCTATACAGACGGGATCCACGACATTAGAAAAATGTAATCCCCACAATTTATATAATATGCAGTCAAAATATTATTTTTACGGTAACTGCAGTGATTACCGTTGCAATTTCATTATACCGTTTTCTACAGAAGAGAAGTGGAAACCATCAAATATTCTTGGGAGTATTACTTATAAGTTACTATTAAATGTCTAGGAATCGCTCTGTTTTTATTCTTATCTAGAGGTTATACTTTTAACTCTTAATATTTGATACAGCCCCAAATCCTTGTCCAACCCCAGCAGAATGAAAGAGCAAGGCGTTTTCCCAAAAATGAAATCTTGAAAGTAGGCCACGGTGTTGTTGATCGAAGGTCTAACTGATAACAGACTGTATCCCCCACGAGTAGCCCAACTTACTTTGAAGATGACAGCCAACCCTCCTGTTCCCCGTAGCAAAATAAAATTCCAAGGCATTAACCAGATTAAATTTGTAAAGGACGACACTGTGCCAGGTATTATGATAATTCATTATGTTAATGTATTTACCTTAATCCTGACATCACTCGGTAGTTCTCTTCACTTTTCCTTTCCTTTCATTTTCCTTCGGATATTTTCATCCCTCCCTTATCCCGCCTTCACCCGCATTCCAAAATATTCATCCTCCCCATCCTTATACATGACGCATTTCATACAATGTTGTCGTAAATTTCATATAAACGTGATGGCGAATACAATTTGATCTCGATATTCCCGCCAAGAATTTGAACTGCGCACCCAATGCGTACGTGACTGTTGGCATATTTTTTAGTCGACTTTATTACCACCATCACTTTTCTCCAAGGAGAATTCTTGGTGAATTGCAGTTATAGAGATTAGCCTTTAATTTTAAATTTTTCTGTAAAGCTTGATATATTGGCCAGTCGTTAGGGGTTATCTAATTGACAAACACATAGTGTCTAGAGCTCTAGACGCTGCGTTGAACCGGCAAGTAACAACAGCTACTATTCTATTGTTCCGCTGGTTCTTCAATCAATTACTCCTTGTGTTTGTATCCATTCTCAAAAGGTCGACCAACCGTCTTCATTGGAGCGCAGAGGTCTTCGCGCAATTTCCTTCAGTGTTCATTCATTGTGTGTGTACGCACACGAATCTTGACGCTCTCGTTTCCACAATTGGAAGTGAATTTACCGAGACTACAAAACTGAGAGCAGTGGATTGTAAACTCATTTTTGTATTATGCTTTTGTATATGTTGTAAATATTAACCCAAACTTTTTCAGTGTTATGTAAATAAAATAATAAAAATCTCGTAAGTTTACTTGTGTTTTAATTTCTAATTCCTTTGTGTCGACATTACGGGAGGGTTCGAAAGAAGATGTGCTCAGTACGGTAATGAAATCAGATATTGGAAAGGTGAGTCGGCGAAAATATTTGTTCATGACTGAAATTTTGATGAGTTGTAAAATGTGCTGGTTTCAAGAATCTCATTTACTTGAATATTAGGCATTACAATAAGTTCATTTGACCGAAACCGTTAGTTGTGAGGTTTAACGATAAAGCATAGACTGGCAAGGTGAGTGTGAATGGAAACTACATTCCAATGATAAAATGCACTGAAATGCCTGAGCACAATCCATAAATTTATTGTGCATCGAATGTGGGATGCATTGCAACATGAGTATTTGCTTTTTAGACGTAGTTTATCATTCTTTCAAAAGCTCCATATACTCATGATACGATACAGACTTGTACTAATAATAACTGGCTAATTTTTGAAAGGACAAGAAGTTTCATATTAGCCGATAATCCTAATCCTCTTGCATCAGCCAGAAAAAATGCTTAAACTGCTCGGCTTGTAAGGGCTGAACAGTTGTTTCTATGACCAGGTTTAGGATTGTGTACCGAAACTATGCAAAGCTTTTTTCCGTTTTACGGGGATATTACTATTACTATGATTCGTACCTGTGTAACTGCTTTCCCGTTCATTGCCTCGAGATTTCGCCAGAAAAAAAGAAAAATTATAATGCACGTGTACATAAGATTTCTCATCAGTACAAAAGAAAAGGCGTTTGATTTCTGGTAAATGTCGGACATCACAAGGGGTCTGTCTGGGGGATATATTGTGATTTTTTTCTTCTTCCTGCACATATCAGCAAGGGCCTGCACAGGTAAGGTTTACAGGAGCAAGAGTCTGCTCCTTGTATTATAACGTATACGTGTCCATATGTATGCTATGTTTATATATATTTATATATATACATATATATATACATTCTAAAATACTCTTCTTTTGCTTTTGTAATTACTCCCATTTTATAAGTTCATGGCGGGTTTTTCCATGATTTTACACAACACTGAACCTCATCTTCCACCCGTCTCCGGTTCATTAAACTTTATCGAAGTGTTCCTGTAGTATTTTATATACTTTCACTTTTCATTCTTTTCATGAACTTGGCATCATCAGCAAATGTGTGCATAGCTTTCAATAATTTCTTTATATTCCGATAAATATAATGAAATTCACCTTGATATACATGAACAGTGTAGAGGTCTCTTGTTTTATTCTGTTAATATGATTTACTCGGTACAAATAATCCTTTATTAGAATTCACGAATCCATGATGGCTTCTTTTTATTTTGAGCCATTTCCAAGAATTGACACTACATTGAATTTCGGCTTCCATTCCTAGATCAATTTATAAGTTATGAAGGTTTCTTGTAATATTTTGCAATCCTTCAATTTTCACCCATTTCATTGCCTTGGCATAGACATTAAGTTTGTTCAGCCACCTATTCTATTCATTGTGTATCCGACGTATATCAGAAATATTACTGATGCATGTACCTCACTGGGGGTACACCCTAGTCAGCTCTCTCCAGGAAATCTTTCATCAATTTCAATATGCTCCTTTTAATTCTTCTTATGTTTGACAATTTCTATATTAGTATTTTATGCAATACCTTATTGAAATCTTTTTCCAAACCATACGCAATGCAACCCTCTCTTGTATTCATATTTTTAATGGAAAAATAACAGATTATTGCACGACTTTTCTTCTCTAAATCTGGACTGATTTTCAATCAAGATTCTCTTCTACTGCAAGTAATTCATCCACCTAACTTTTACCATATTTACACACATTGTAGCTGTTGTGAAGGTTAAGGGCACTAGACGATAAAACTCAGTTTCTTCCCTAGAAAATTGGTGCCATATTAGCCAATGTTCAGTCTAGTGATCCCTTCCCTTTTCCAAAGAACATACAATTGGTTGGTATATTTTTTCCAACAGTCCTCTGTAATCTTTCAGTATCCATTTTGAGATATTATCTGGCCCCATCATTTTGTTCAATTAGTATCCCAAATATAGAATATGGGCTTGTAGTGTCCCACAAGGAGCTACGATAAAAGGGAAATGGATGACAGAAGAGTTTGGGGTGGATGCATGTCCAATATATGGGGTAAGAAGCCCATAGTTAGTTAGGTAGAAATTATTCAAAATATTTCATTCATCCACCTGGATTCTCATTATTTTAATTTCATTCATATTCTTTCTTGTTTGTATTATGTTATTTCCTCAATAATTCATTTATTTTTGTCTGGTCCAACTTAACTACATCAATAATTTTACTGGAAATAATATCCTGTTTACGGTCTGGGTTGTTTTGGGTTTAGAACTGTCTTCGGTCGCCATGTCAGTTGACTCTCGACTCTACTTACTTTCTGTTCTCTCTCACACATTTCCCCAACAATGACCTGTGTGCGTGTTTACCTTATTGTATTTACTTAAATATAATAAACAGGAACGGTGTTCTACTCGTGGATCTCCGTCTTGTTCTCGACTACAACCCAGCTTTAAAATCGGTAATGGAGTTAGTGGGCAATATTACATCAAGGAAGCATTCCTGAATCCTGGTGCTTCATAAAGGAGACCAGATGGACTTTAGTAACTACTGACCGATTAGCTCGTTATCAAATGCATGTATTCTCCAAGATCCTTACAAATAGACTAAGTCAAGTTTTAAATGGAAACCAAACAGGAGAACATGGATACTGTAGAAGCGGATATTCGACTGTAGATCATTTGCAGGCGATTAACCAATTAATAGAGAAAACGACAGAATATAATATACCTCTTTGTGTAGCTTTTGTAGATTACGAGAAGGCCTTTGACTTGGTAGAAGATACAGCAAACTAAAACCACTACGCAGAGTTCTAGAAGAAATGCGAAAGGTACCGCTAATTCGACTACGTAAAAAAATAAATAAAATAAGGATCGAGAAAGGAATACGGCAAGGCAGTGCCCCATGTGCTCCCCCTTCCCCCACTGTTAAGTTTCACCTGATCGACGTGTCCCATGTTACAGCTTGGAAGAGATTTGGAGAAGGCTGACCTGGAAAGAGAAAGGTTTGAAGATTAATGGCAAATATTTTGACCACATAAGATTTGCAGATGACGTTATTATTTCAGAGAGAGCAGAAGACTTGTAAGATACGGTGACTGATCTGAACCAGGAACGTCTCAAAGTAGGCTTAAAATTGAATAAATGTAATGTTCAACACGAAAGTTCAAAAGAGAATCGATGGTGAGAGTCTTGAAGTTGAAAAGTATATTTAGGCCAGATGGTGAAAGTGACCAAAGATCATGATAATGAAATAAAAAGGTGCATTATAATTGATTGGGAAGTGGGAAGTATATAAAATCCAGGTGCAAGACTTGGAAACTGACGAAGATGATGGAGATAAACCTAAGGAATGCACAGAGAAGGATGGAGAGATCAATGATGGGAATAACGCTGAGAAACCGAAAGAGAGCAAGTTGGGTGAGAGCAGACTAGAGTGAAAGGTATTGTGGAAGCGATAAAAGAGAGGAAGTGGAGTTCGGCGGGTAAGTTACCGCGAACGACTGATGAACGATGGAGCAAGTGTGTTACGGAATGGACGCAGCTAGATGGGAAGCATGGTAGAGGGAGATCTATACCCGTTGCACTGAGAACTGGCCGTTAGGGCGGAGCACTGGGAGTTCCCCTGTGGTGCCACATCTAATTATTTTATAATTTTATTTTATTTTATAAATGTATTTTATAATGTTGCCACATATGATTATATTATAATTTTTGTCACACACCACCACTGAGGTAAAAATCAAAGCAATGTTTTCTAAACAAAGATTTCGTTTCTTCGAGTCTAGACTTGGCATATGGAAGAGAGAGAGCGACGTTGCCGCTACATCTAATCTCTGGCCCCGCCCCCCTCACACTGCATTCAGAAAGCATTGCATCCACACGCACGTTCTCGCCATGGATGCCCATGTGTGGCAACACCGGGAAATCTCCTAGCCCCGCCTTATCGGTCATTTCTCCTTGCGTTGACTATAGCAGAAAGTGGGGAGACGAGATAGAGAAGTTTGCGGGAGTGACGTGGCAGAGGTTGGCGCGGTCGGTTGAATTATGGAATGCTTTTGAAAGAGGCCTTTGTTCAGCAGTGGACTCAGGATGTCTGATATTGATATTAGCTTCTAAGGCAGCGTTTCTTAACCTGTGGTACTGAATTCAGTCCACGGGGGTGCTGGGAAGTGCTGAATAGATGGCAGTACTTCATTTTCCTTTATCTTTCTAGTAAGCAGGTGCTAATCAGTGTTAGACTGCCTAGACCTGACTACATGGGTGCTGGGGTCGGAAAAGGTTGGGAAATGCTGTTCTAAGATATTCCAGAAGTTAATACATTAGTGTGTAAAGCTGCATTCCTTGATGTGTGTGTCTTTTAGACATGTGTCTATTTCTAACCTGTTCCAATCACCTCCACGAATCTTGTATGTCATTGTTATCAATTCCTTTTAAAGTTCTGAACACTACTGTCAAGTAATATCTCCTCTTTCCCAGTGATGATAGATATAATTATTTCTTCGTATGATTTAATCTGCAAGACTAGGGACCAATGTGGCCGATGCCCTCAGCCCGGTTTATATCCTTCGCCTTTAAAGGATAAAACGCATTTCCATCTGCGACAGTTGAGAGTTCGTTTGAGTAAAAACGACTTCGGTTACAATATTTTATTTTTCAAATTTCCAAATATCAAATTATCTTCCCGTCACATGTAGCAAAGGTGAATGAACAAAGATATTGTGCACCTATACGACATTATTGTTGAAATGTTCTTAGAGAAGTCTAGATTTCTGCAAGGGAAGTCGTATTCTACTCATTTAGATGGAGGTAGGATGTGGCAGGAAAAATAGCCCAGTGTGACCCCTTTATACGGAGATCGCACCATTGTTTCGTACTGCAGTATGGGGGCGGAGTAGACATTCTATGATTATTTTGATTTACTCGCCCCTGTAATGGAAAACCACTTTCATATTTGCCAATGGTTTGTATGTTTCACCCACAATTTTGCTGATATGATTGTGTGTGTGATTCACAATGGTCTTGAATCATGTATTAAGTTCGTAATCTACATCTATTAACCTCCCGGATGAGTTCAAAACTTGAATATATTTCCCGGTTTATAGGCAATGCAACGACCTTGCGCGCCCACATCCAACTCCTTGCTCACCCGAGTTGAAGTGCCGGCTTGCAGTGTTGTGATGCTTTTCAATTCTGGGAGGGAACTTGAACTCGACCACTGAGTTAGTGGTGTGTGTGTGTGTGTGTGATTCACCATGGTCCTACATCATGTTTTGAACTCTTGATCGACATTTATTACCTTCCCTGATAAGAACTCGGATCCCATCTATGACCCAAGCTAAGGGTAACGCTGTGACCTTACACACAGACACACACACGCACGCACACAACTCCTTGGACGCCAGTGTTGGAATGACGGCTCGCAGAGCTGCGATGCTGAAGTTTCAACCCTGGGTAGGACTCAAATTTGGAACACTGAATTAGTGATCGAGAGCGGTACCCGTGCTTCGTTGAGTGTGTGTGCGTGCGTGCGTGCGCGTGCCAGAACACCTGATTGAGTAAGTGTGCTAAAGATTTTTCACGGGTTTTTTCCTCACACAAACATCACTCAGCCGTGCACTGATGACCCATCCCCTCCCCAACCTACGAGCCTTCACCCTCAACCCCACCCCAACCCCCACGCCCCAAGGGATGCGGGGTGGTCAGTCTTTTGTTGATCATGACTGTGCGTTCGCTTGGACAGCAGCAGGTGGCTTGGCACCGGCTCCCTCGAGATTTGCGGCGAATGTTTTCCGATGTCGCTGAAAAGTTCCTTCTCGTCCCTTTGTCAGTTCCATGACCTGACTGTCTGCCGCCCACTGTCGTCAGCGCGAGGGTGTGAATGATTTAGTCGCTATCGGCGTAGTGGACTGATTCGGAATGGCTGATGACTGACTGACTGCCTGATCCAGGAAATTTGTGATGCAACGGACGTAGTGACAGACACAAACACGCACACACACACACACACACACACACACACACACACACACACACGAATAATTTCGAGGTAAAGAGTGTAGTTAAAGAGCTGGAAAGGTGGAGAGAGTAACTATTAGAACGACTGGGATACCCACGAATGTTTATTCAAGGATAGTAATAAAAGAAGGAATAAGTTTTCATAAAAATCTAATAGACAAATGTATGGATAACATAGCTGTCTGTACATTGTTAATGTAAACTGAAGCACAGTGAAGGAGTCGTTAAGATGGAAGAGGATGGAGCCGTGTACGAAGAACCTAAGATGGAGGAGGAAGTGTTAGAAATTAGATTCCATTACGTGTTTACCAAGATGAGCTA
>NC_134784.1:75899367-75901867 GCF_046742065.1 Oratosquilla oratoria | reverse complement strand
CGAAGCTGACGGGGTTCGAGGTGGACCTTGGGCGACTCGACTTCGTTGTGGAGGAGGAGGTCATTTGTCCTTCATTAAAGAGAAAGAGAGTTGGAGATGAAAGAGGAGGGAAGGGGAGAGAGAGAAAAATTGCGGTGAGGGGGTTGGATGGATGGGGGGGGAGAAAAAATAGTAAAGAATAGAAGGAGGGAAGGAGCCAGGAGACATAGATGGGTAAAATGAATGAGAAAAAAGAGAGAGAAAAAGAGAAAGACAGGGACAGAAGAAAAATAAAGAATGAATAAATGAGAGAGTAAGACAGGTCGAGAAAGAGAGAGAATGAAAAATAAAAGGAAAGACAGGGGGGCACAGAGATTACTGATTTTTTTTTCTTAAGAATTGAATTTATGGCCCATGAAAATTATCTTCGTTACACTCGAACTAATTCTCGATTAGAAGGAAGGTCCTGCTGCCAAAAGACTCCACCACCAAAAGACTCCACCACCAAAAGACTCCACCACCAGGAAGCTACTCCCAAAGGACCAGGAACCTGAGGAGGATCTCACGCTTCTGGAAATGAGTTCCTGGGGAATAGTCTGGAATCCGATGGGGTTGGGGCTGGGGGGAAAGGGAGTCACAGAGAGGGGGGGGAACCCTTCTCGACGGGAAGGGACAAAGGAGAAAGGGTCTATAATGATGACCCTTGGGCTAAAGCAAGACAAGAAGGCCTCCCCCTATCCCCCCCTCCCCCCTCCCCCCTCCAGCCGTGTTTTCAACCCCTTCACCCCGCCTGGGGTGGAGTGAAGGGGTTGACTGCATGAATTTCATCTAGTCAATATTTTAGAGACTCCAGTGACATCACCACGGACCAGAGTCACGTAGTATTCTTTTGTGATTGGAGACTACTTATGTAAGAGGCCGGTAGATTGTGGTAGGCATTTAGGTAGATAGAGGTAGACATTTAAGTAGATAGAGGGGTAGGAGTAAATTTTATTACCTGGATGTTTTGAAACAATGGCCGACAGGAAGTTGCAGAATTGCATGTTCTCGCTTGCCTCGCTTGCCGTCCGATGTTTTGTAAACATAGGCTAGGGTATCGATAGAAGTAAATGATATGACGAAATGTAAACATTTAAGCCACGTTCCGCTTGCGACAGAATTGGTTGCGTAAACAGCATTGCTTGAGACAGTATAACAGTCTTTCTGGTTGGAGAAAAGGGTGGAGGAGGAGAGAAATTATTGGTGCACGGAGGTAAAGTGACGCCCTTAAAAGTTATTGGATGAGTTAGATAGTGACGTCGGAGCAGACTTGGCTTGGTGGGTGTACAAGGATCCCAAGTGGGAGTCCCTTGGTGTAGTTTGAATAAACAAGTGTAAATTACTCAGAAGAAGAAGAAAAAGAAAAACTATATCTCCGTTTTAACTCACCCCATAAAGAAACATTACGAACTGGTTATAGAAGATTTGGTGGAAACATACTTGAGAGAAAGAAGAGGCATGGGGCCTACAGATGAATAACATAAGTGACTAAAGTGTTAGTGGCAGTGGAGCTAACAACTTACAATTTCATCATCACTCTATGGCCCCACCTCTTTCGGTAACGAAATACTCAATCCTTTCAGCGCAGTGATGCGCAGAGGCCATTCAGCCTCCTTTCGTAGTTCTCAGTTTTCTCATGCATCTTATGCGATGCTGTTGTTTATCCTCGTGGAGACGACTTTAACAGTAAACTAAATCACTAATCGTCCACTACTAACTCCTACTAGTTTTCGGTTTGACCCCAGTTGTGAGAGTATGTGAGCACTAGGGGTCTACAGACCACACCTTCAGAGCCAGTGGTCTACCAACTACGTCACTGATGGAGTTCAAAAGGAATACACAAGAAAAAAAAAGTAGTAACGACACTGCAGTGGTGACGGTAAACAGGAGAGGTTTCGTTTGCCCAGGACTTAAGGGCTTCAGGTCTTTAGGAACGATAGAGGAATAAAACACTGAATTTGAGAGGACCACAAAGGATAAGGACCTGTTCCGAAGTAGAGCGGAACATCAAAGATCAGGAACCTCTCCATCTAGCGGTGGACCACGTGTGGGCTTTGTGGACACAGTATGGAATAAGAAATTATAAGTAGATGCTCTCCTGGATGCACCCTTTGCGCGCGCGCGCGGACACACACACACACACACACACACGCACACACTTGGGGCGTAGTTGGTAGAGTTCCCGGCTGCCACTACGGCGGTCCGGGTTCGAATCCCGCCCAGGGCTGAAATAATTTCAGTATCGCTGCGCTGAGGGTTTTTACTTCAACTCGTGGGCGGGGAGTTTGGGGTGTGTGTGCGTGTAAGGTCACAGCATTACCCATAGATCAGTCATATATGAATTCTGAGCTCTCTTCCGGGAGGGAAATAGCTGTCGATCACGAGTCCAACATGTGATCCAAGACAATGGTGAATCACACGGTGCTCGGACAAAAGGTCCTGAAATCTGCACCCCTGGGACAAAATGTCCCCAACGGCCTAG
>NC_134784.1:75834367-75894367 GCF_046742065.1 Oratosquilla oratoria | reverse complement strand
GAAGTTAACAACACAGAACCCTAGCGCTTTATTGTTTACAAACAGTCGGGATCCATACAAACCGGACAAGGAACAAGAATACTTTAGTAGAGAACCTCGCATAATATTTTAAGAATGGCTTCTGGTTCCGTAAGTACATTTTATATCGCGCATGAAGACTTTAAGTTTTTTACATTACTGTAATCAAAGGGGTAAACACTTGGATGTCAAACATTGACCTTACATGTTGGCTATCTATCATTGGAACCCGCAATTGGAAAATTGACACGAGAATGATCAGTGTGTTAAATTATTAGATAACCTTGGTACCTTACTCATATTGCCAAGATAATTGGTAAAATTCCAGAATCACACAAACACGGATGTTTAACATGAATTTTTCACAACCACAGTCAGTTTAACGTACAAAGAAAATCATATGCACTTACCATACAACCAATATGAAAATGGAATTCCTGATATTTGAGCTGAAGTAGTTCTCATGGGACGGAAAAAGTCGCTATGAGTATAATGCAATTTGATTTATCCATCTAGCTGTCCTAGTTCTCGAGATATTGCATTTTGAATGGAATTAAATCGGGCCTATTTTGTCCGAGGAAATCGGGCCGAAACGTGCGGTCTGACTGATCGCCGATCAAACGTAAACAATGACGGTTTTTACTGACAGGCACAATTTTATATAAAAAATTAGCATATGGTTGCATTATTTGACCTATTTTCTATAAGTTGTGTGATTTCCATGTAATTTGATTATATAATTACGTTTTTATCCTCTGCAAAATTACCCACCACAGCTACGAATACCGTAAAATTACATGAAAATCACACATTTTAAAGAAAATAATTTGAATAATTCAATTATATGCAAGGTATTACGCTAATAACCCAATAGTAACAAACTTAATAGTGTAGTTTGATCCATACCACCAGTGATCATAGATAGCGGGCAGGACGAATCGTAGCTGTGGTCCGTAATATTACGGAGGATGAAAACGTAACTTCTCTTCGATCAAATTACATGAAAATCACACATTTTAAAGGAAATATTTAAAATAATTCAACTATAAGTCTATTACACTAATAACATAATAGTAAGAAACTTAATAGAGTGAAGTTTGGTCCATATCACCAGTGATAGATATGATGGCGGGATGGATGTTGATGTTGTTATCCGATAATCCGACCCGATAGAAAAAAACAACTAATTTAAACAACCAATTTCTCAGCTCTACCGTAACATACTGACTTTATTTTGATATTAGAATAATCCACGATACTAGTAGTTTTGGTTCATTATAGTCAGTTGCCCGCACGATAAATTTGTTAGCTCATTTTTTACGTTGAAACATATACCAATTTTTGATCTGCTGCTGAATGCAGGCCGCCATGTTTATCTAATGTTTTTATTGACCGACATGTAACTGATGATGTGAATGTTTGAAATTTATTACGATCGTAGTAAATACACTCGCACAACATTTTTATTAATTAAATTTCCCGCGGTATGTAAATTTGGCCGTTTGAACGGCGTGCGCATAAAATGACGCGCTATTGTGCTCGTCATCGACGGTGGCGCCTCTGGTGGTGTTTGACCTACCTAACCTTACCAAGCACCGTGCTGAGGTGCAGAGGCTGCACGTCTCAGGGGGGTTGTGGAGATCCATCTCAGCTGTGTCAGTAATGATGGAATAACTTGAAACAGTTTTACTTTCTCCAGTAGCTCCTAACTAGCTAGGTCAACATGAAAATGGAATTCCTGATATTTGAGCTGAAGTAGTTCTCATGGGATGCAAAAAGTCGCTATGAGTATAATGCAATTTGAATTATCCATCTAGCTGTCCTAGTTCTCGAGATATTGCATTTTGAATGGAATTAAATCGGGCCTATTTTGTCCCCGATCGAACGTAAACAATGACGGTTTTTACTGACAGGCACAATTTTATATAAAAATTTAGCATATGGTTGCATTATTTGACCTATTTTCTTTAAGATGTGTGATTTCCATGTAACTTGATCATAGAATTACGTTTTTATCCTCTGCAAAATTACCCACCACAGCTACGAATACCGTCAAATTACATGAAAATCACACATTTTAAAGAAAATAGTTTGAATAATTCAACTATATGCAAGCTGTTACACTAATAACACAATAGTAACAAACTTAATAGTGTAGTTTGATCCATACCACCAGTGATCATAGATAGCGGGCATGACGAATCATAACTGTGGTCCGTAATATTATGGAGGATAAAAACGTAACTTATCTTTGATCAAATTACATGAAAATCATACATTTTAAAGAAAATAGCTCAAATAATTCAACTATAAGTCTATTACACTAATAACATAATAGTAGGAAACTTAATAGAGTGAAGTTTGATCCATACCACCATACGATGGCGGGATGGATGTTGATGTTGTTATCCGATAATCCGACCCGATAGAAAAAAAACTAATTAAAACCACCGATTTCTCAGCTCTACCGTAACACGCTGCCTTTATTTTGGTATTAGAATAATTCGCGATACTAGTAGTTTTTCTTTATTATAGTCAGTTGCCACAACCCTAAATATGTTAGCTCATTTTTTACGTTGAAACATATACCAATTTTCGATTTACTGCTGAATGCAGGCCGCCATGTTTATCTTATGTTTTTATTGACCGACATGTAACTGATGATGTGAATGTTTAAAATTTACTATGGTATGTAAATTTGGCCGTTTGAATGGCGTGCGCATAAAATGACGCGCTATTGTGCTCGTCATCGACGGTGGCGCCTCTGGTGGTGTTTGACCTACCTATCCTAACTGGCTAACATAACCATTTCATAGAAAAGATAGATCTTTCTAATGCAAAAAAGAAAAATGAAAAATGTGTGTGCCTGATACTTAACCCAACATAACAATTTTCAAAGAAAAAATAGATCTTTGTAATACAAAAAAGAAAAAAAAATGTCTGTGCCTGGCTGATACTGAAATATGACAAATAATTCTAATTGGGTACCAATTATTGCAAAAGCTAGCAGTTGCTTAGGGTTTAGAAAAGGAATTTTCTGTGCCAGCTAGATATCAATATGCCTCTTGTTCCACCTAGTCATGGATATAGAGGTCAGTCTTAAGTCCATATACCTACGACAAGCCATCCATGCACTTCTCTTTTTGGGATAAATTTGGATTATTACCTACAGAAACTGCTACCGTATTCTCCATTCTGCCTTAGGTACATGGGGATGAGGTGTCTGATGGCATTTGAAGACCTCTACTTTGGCCTTTGCATGCTGGGATATTTCTTAGATGTTGAAGAAGGCTGTTCAAGAGTTTTGAACCTGCCTGCTGAAACTATTATGATCTTTGTGCTCCAAAGAGTCTGTTTAGGGTGTGGCATACCTTATGATTAACTGCCAGATCAACCTTAGTACGTAACATAATAACGTAAGAACGAAGGAGACTGCAAGAGACCATAAGGCCTACACTAGGCAGCTACCTATCCATCACCACCTGTTATCCCCATCCATAAAGTTGTCTAATCGTTTCTTAAAACAACTGATAGTTTCAGCGCTTACTACATGGTTACTTCTATTCCATTCGTCGACCACCCTATTAGTAAACCAATTTTTGCCTATTTCCTTCTTAAATCTAAATTTGCCTCTCTTTCTTATTTCCAATCTATGTGCTATTTAAAATAGTTTTCTATTTTATGTAAATAGTAAAGGAAACTGTACAATGCAATGAGGAACACATTTAAAGGATTTTAAGAATGATTACCTACCCCATTCCACCTGTCTTACCTGTGACAGCTTGGCATGGCAACATGGGTGGAAAAAGCACTGCCATGTGTCATAGAATTTATGCAAAATGCTATAATCATAAAAAGGGATATTCATAGACAGTGTTATACAGTTTCCTTTACTACTTACAGAATATATAAATCGAATAACACATAGATGGGGAATAAGAGAGAGAGGCTGATTTTGCAGAATGACTATTAGTAAATCATGACATACAGTACTACCTCTCATTAACGGATATTAATTAGCTCTGTTTGCAGTGTTTTTGGTGTTTTTGGTGCATGCAATCACTATGCCACCCAAAAGCCACTCCAAATCAACGGATTATTCACATCAACGGGCACCGTTACCCCCCTTTTAGTTCGTTAATGAGAGGTAGTACTGTATAACACATCGTGAACAGACTCCTTGGAGTGCACAGACTAGATCAGTGTTTTTAGGCTTTGACAGTTGGTCTTTGGGCCTTCACTTTAACAATCTCTTCCTCTTGTCTTTCTGGGACTGAACTTGACAGATATTTCTCAAGCAAAAGGTGAACCTTTTACTTCATCCATCCACTTCAATTTTGGTCTTTCCCTCAAGGTCACACTATCCACCTTTGCATTCTTTGCTCTTTTTGCTAGCCTTTCTGTACTCATTCCTTCCATGAGCATAAAGCATCCCAGCATTCTTTAACCATCCCTCTTTACTATTTTACTTTCCATTCTCTCTCTCTCTCTCTCTCTCTCTCTCTCTCTCTCTCTCTCTCTCTCTCTCTCTCTCTCTCTATCTCTTCCTTATCTCCACATTTTTTTTTTCTATCCACCCATGTAACCTTTGCCATACTTCTTAAATGCTTCACCTCAAATATGTTTAGACACTTCCTTTCTGTTTCCTCTAAATTCCAAGTCTACATCATATAGTGTCATGGGCACAATCACTCATTATTGTCTTTTTTGCATTCAACCTCAGATGCCTATTTCTCATGACACTTTTCATTTCCTCCAAATATTCACTTGCTTCCCATACTCTAAAATATGCCTTCCATTCCTTGCTACCTGTGACCTCCAGTACTTAAGTCTCCACTTTATCCAGCATCTTGCTCTTTAAACTCCTCTCCAACTCATTCATAAGAAGAAAAATCCCAACAGGCAAGAGAGGAAGATAGTATTCCAATATATGCTGTTCGTGTTCTTGTCATCCCAAAGGTAATAGAATATCTAGACACTACTGTTTTCATTATATGGTGATTTTAGAGTGGTCTAATTTTCACCATATGGCAGTTATAGCATGTCAGGCAATCTTACTTTGTTTACTTGTAGTATTTCATCCTTCTAAGGATGCAGATAACATGGGCATCCACTGTCTCCAGGCAGCTCCACATCTTTAATTTTTACCTTAATGATTGGAGTGTATTGGTTGTGTGGCTGATGTATGTTTGAGTAGGGGGCTGGTCAGGCACTGTTTGTAGCCATGTCCAGTTGCTTTTTGAAGCTATCTTGTGTGGTGCCAGTCAGGCTTCTTATCTTTAGTGGGGCAGAATTGAACAGGTGTGTCCCTGTGTAAGTGAAACTGTGGTGGAATATGGTCTTAACTTTCTGGGACAGGTCCTCAGCTCTCTGGATGTGGCATAGTTGGCCCTGTCTAGGGTGATTTCCATATGTATATGGTGGTGTACTGTTCAGTTTGTCTCTGGAGGGAGTAGAGCCTAAGTTCCTTCAGTCTCATTAATTGAGCCAGTTTAGCTATTTCCCCTTCTTTGTGTGGGGACCAGACTTTATGGCAGTATTCCAGTCTTGGTAGGACTAGGATCTTCCACAGGGTCAGCATTCACTGTCACTTCCACATGTGAAAAGTCTTTATGTTCCACCCTGAGAACTTGGAGGCACTCTTAGAAATGAAAAATATGTTTGCCTGTATACTGTAGTGTACTGGAAATGAGCAACACTTGTTGGGTCCCATCTTCCACTCTCCAATTTATCATACCTCAAATTCATTTACAGTTCTAACTTAATCTATAACTTTGGTTTCCAGTTACCATATTTAGATTTGAATTCATGTATCGTTCGAGCTTGGGCTATATGATCTAAGTTCTTCCAGGTATTTATGCATCTAATTGTAATGTACAGGAAAGGAGCAATGCTTATTTGGTCCTGTCTCCTAATCTCTTATTTTCTATTATATCAAGACTCAAACTCATGTACAGTTCCAAATTAATCAATATCCATGAATTCCAGTTATCATATTTAGATATGAACTTGTGTATTGTTTGAGCTTGGACTATATCACCTTCTAAGCTATTCCACATATTTATGCATCTGTATAGAAAATGTATTTCTTCACGTCTTTTCAACATGTGGTCTATCTTAATTTTCTCCTATGACCTCTCAAATCCCTCCCATCTTTAATCAGATCTTTTCTATCAGTGCAATATATTACCTCTAGTGACCTGAATATTGTAATCATATAATTTCTTTCTCTTCAGTCTTTGAAAGTTGGCAGACTTAGTACTTTTGATATCAACTTAGATATGCTTTTCCTTTGACTTGGCCATCTAATATATATTCTAATTTAGCCTTATCTTTTTTCAGTTTTTTTGTTTCAAATGGGCTAATTTAGTTTCTCTGATGAACATTGTGATCACTTTATATAATAAGTATTTAAAATCTTTCATCTTGGATATCCTTTTGTGTATAAGTGTTACAACTCTATATTTGTGTTGTGTTTTGTCTTCTGATTGCAGCAATTCGCTATGGGTGGTAGTATGGTTTGTGATGAGAGGTTTCTTGTAGTAGTGCTATATTCATGGAATATTTATTGAGGAATGTTTGCAGCACTGCTTGCTTGCTTGTGATTCAATTTGTGTTGCTCTGTTGTACATTCAGATTATGTTTGGTGCTTGTTGAGAGGTCTTTGGGTGATAGTATGTGTTGGCATTATAATTGGACACATGAATGCTAGTTGTTGTAGAGGAAAGATGTATGCATATGTGCTGCTGCTTGAAGGTACAACTCATTGACATCAGCCAGAACTAGGAAGTTGTGAGGACTACAGACAGTGCAGTATTATAAACAGTACCCATCATTAAAATAGTTAATGTAGAACAGGGATCTTAACCTGACATCCATGTACCCCAAGAGTTTTGTTTTCTTATAACAAGGGTGATACAGTCAAGGCCATCTTATTAAGACTTGTAGGACTTGTAGTAATTATTTTGAATTGGACAAAACTAGGTTTAAGTAGGGAATAAGCAAGAACTGGTTTGCCAAGAGAGTGGCTAAAGAATGGAATAGACTTAGTAGCAATGTAGTGAGTGCTGAAACAATTGGCCTAATGGTCTCTTGCAGTCTCCTTCATTCTTATATTCTTATGGATAGGCTTCAGGAGATCCTTGAAGGTGATAAAAAAAAATTATTTATTTATTTATTTTTTCAGTTTTGTACATAGTTATATTTTAGCTAATGTATTCAGAATGTTACTTATGTACTCATGGTTGCAGAAGAAGACCAGTAAATGTGTAGGGTGTCATACAGGTAGCCCCTGCCATTCATTAGTTCACTTTTTGTAGATTTCATCATTTGCAGTTTTCTCCTCAAAGGTACATTACTATGTGAGGATTCATCCCTAAGCCCACTAATGATTATTTGCAACAGGTGATTCTTGCACAACCTATGCACTACAACAATTCTTTGCTGACCACCAGCAACCCCTACATAGCACCAGTCTGTTCCATGCCAGCCATACTCTTGAAGTGGCTCCCATACAGTGTACTTTTGCTGATCCTGTTTTGATATTTTTGCACTATTTTGTATGTGTAGTGGTTTTCAAGTGCAATGTTGTACTCACATGTGAGTGAAAAGTATAGTCCAGTGGCCTAATTTGTGCTATTTGTAAGTGCTGTGATAACTTTGTGGTGTGTGTTTATCCTAGTTTCTAAAGCAGTCATAGGTTGTAGGCATACTGCTTTACCAAGTGTTGAATCTACCATTATGTGCACTCAGAAAATGATGAACTTAGGGACAAGGTGAAGCTGCTAGATAAGTGCAGGAAAGGACAAACATTTGCAGACATATGCTGTTTGTGGGAGTCTCATTCCCATATAACCACAAATAACAGGGGGTTAGCTGTATTCTTCTGTAAATGCTATGACAGTTAAAAAAAATCAGCCATAGAAACTTTTTTTTCTAAAGCTTTAGTAATATGTATATGGGTAATGCCTAAGATCATCATATTTCACATTATGAGAATATTTTAATTCCAAAATTGATGTAATCATTTCTATTTCAGTCTGGCCCTGAGTTCCGTCGGAAGTGGGATAGGGATGAATATGAGAAATTGGCCCAACAAAGACTTAGGACAGATTCAGAGAAAGATGAAGGTAACTCATTAGTTTTAAATTAAATGTATGCTATACTGGTATGTATCAAATTATATGTTTAATATTTGCAAATGTTGTTTATTTATTGTTTTATTCTTTTCAGGGCATAATCAAAAAGCTGCCCCTGTTAAAAGGGATCTTTTGCGACAAAGAGATTACAAAGTTGATCTTGACTCTAAATTAGGAAAGAGTCAGGTAATTACTAAGACAACACCAGCATCACAGACTGGAGGGTAAGCTGATGTAGAACTTAAAAATAATTTTTACCCCTTACTTGAAACAGCCTTGCTATGGATATGCTATGTCTTGCTGCATTGCTTCTGACCCAGGGCAGTGGGCAAGATGCAGGGATGACCCATCATCTAGGAGGAACCAAGAAAAGAGGGAGGGAGGGAGGGGTGGTGAATGGGAGTGGAGTATGTGGGGATGGAATGGGTGGGAGTGGATTTATGCCTTTGACTTTGGCTACCTTCTTTGTAAAGGGAAAAACCCTTGGTATATGTATATATGTACTTGGAACTAACATTAAGAGGATTAGGAGAGGAACAGAGGGGGTAATTGGTGAGGAAAAGTGGGTTTAGGAAAGGTAGGTATTGTGTGGATCAGATTTCTGTGGTAAGGCAGATATATGAGAAAACCTTAGCAAAGGATAATTTTTTTCCCCCCCTCTTTATGGATTTGGAAAAGGCTTATGACTGGGTAGACAGGAAGGTGGGAGGTTTTGCAGACATATGGGATAGGAGGAAAGTTGTTAAGAGCAGTCAAGAGTTTTTATGAGAGTAATATAACCTGTGTCAGAAGGTTATATGACAGTTGAATGTGTACATGGATGGAGTGGTGTAGAAAGTAAATGCAAGGGTAATGGGCAGGGGATTGGAGATGGTTAAAGAAAATGGAGAAAAATGGTATATAAGCCAGTTGTTTGCTGATGGCATTGTGCTTGTAGCAGGATTAGAGGAGGGATTATGGAAGTTAGTGATGGAGTTTGAGAAGGTATGCAAGTGGAGGAAATTGAAGGTAAATGTGGGTAAAAGTAAGGTGATGAGATGAACAAAGGGATTGGATGGCAGCAAAATAGAAGTGAGTATTAAGGGAAAGAGGCCGGAGGAAGTGGATAGCTTTAGATACTTAGGGGTCATATGGCAGGAAAGGAAGATGTGGAGGTAGAATATAGATTGAGAGAAGCAAATAAATGCTTTGGGAATGGATGCTAAGAGGAGATTGTATGAAGGGGGATTATGCTGACACCACTGTATGGGGTAGAAACATGGAACATAAAAGAGGAAGAGTTTGAATGTGTTTGAGGTGAAATGTCTGAGAAGTATGGTAGGGGTTACTAGGCTGGATAGTGTGAGAAACGAGGAGGTGAGGAGGAGAATGGGGGTGGAAAAGAAGTTGGGATGAAAGAGTAATGGGATGGTTTGGAGGACACATGGAAAGAATGAGTGAAGAAAGGTAGAGGTGGAAGGTAGAGGTGGTTGGAGTGAACATGAGGGATTGACTGTAATGGGTGTTTTACATAAGAGGGGGATCTGTTGCCGGCGAGAAATACCTTGATTGTGATTTCTGATTTTATTAAAAATAAGATTTGGGCTTTACAGGTTGGGATGCCAGGTGAGATAAGGTTTCCCATGTAGATAGGCCTTCTGTCAGATATTTGACCTAGGCAGTCCTATGATCAGGTCCTTGACATGGACAGCCCTATGCTGGACCTTGACCTTGGCAGACCCATCTCCACAAGTCACAACCATTTCATTAATAAAGGGAAGAGTTAAGGTTTTGTGGGTTGCTGAATGGGAGATGTGTTAGTTATAAAATATAGGTATAGGTGGTAGTTCTGTTGTATGGGTGTTGGTTATATGGTTGGTGGGCATGTTTGGATATGGCATCTATAAAGTTACGGTAATGGAATTGGGGTAGGTATGAGAAAGGGTTCAATGGGTCTTTCTGGTGACATTAGGCATCTCATGTTGATGTTGCGGGGGTGTCATGCATTATTGAGTCAAGCTGTTTTGGTGATTCAGGAATTTGTGATGTCTGCAAGATTGGGGGGTCTTGCCTAAGACAATTACCATCTCGCATGTGTGTGGATCACGTGCATGGGACTCTGAAGTACAAGAATGTTTCCAGAAAATAAAAACAGCACTATGCAGGGCACCCATGCTTGCATTTCCTGATTTCACAAAGGAATTCTTTCTGTTCATGGACACATCCTCCCTTGGGATAGGTGCAGTCCTACAACAAATAGACTAGTGCATACATATACCAAAGGCTTCTTTCCCCCTTACACGGGAGGTAGCCAAAAGAAAAAGGCATAGGAACTGCTCCCTTGTCATTCCATCCCCTACATTCTCCACTCCTCTCTACCCTCTTCCCTCCCTCTTATCTTGGCACCTCCTGGATGATGGGTCATCTCTGCATCTTGTCCACTGCCCGGGTCAGAAGCAGTGTCACAAAACACAGCACATCCACAGCAAAGCTGCTTCATTAATTGGTGACCCCCCCCCCCTCTCCGTCCCCTCATGCAGAAAAGATGGGGAGAAATCCCTTCAGGATGCATCAATTTATTTCTCATTCATACTCTCACCCCCCATCCCCCCCCCTCATGCATCACAGCATCATCCGTACACAACCCTTCTCCATTCACCCCTATCATCTGTCCTCTCCCATCCTTCCTCAACAAACATTCCTCTCTTTCCCAATGCCCCTGTTACCCCATCCATCCATCTCATCCTAGGATGCCCCCTCATGTGAACTCCTTCCACACCTCTTTCACTAATCTTTCTTCACTCATTGTTACCATGTGTCCAAACCATCCCAATACTCTTTCATCAACCCCATCTCCCATTCCACCCCTGTTCTCCTCCTCACCTCCTCATTTCTCACTCTAGCCTAGTAACCCCTATCATACTTCTCAGGCATTTCATCTCAAACACATTCAAATTCTTTCTCTCTTCCTCTCTTTATGTTCCATGTTTCTGCCCTGTACAGTGCTGTCAAATAGACTCAAACGAGAAATATAGAGATATAACACATGCAAGCCATGTGTTGAATTTTCAGATCATAATTACTTCACCCACTTGGGAGCTCTAACTGTAGTCTGGGCTCTAAAACATTTCTGGGAACTCATCCTGGGACACAAAATCACATTTATGACAGACCATCAACCTTTAACAGAGTTTTTTCAAAGGGAAAACTACAGGGTAAGATAGCAAGGGGACACATAACCATTTTAGAATTCAACACAGAGATTACCTACATAAAAGGTAAGGCAAACATCATTGCAGACACACTTAGCAGAAACCCCCTGATCACAACAGTCCCAACCACCCACTGCATTTCCCCTCAGGAACTCCGAGAGGAACAGAGAAAAGACCCAAATTGGTCATGTGTAATCCTCCACCTAGAAACGTGAGCCACCCTACAAAAACACTCCAGTCCTAAAAAAAAGTCCTCAGAATCAAGAGACAACATGTTCTACTCAGTCTCCAACAAACTAAACACACTACTCCTCCAACTCTCCACAATTGAATGGGGAGACATGATGACAAATCATAACACAGAATGCCACCATGCCTTCTCCGAACAGAAGAGAGGACTCATGAATTTCATGGGTTCCCTTTCTAAGTCTCTGTTCGGTATTGCCGCTGAAGATGACATAAATGTTCATCTCCGCATAGAGAAGATGGCCTCTAGACTTAATAAGATGGGAAAGCTTGTTCTACTAAACTCCCAAAACTCACAGCACTTGGCAAGCTCAATTAACATTCTATTAGACTGTTTCTCCCAATTTCACGAATACTCCCTCACTCAGTCCTACTGATTCCATGACCTGGAAATGTTCACATATTACTCAGACCAAATAAATGAATTAAGTAAACACATAGACATAGCTAGGCACTACTACCATATATTTATACTCGACCTCATTGACACAGCCAACAATAAGGCCATCTCAAACCTCCTCCCCAAAGGTAAACTAAAAGCTGCACTCTTCATCACTTCAAGAAACCACCTAAAAAGCATCTTCCCCTCCAAACAACTAGAACGATATTATCCCCTCTTTAAAACACTAGGTAAAATGCAATCTATTCACATATCCCTTACCCCACAAAATAGATACATAGTTTGGAATATAATCCCATTCCCATACACCTACAAAAATTTGACTATCACCCTCAATGTTCAACCCACCACCAGTATCAAATCTGAAGATGGCCAGTGGTACTTGTACACCCCCTCTTCTGACCTCACCTTATGAAAATCAACTGTTTCTAAATTTCATGTTTGCCCCACCTACCTTTTCAATTTTCATCACACCACAGAACCTACCTGCACGAACCAAATAATTACACTAAATCCCAGCACACTGGACAGCTGCCAATACAAAAAAAGTCAACCCCAACAAAACTCTTCATACACACATCCACACAGATTACTTCCTATTCTTCCCACGAACCACACTTGTTTCAGTAATCTGTGAAAACAATTCCTCATCTTGGCAGAAATCAATCCATGGACCTGTCTCAATCCCCATCACATACCAAATATACTTAGATGACACAAGCTTCCACCCCAACCACTACCACAACATTCTTCATTACAATCTCAGCTCCACCCTCAACCCTATTGCACCCCTTCCAATACCCCCACACCCCCCAAACCTCTCTCCCTTTCCTTAAACCTTGCTAAATTCCACCCAATCAAACATAATAGACACACTGCAATTCTCCACCCCCACACTCCCATCAATCACTATATCCTTCAGTTCCTTCCCCCTTCTGGCCCTGCTCCTCCTCATTTGTAGACTGGTATATGTCTGTGCACTCCAATGTGCTGGATAAAGACCATAACCCCCAACTGTATACCCTAGAATTGTCTCAACCATGTTTTATCAATTATACATACATACATACATACATATACCAAGGCTTTTTCCCCCTTCCAAGGGAGGTAGCCAAAAAGGGAAAGGCATAAAAACACTCCCACCCATTTCATCCCTAAATACACTCTACACCCCTCCCACCCTTCCTCTCATCTGAGCACCTCCTGGATGACGGGTCATCCCTGCACCCTGCCCACCGCCCTGGGTCAGAAGCAGTGTCGCAAGACACAGTACATCCACAGCGAGGCCGCTTCATTTAATCTGCGACCCCCCCTCTCCGTCCCCCTTTGCATATAAGGCGAGGACGGGGAGAAATCCCTTCGAGCTGCGTCAAAATTTACTCACACATACTACCCCACCCCCCACTTCCCCGCCCATTCCTCCTCATGCAGTCACAACATCATCCATATACAACCATTCTCCACTCACCTCTGTCTTCCGTCCTCTCCCTTCCTTCCTCAACAGACATTCCCCTCTTCCCCAAAGCCCCCTTCACCCCATCCATCCACCTCATCCTAGGACGTCCCCTCATGTTCACTCCCTCCACATCTGCCTTCCATACCTCTTTTACTAGTCTTTCTTCACTCATTCTTTCCATGTGTCCAAACCATCCTAATATTCTTTCATCAACCCTATCTCCCAAATCCTTTTTCACCCCTGTTCTCCTCCTCACCTCCTCATTTCTCACTCTATCTAGCCTAGTAACCCCCACCATACTTCTCAGACACCTCATCTCAAACACATTCAAACTCCTTCTCTCTTCTTCTCTTATGTTCCACGTTTCTGCCCCATACAGTGCTGTTGGCACAAACACTCCTTCATACAGTCTCCTCTTCGCATCCATTCCCAAATGTCTATTCCTCATTACACTCTTTAAACCACCAAGGCATTTACTCGCTTCTCTCAATCTACATTCTACCTCCACCTTCACTCCACCTTTTCCTGCTACACTTGCACCCAAGTATCTAAAACTATCCACTTCCTCCAGTCGCTCTCCCTTAATGTTCACTTCCAGTCTACTGCCACTTTCACCCCTTGTACATCTCATCACCTTACTTTTACCCACATTTATCTTTAGCTTTCTTCTATCACATACTCTCCCAAACTCTGCCACCAGCTTCCTCAATCCCTCCTCTGACCCTGCCACAAGCGCAGTGTCGTCCGCAAACAACAGCTGGCTCACCTCCCACTTTTCTCCATTTTCTTTAACCATCTCCAATCCCTGACTCACTACCCTAGCATTCACCTCTCGCACCACCCCATCCATGTATAAGTTGAACAGCCAGGGCGACATAACGCATCCTTGACGAAGTCCCACCTTTACTTCAAACCACTCACTCTCTCCATTTCTAATCCTAACACATGCTCTACTACTCTCATAAAAACTCTTGACAGCTCCCAAAAGCTTTCCTCCTATCCCATAAATCTGCATAACCTCCCACAGTGCCTTTCTGTCTACCCTATCATAAGCCTTTTCCAGATCCATGAAAGCCCAAAAAACATCCTTCCCCTTTCCTATAGCTTTCTCACATATCTGTCTTACCACAAAGATCTGATCTACACAACCTCTACCCGTCCTAAATCCACACTGTTCCTCACCAATTACTCCCTCTGTTCCTCTCCTAATCCTCTCAATTAAGATCCTCCCATAAGCCTTCCCTACTACACTCAACAGGCTAATCCCTCTGAAATTACTACATTCACACTTGTCCCCTTTTCCCTTGTAAAGAGGAACTATACAGGCACTACTCCAGTCCTCCGGTACTCTACCCTCTCTCCAGCAAACATTAAATAACCTCACCAACCAGTCCACCATCACTGCACCTCCCTTTTTCAGACATTCTGCATGACATCCATCCAGACCAGGTGCCTTACCTGCTTTCATCATCTTTACAGCTGCCTTCACCTCATCCTTCCTTATTTCTCCTCCATTCTCCTCACTCATCACTCTCATTTTCTTCGCATTTCCCACTGCAGCTATCTTTCCTTCCCTATCCTCCTTCACATTCAGCAACTCCCTAAAATATTCTGCCCATCTTCCCCTCACTGCCATCTCTTCCATTATCAACTCTCCATCTGTACCTTTTACCTTTTCTTCCCTACTTGATTCGCCTCCTCTTCCTCTCTTAATTTCTTTCCAAAACATCTTTTTATTACTTTCAAAATTTTCTGTCATACTCCTACCCCATTTCACATCTGCTCTCCTCTTTGCCTCCTTTACCTTTTGCTTTACTTCTCTTTTCTTTTCACGTCTCATATGACTCCCCTGTCCTCTTTTGTAACCAATCTGTGAATGCTCGCTTCTTCTCTTCTACAGCCTTCTTTGTTTCCTCATCCCACCATTCACTACCCTTCCTTCTATTTCCCCCTGTCCTTCTTGTTCCACACACCATCCTTGCACACTTTAAGACTCCCTCCTTGAACCATCCCCATTCCTCCTCCACACCCATCTCTGCTCTATCCTTTACTCCCTCCCACTCCTCCTTCAGCTTCTTTTCGTACTCCTTCTCCTTTTCCTTTTCATTCAAGGAGTTCACTCTAAGAACCTCCCTACCTTTTGTCCCTTTCCTCCTTCTCCATCTATCCTCCACTCTCAGCTTACCTTCCACCAAAAAATGATCTGATATTCCCCCACCCTCTCCCCTTAGCACATGTACATCCTTAACTCTTCCTATCATAATCCTATTTACCACTACATAATCCATTAGCGCTCTATCTACCACCCTTCTCTCCACCACCCTCTCCCATGTGTACTTATGCTTGACTTTCTTCCGAAACACTGTATTTGCTATCATCAACTCTCTTTCTAGACACATTTCCACCATCAACTCTCCACTACGATTCTTTCCTGGAACTCCACACTTCCCAACCACTCCATCGATTGGACCATTTCCCACCCTAGCATTAAGGTCTCCCAGTACTATTACATTGACATTTCTTCCTAAACCCTCTATGCACTCATTTAAATCTATCCAAAAGGCCTCCCTTTCTTCCATGTTCTTCTCACTGCCCGGCCCATATGCACTTACAAAGACCCACATCTCCTTTCCCAGTTTCACCTTCATCCACATTATCCTTGAGGAAACCTCCTTCCACTCCACTACCCCTTTACCTATCTCCTCACTTACTAGAATAGCCACCCCTTCCCTCCCTCGCCCTCTCTTCAATCCTGATAACCTCCCACTTACACGTTATCAATTATACTCTATACATAACCCTAGAAAATTTTACCCCAACTGTATACACTAGAGTTGAGTCTCAACCATGCCTTTGACCTTATTACTACTCCAACTGCCTGACTAGTCCCATTAATCTGAAAGTGAAATTTCTTTCAAGTGTTAACTCATAGAAAAGAATACCCTTTCCACCAGTCATGGAAGACAAAAGTGCAATTCCCAGGCAAGAGTGAAGTGAAAATAGGTGGAACTGACCATGAATTAACTTTAATGAAAACTGGAGTTTGTCACCTCACCCCATTCTAATGACTGTCATCCCTTGGTGAACAAATGAGTATGCCATCATATCTATTTGGCCACACCCAACAAATGATGACAGTTTAACCCCCTCTCAACTCCTACTAAGGTTCACAACAGTTCTCAACAGGTATCACTTCCCATCATATTTATTTGGCCACACCCAACAAATTATGATAATTTAACCCCCCCCCCCTCAACTCCTACTAAGGTTCACAACAGGTATCACTTCATACTCCCAACAAATATATGTATTTTAACAACCCCCTTGCTGCTCTCCACCCCAGGTGACAGAAATTACCTCTCGCTGGGAGGGAAGTATTATGTAACCATTACCTATAACCTCCTTGAAACTAGCCATACTGTGTTACAGGCTGCATAAATACAACACCTACACACCATCTACACTGTGAAACAAAAGTCTTCAAAGTCAAGTATCACCTTGACATGAGAGGCACACAAACACTTGTTGCAGCCTCCACAAACACAGCACACCCACTACACTACATAGCAGAATACCCATACACACCAAGAAACATCAACAAAACACCTAAATAACTATATCACACATACATACTCTCTCCTCTTCCTCCAAAACCATCAAATACCAGCCTCCAGAAACATATAATCATATCACTCACTGCTCCATTAACACACTAAAAGGTAACACATTTCTGCATGCTCCGAATCCTCTCTTCCATGAAATGACAGAGTCCACCTGGCCAGACTGCAGTGCGGCCACCACCCAGCCCTTCTAGGCTACCAAAAGACTGGATAACCACAAAATGGAAGACTGCATTATACAAACTCATACATGCAAATAACACAACATACACTCTATAAAGGATTTGTTGGAAAACCCCGTTTCGGCCATGGCATTCCTTGGGGAGATGGGACTGCTCGGACAATCTAGGGAATGACAGCAACAACAACCTCACATATTGCACCATTGCCCACAGAAAACTACATTGTAACACACACATCACCACATACACACATGCCCCTAAGCTCTTCCTTCATGTGACCAAACTGTGAAATTCTCTTGATTCCAAAGAACACCTTTTCCTACATACACACTGTACTCTGTAGTTAGATTAATGAAGATGATAATTAAATTACAAGAAACAACTACACATCTTTATTATGAAAATATGATACCATATATAAATGATAGACATTAATATCACTAGAATAAATTGTGGATGATTGTGAGGCTGCCATCCCCCACCGAATAATGCTTTGTCAACAATTCAACTAGTATGAAGCTGAAGCAAACGAGGGGACCAGAAGTCAGTAGGTGGAAGCAGACCAAGGAAGGCCTGCTGCCATAATCAAACACCAATAGACAAAGGAATCCATCTTGAGTTTGATTAAATCCACCACAACTTCAATGACTGAGGATGAGATGGATGGATGGGGTAAAAGAAGCATTGAGAAAGGGGGATGTCCGTTGAGGAAGGAAGGGAGAGGACAGAAGATTGGGGTGAGTGGAGAATGGTTGTATATGGATGATGATGTGGTACATTGGAAAGGAGTGGTTGGGGGATGGGGAGGGTTAGGGAGTGGTTATGTGTGAATGATATTTTGACACAGCTCAAAGAGATTTCTCCATGTCTTCTCTTTCTGCATGAGGGGATGGAGGGTAGGGGGCATTGCCAATTAAGTGAAGAAGCCTTGCTGTGGATGGGAGTGGAGTGGGTGGGGATGAATTGGGTGGGAGTGGAATTATGCCCTTTGACTTTGGCTACCTTCTTTGTAAGGAGAAAAAAACAAAAAAACATGTTATATGTATCTTCTTGAAACTGGCCATACTGTGTTACAATGGGCCCATATTTTGTCAATATACACATTAAATTTAATGTATGGTTGTGTTTCAGGTATTACTGTAATGTCTGTGATTGCGTCGTCAAGGATTCCATAAACTTCCTCGACCACATCAATGGCAAAAAACGTGAGTCACAAAAGCTGCTTTCACTCGGAAACTTTCATTTAATGCATTTGTATAGTAGGAACATAAATTCTGGGTGTACTAGGCATATCTTATTATATTTTGTCACTGACACTCCACCAGCTGTTCTGTCCTTAGGGATGTTCACATGAAGATCAATGAGGTAATATTTTGTCATGAAACATGCATTATCCAAGATTTATTCTTTCAGTAGCATTTCAACTGTGATTTAGGTTACATCTTTGCTCATGGCTCTTGAGTCCCAGTGCAGGTGCTATTGATAAACATAAGGTGAAAATCATAAAACCACTGCTTGTTCATCATGCACAGAAACCTTGTGTGCTAAAGAATGTAGTCATGGCATCTCTCCCATTTATTTGAGCTGCTAATTCAAAGGCATGGGTGACAGTAGTTATTTTTGAAGCTAGGGTTGGACACATGGAAAGAATGAGTGAAGAAAGGTTAGTGAAAGAAGTGTGGAAGGCAGAGGTGGTTGGAGTGAAAATGAGGGGCTGACTGAGGATGAGATAGATGGATGGATGGGGTAAAAGGAGCAGAGGTGGTTGGAGTGAAAATGAGGGGCTGACTGAGGATGAGGTGGATGGATGGATGGGGTAAAAGGAGCATTGGGAAAGGGGAATGTCTGTTGAGGAAGGAAGGGAGAAGACAGAAGAAAGGGGTGAGTGGAGAATGGTTATGTATGGATAATGCTGTGGTGCATTGGAGGGATGGGGTGAGGGAGTATGTGTGAATGATATTTTGACATAGCCCAAAGGGATTTCTCCCCGTCTTCTTTCTCTGCATGAGGGGATGGAGAGGGGGGTTGCCAATTAAATGAAGTGGCCTTGCTGTGTCTTGCTACATTGTTTCTGACCCATGGCAGTGGGCGAGATGCAGGAATGATATCATCCAGGAGGAACCAAGTTAAGAAGGAGGGAGTGGAGTATACGGGGATGGAATGGATGGGAGTGGATTTCATGCCTATGTTTTTTTGGCCACCCCCCTTGGAAGGGGGAAATAGCCATTGGTGTATGTGTGTTTTTTTTTTTTACATAATTTTGTACCTGAAGCAGGAAAGTATTGTAAGGAGAAAAAGATTCCCTTTAAGATTCTGCATCTCCTAGATAACACTCCAGGCCACCCCCAAAACATTGGAGGTCTTCACCCCAATGTTACTGTCATCTGCTTCTTCCCCCATAACACTACATCCCTGTTGCAACCAATGAACCCAGGTATAATTGCAATAGTTAAGTGCCCCTACATGAAGCAGGAAGCTTGCTGGCTGAGCAGGCTAGGGTGTCATTACTTGTGGCGAAGGTCGAGGTGAGGGCGGTTTGGATCCTGCTACCAGCGAAGTTGAACCTAGGGCATGGTTTATTAAATTCCACGTTACAAAGCCCTCTGTGAGGGGCACAGTCCTAGCCTCCTGATAGGGGGTAGTATGTGACATTAAACCATATCATCATATTACATGAAGCGTACACTACATCAAGCTAAGATAAGAGGGAGGAAAGGGTGGTGGATGGGAGTGGGTATGTGTCTTTTGCATTAGCTACATTCTCTTGTAAGGGGAAAAAAGCCCTTGGCATATAGATAGATGGAAGTATAGTAGGTTGAGCCTGGTAGCATAGTGTACATTTGTGACAACTGTCATATAGCACTGCTATAGGAGAATTTTTATATTTGCAGATCAGCGAAATCTTGGAATGTCAATGCGTGTAGAGAGATCCACATTAGATCAAGTTAAAAAGAGATTTGAAATGAACAAGAGAAAATTTGAAGAAAAGAAGAAAGAATATGACATTGATCAACGTATGCAAGAGCTGAAAGAGGAGGTTAGTAGAATTACCTTTACAGATGCCTGCAAGATGGGACCAGTGATGCAAACCTGTAAACTGAATGTCATTTCCCTGCTATCTTCAAAATCTGTCAACATTTGTCATCTTCATCTGGAGGTGCAGTACCAAGGGTCTGACCGGTCTCAAGACCAGGTCCAAAATCTATGTACCAACTTATTGTATTTCCTGCCTTTTCACAAAGAGTTGACAACTAGCAACTGCTCCCTTTCAACTACTACTAGCCAATGACAGAAATTTGCACACATCAATAGTACAAAGTTTCTCCCCAGAGAAATCAACCATACATACATATACCAAGGCTTTTTCCCCCTTCCAAGGGAGGTAGCCAAAAAGGGAAAGGCACAAAAACACTCCCACCCATTACATCCCCAAATACACTCCACACCCCTCCCACCCTTCCTCTCATCTGAGCACCTCCTGGATGACGGGTCATCCCTGCACCCTGCCCACCGCCCTGGGTCAGAAGCAGTGTCGCAAGACACGGTACATCCACAGCAAGGCCGCTTCATTTAATCGGCGACCCCCCCTCTTCGTCCCCCTTTGCATATAAGGCGAGGACGGGGAGAAATCCCTTCGGGCTGCGTCAAAATTTACTCACACATACTACCCCACCCCCCCGCCCATTTCTCCTCATGCAATCACAACATCATCCATATACAACCATTCTCCACTCACCTCTGTCTTCCGTCCTCTCCCTTCCTTCCTCAACAGACATTCCCCTCTTCCCCAAAGCCCCCTTCACCCCATCCATCCACCTCATCCTAGGACGTCCCCTCATGTTCACTCCCTCCACATCTGCCTTCCATACCTCTTTTACTAGTCTTTCTTCACTCATTCTTTCCATGTGTCCAAACCATCCTAATATTCTTTCATCAACCCTATCTCCCAAATCCTTTTTCACCCCTGTTCTCCTCCTCCTCACCTCCTCATTTCTCACTCTATCCAGCCTAGTAACCCCCACCATACTTCTCAGACACCTCATCTCAAACACATTCAAGCTCCTTCTCTCTTCTTCTCTTATGTTCCACGTTTCTGCCCCATACAGTGCTGTTGGCACAATCACTCCTTCATACAGTCTCCTCTTCGCATCCATTCCCAAATGTCTATTCCTCATTACACTCTTTAAACCACCAAGGCATTTACTCACTTCTCTCAATCTACATTCTACCTCCACCTTTTCCTGCTACACTTGCACCCAAGTATCTAAAACTATCCACTTCCTCCAGTCGCTCTCCCTTAATGTTCACTTCCAGTCTACTGCCACTTTCACCCCTTGTACATCTCATCACCTTACTTTTACCCACATTTATCTTTAGAAATCAACCAGAGTGCCCAATATGGGGCTACAACCCTTTAGTTAGTGAAACTTGATGCAACTGTAAATACATCATTAAATTCTTTACTTCACTTGTCTAATATATTATATTTATACTGCAGGAAGAGAAGTTAAAGGAATATAGGCGAGAGAAGCGCAAGGATAAGAAGCGTAAAGCAGATTCAATGGATGAAGACATGGCTGCTACAATGGATCCTGAGATGGCAAAGATTATGGGATTTTCGGGTTTTTCGAGTTCGAAAAAATAAGAGCGGGTGCTTCTAAAGGTGGAATCTAGGGTGGTACATCTAGATATATACAATTTTTTTTAAGAGACATTAACCTTTGTTTACCATGAAGCAGTTTAATATATTAACAATATTTAACTTTATTTTTTTTTTTTGTCCTTTTATTGTGAATAAATTATTTTAAAGTTAACTGGATAGGAAGGGGTGGAGGGATACTCTAAAAAGATGATTGAAAGAATTCTGGACAAACATTCTGGGTACAGAAAGGGATTGTCAGATCATCTAGAAGTGAAATAGCAGAAGAAAAGGGAGGCAGAAGTGAAGATGGGCAAATTAGATTGAAAAAAATCTGAAAAGTATTGTAGTTAGAGAAGATAATACATGAAGAATGTGGATGCATTTCAGCCTCGGCAGTGTGCAACTTTGGCCTGAGTGATATCTGCAGGCCTTGTGGCCCTCAACCTGTGGGTGATTAAGTGGCCAAAATGACCTCAAAATCCCTAAGAGGTACTCATGTATACTTTTGACCAAAATTGTCAGTTCAATTGACTTGACCCATGCACTGTGGGTTATATGTGGGGAATCTAGAACCCAAGGGGGGGGGGGTGAGAGAGGGAGAGTGTTAGTGTGTGTGTGTGTCAGTCAAAATTAAGGCTCGGGGTGGATTTTTGCATTTCAGCCTGGTGCCCATACCTTTGGCTTGAGTGGTGTCTAAGTGATAATTGCAGGAGGCCTCATGGGTGAGATGGTAGCCAAATCAGAGCAAGTGGCCAAAATGACCCCAAAATCCCTAAGAGACCTATGCATTACTTACCAAAATTGTCAGGTTGGCCTATCTGCCCTGAGGAAAAGCTGAAATAATTAGTGGAACTTGGGGAGAGCCAGGGAAATGCTGAAAGTAAATGTGGGTAAAATTTTGACTGGCAGTACATTGGAGGAGAGTTTAAAAAGTGTAAAGCTTTAGGTTCCTATGTAAATAGGAATGGAATTAGGGTGGAGGTTCGATAGAGCAAGGGAAACAAATGTCTGGAGGGAATGAGAAGCATCATGAGAAATAATCAGGGGTTGAACAAAGAAAATATATTAGTGTCCACAACACTGGACTGAATATAAAGAAGCCAAAAAGGGTGGCAAGAGTGTCTGAAAAAGGTAGATACAGTTATAGTAGATTAGATAATAAGGTGGTTAACATGTCTCTAAGGGATGGGAGGATGCTTGTATAGTTCCACTTTACAAATGAAAAATGGACAAATAAATGTAGTTTTAGAGGATCAGTTTGTTGAGCATAGTTGGAAAGGATTATGAGAAGATAGAGAGGAACAAATGTCAAGGAGCAGTATAAATTTTGTCAAGGCAGCTTGAGAAATTATTGGTAAAAGGTAAGAACATATTTTAGGCCTTTGTGAATTTGGATTAAGGTAGACAGAAAGGTGCTGTGGGAGATATTGTAGAAGAGATAGGGGGAAATTTGTTCAGTGAAGCAGCCTTGCTGTGGATATGCCGTCTTCCTACATTGCTTTCGACTTGGGCAGTGGGCAGGAGACGAGGATGACCCTTCGTCCACGAGGAGCTAATACGAGATTAAAGGATGGTGGATGGGAGTGGATAAGTGCCTTTGAATTGACATCTCCCTTTGAAGGGGAAGCCCATGGTATGTAGACAAACAACAACTACAATCCTAATCCCAATATGTTGCACTCCTGAGTGTATACACATGTTTGACAAAAGTACTGTCTGCCTGGGGTGAGGCAGACAATACTTTTGTCAAATTGGAAATACCCAATGGTAGTATGGTTTCATGGCAAAAATCCTGTCCACCTACATCAAATGGGGGAAGGGGTGGAGCTTATCAGTGAGCCAAGAATTAATTATGTCTGTGTTATTGGTGAGGATGGAGGCTACCCTGTGTTACTAATGTGAGCAATACTAAGGATCTGAGTGCAGACTTTTTTTTACTTTTGAAATTCGGGAATATAATTCCCATGGGCTTTTGAGCGAGTCCGTTTCAAGGGTGAGTCAGTATAGGAGTGTGTGTGGTCTTGGCCACACCCACTCATACACTCACAAGATATGCATACAAATGTAGGATATGTATGCACATCCCTGTGAATGCACCCTTAGCTAATAATAACAGTGGTATGAATCTATTAAATCAACATATATAAGAGAATTCAAAGGGGGGGCTGGCACTCCAACTGACACAATTCATATTGGCTGAGGTGGCTGCACAGGCACTGCACAAGACTCAGATGTTATCGGGGGACCTCTCCTCAGAAAAGCAGTTGTGGGGCAAAGCGGTAGATAGTGCTCAAGGGCTAGCTTCAGAGTGGCAGCAATGTTGATATTTTCATTCTTGCATAGGATTGCTGATTTGCCAGAAACAATGGTTCTCCAGCCTCAGTCAGGAGAGAAGTTTCTACTTTTCTAGGTGTAGTGAGGAAGTACAAGTCCCCCCCCCGGATACCTCTGCCTCCAGTATGTGCTGGAGGAACTGTTGTACAACCACTCCTCGTTTAACGACGACAATTGGGACCAGCGCGCCGTCGTTAACCGAAAGTGTATACATATACGTACATGTACTGTATGTACAATGTCCAGCAATACATGTATCTTTATTTTCATGTATTTCCCTCTTTTATACAGTACATTAAAGCTTTATTTACTGTTTATTTAGGGTGGTTATGTTCCCGAAATTACCGTATATGACCAAATCAGCATATGCTGACATTCCATATTGAATACCGGGGTATTTTTTGTTTCGATCTTGGGCGCAATATAGCAATAGAAAATTAATTATTAATTTTGTAAATTAAAATAATGTATTGTAATATGCAATTTTGTGGGCGGAAATGAAAGTAAAAAATACCATGCTACAAGAAAATATGCTAATGAACGAAGTCGGTAGCATAGGATCGGGACGCCATCTTGTTGTCTGCCAACGTCTCTCACGACGACGACAACGAGGATGAGCCGGATGACATTTAATTTGCAGGTAATGATTTATCAAACATAGGTTAGGTTAGTTTAGTTTAAGTTAGGCAAATTTATCATCCTTTCATTTCCTCGACATCGGCATCTATCATAACAAACATAGTGTACCATTCGTCCGACATGACTTCGTTACTTACGAAATTTGTTTTAGCACCTTTTTTTTTTCGCTCACAAAATTGCACATTACGTTGATACATTATAATTTACAAAATTAATAATTTTCTATTGCTATATTGTGCCCTTGGTCGAAACCCCCAGGCAGTTTTTCCAGCTTGCAGGATGGTAATGTAGACCTAAGCTTCAGAACACTTTACCTCACAGCTAATATCCACCGTACAAGTTCATTTATAACATCATACAAATTTGCCTCAGCCAACTTAATTATCGTACACGACGTCGTAACTTCGGGAGATTTACGTTCAACGAATATTGGTCTGTCATAAACCCCGTCGTTACTCCGAGTTGTCGTTAAATGAGGAGTGGGTGTACTTGGTTAAGAACCCTGGTGTGCATGTGCAACTGGTTTCTGCCGAGAGTGACATCAACAACTTTGGGTCTTTGGTGTACCACTTCTGCTAGCTCAATGCCTGGGACACCCATATGGCTTGGCACCCAGTCGAGTATAACACTCCTGCCTTGCTGGTGTAGCTTCAGCAGGAGTGTTAGGATGGAGGTCAGTAGGCGTACATTGTTGCTGGGCCGGATTGTATTAAAGCTGCCTAGCAGAGACCAAGTCTGTGTGGACCAACACAGGACCAGTTAAGAGATATTAGAGCATGCTCTAATGCTCCTTGGACCGCTGTGGCCTCAGCTTGGAGAGTGGATGCATGATCAGATACTCCCTGCCAAAGATCGAACCATCTGTCTCAAAGGCAGCCCCTGCACTACAAGGCCTGTTGGGGTCCACGAAACCATCCGTATAATAGATTGCCATCCCAGGTCTCGACAATGCATAGATACCTTGTAGGGCCTGTGCTCGCACTCTTTCCTGGTCACACAACTTCTTACTGGGAAGGTTAGCAACAACGAAAGCTGCAGGTACTGACAGCCATGGTGGTGGGGACTTGAACTCTGGGTGAGGAGAGTTCCTACCCTTTTCAAGGAGAGCACTGGTGACCCTGAAGGAGTCCACGAGTCTAGCTGCTTGAGATAGCCAGGTACTACAGTGTATAGGGTGATCCACCCGTCCCAGAACTATCACAAGGCTCTGATTCAGTTCAGTTATCCTGGGGCTCTGGACTATCTTGGTAAGAAAGTCAAACTTCCAGCCATCTAACCGGTGATATTAATGAAGGCAATGAAGCCTCCATCTGGAGATTGACAATCTTGGTCCAAGGTTGAGCCCCTAAAATAATCCTTGCTGCAACATTCTGGCAAGGCTCTAGGTCTTCAAGTGTGGCAGTTGCCAGTTATGAGAGCTGGGGCAGTGTAGTCCACCAAACTGCAGACTGCTTGCATGTACAACATGCGAAGGACCTGGTCTGTGGCACCAAGTGCCCTTCCCGTCATTACTCTCATGACTGTGGTTCTAGCCTTCAGCCTCTCCTTGAGATAGGATAGTTCCTTCTGGAAGGTGAGCCTCTCATCAATCCAGACCCCTAGGCACTGAAACTGGTGGACCCAGTCCAGCCTAAGGCTCATTCCACAGTCTTAACGCCATGGTCTTCGATTTTGAAGGGGAGCTCATTAACCCTAACCTGCAACATTGTCGCTACAGTACTTAAGCAGTGCTGGGCTCTGGTGAACCACCACCACTTTCCAGTACTTACAAGTGCAAGGTTGTCTGCATAAGAGAATCTTGCATCCATTGGGTAGAGGTAGTTCCAGAATGTTGGAGATAGCACATTGAACAGAGTGGGGCTGAGGACCCTTCCCTGTGGAGTGTCATTCTCTAGCATTCTGGCCTCAGATACATGACCCTGAAATCTTACTTTTGCAGACCTGTGACCGAGATGGTCAGCAATTCAAGAAAGCAGCTTGCCTTTTACACTGTTGCGATCAAGTGTCTAAGATCACCAGTGGACTGGCCAGCTCAAATGCCTTTCCCAAGTCCAAAAAGATCACAATGGGAGTGTGCCACTAACAGCATTGAGGAGTGTTGCTGTGCCAGTGCCCTTGCAGTAAGCATGTTCGTGCTCATGCACTGGACCCAGTTTCCACAGCAGCTGTTTAACACCATCCTCTCCATTGTCTTCCCCACGCAGCTGGTCAGGCTGATGGGGCAATAGGCACCAGGCTCCTTGGGCTATGGAATCGCCATTTGGCATTATAATTACCATCTTCCAGGATGTTGGTAGCATGCCAATCCTCCAAGATGTGTTTATCACCTTTAGAAGTGCCTCATCACTCACCAGCCCAAGGTGGGTCAGCATAGAATAGGTGACAAGGACCTCTCCAGATGCCATATCTGAACTGGCCCTGTGTGTGGCCCATAGCTCCATAAGCTTAAAGCTAACATCAGTGTCATCCAACCGACTCACCAAGTCCTCAACTCCCAGGCACCTCACTCCTTGTAGGTCCTGCAGTGTCTTGAACACACTGTGGGACTGAGAGGCAAACTCCTGCACCAGCTGCTGCACTGCAGAATCAGGGGCATGATGAGTGCGTTGTGGTTGAATCCTGCCGGTGGCTCTACGAGCTTGGAGCACAGTTCTGCTAGGGAGGTGTGAGCATTAAAGCCTTCACACCATTCTAAGAACTTTGCTCTTCTGGCATCTGCAGCTGTGACATGTTATGAACTGCAGTGTGTAAGTTGGCCTAAGCAGGTTGACCCGATGGTTGGCTTCTCTCACCTCAATTATGTTCCCCGGTGGACTGGCCAGACCTCAGGATGGCTCGGCTGGGAGCCTCTTGAAGGGCTGCAGAAAAGTCAGCTAATGTTTCCATGTCCAATGGTGGAATGTATGAAGCTGCCATTCTTCAACAAATCTCCTGAAGGCCGGCCAGTTTGTCAGAGCAGTCTTCCATCTGGGAACAGGTAATACAGCAGGTATGAGTGCTGCATCCCTTATGTTCACAGACACTGAAGTGATCACTGGTGACACTAGGATGTTCCTCCCAGGTTACCCTAGGGAGCAGAGTTGCTGTCACCAAGGTCAGATCAAATTGTCCACCTTGTACATGCATTGGAGAGGGGTAGGGAGTCCACTCCTTTCGGCTGGATCTCGTGGTGTTCCGTTTGGACTCTTTTTCAGTAAGTTGAACACATTCGTGACAGCCTTCTCCACCATGTCTAATGTTTTCTCTGGATCACTCTCTCCTAGTACTGGTAATTCCTGCAGCAACACCAGTCACAATCAATTTCAGGTCATCCTCCTGTAGGGTGACATCAGACAGATAGGGGGCTGCTGTTCCTGTGCTCATGGGGTCAGTTCTGGTAGCATGAGCTTGGGGATTTTTGTGGGAGATTTTGTAGTCTGTGTAGGAGGGGGGGGATTGTGGTTCATGCTCCTGGTTGTTCAAATCAGCACTAGGTGCAGGTGCCTTCGTCTTCATAGGGGTGTGCTTCCTGCTGCCCCATACATACATACCTTGGGGGGGCAGGTATGAAGTCCTGTTGTTTCCGACCTCTCCTGACAGACAGTGGCCTGTGCTTTACATACAGAGCAATTGGCATTTTAGGCATGGTGCTTCTTTCCACAATTGGGGCACTTTGCATGACTCAGTGCCAGCTTTGAACTCGAGGCAAAACTTTGTGGCACGAGACATGCTGCAAATGCCACATCCGGGTTTTGTAGCTGTGCACCGCACCTGGTGGTGACAGTGTTGACACTTGAAACAATGGAGAGGATCAAGTATGTACATTCATACATCATACTTGCCAGGTCGATTTTATTAAACTGCTCACTTTTTAAGGTGATCAAGACTTGGCGTGTGGGCTTCTTATCCCAGTCGCACATACTTGTAGCCCCAATCACCAGACTCTTCAGTGGCTTCAGTCTGTGCTGCTTTCCTCAGGATTCAAGCACTGCAGGGTCACAGGCTTGCCATCCAACATCATGATTGCTTCCAACTCTTCAAGTTGCCCAGTGTCAAAAGCAAGTTACCATTGCTCAAGGGTCTGAGGGATAAGAGCTTACCATGGAGGGGGCCATTCTCCAAGTTCTCACTTTCACACATGCACCCTTTGTGCAGAAATTAGGTATATACCACAGGGTGGCTCAGATGTGGTCAAGAGGGGTTGCAGCACATCTCCCTCCTCACCAAGACAATGGTGTGTTTAATACTTGGCTTGCCAAGAAGCTCTGCCCATATCCCACTCACTGTAGGCAGACAATTTTGGGGTCAAAACCATGCCCATCATACTGGTCTTACCAGATTTGACAGAAGTAATCTCCACCTCACCCCAGCTGGACAGTACAGTAAATTTTTAGTTGTGCACACCTAAGCAATATAGCAATAGAAAATGATTAATTCTGTAAATTACAATAGATCAACGTAATGACTTTTTTCCGGAAATCAGTAACAAAAGTTGCTAAAAACCTATTAACAAAGGTGCAGCAGTTGAGGGACACGTCATGATCGTTTTGATAGATGCCAAGGTTGATTAAATCATACATACATATACCAAGGCTTTTCCCCCCCTTACAAGGGAGGTCATCCCTGCACCTTGTCCACTGCCCTGGTTCAGAAGCAGTGTCGCAAGACTGCACATCCACAAAAATGAAAGGATAAATTAATCTATTCTATCCTAACCAATGTTTAGTAATTTGGTACCTCAAATTCAAGTATCATTCGGGTTGTCGTCGGCCCGATTATTATACCTCAGGCAATTACCAGAACCCCATGTTTTCTCAAAGTCCAAGGAAGCCCCGTCTTTGTAACAACAGCTATTGACATCGTAGTGCCTTTGTTAATTTGTTTTTAGCAAGGTTAGTTTATTTCCACCAAGGAAATATCATATTGCGTTCATATCATAACAAAATTATTCATTTTTCTGTTACCTCATAGGTGTGCACAACTAAAATACCACCAGTACTTCTCGAGGACTAGACTCTTACTTGGTTGAATTGAACCTAGACTTGGGCTCCAAGATTCTTGCCATTGAAATCGAACAATAACTCCATACAAGTATAGAACAAGTTTGAAGACCAATGCAGAAGTCCTTGTCATGTCACAAAAGCCCAGTTAAAGTCCTAGCCCAGTGACTAATTACCCCACTTCACCCACCACAACTTTAGCCCTGTGGGAATTTGCATCCTACTTCTGAAAAAATGTTTAATGCATGACAATCTAAATCATGCATTTCTTCCCCCATATAAGGAGTGTAACCAAGTCAAGCACACCCCCACCCATATGCCATCCACCACCCTTGTCTTTGCTCCTTATAGATGCAATAGATACTACATCCCCAACAATCCCATGCACAGAAATTATGTAATCTGTATACCAAGTGGCCCCCTCCTCCCCCATGTGGGAGGTAGCTAAGAGGTACATACCTATTCCCACCCATTTCACTCTCAGCTTGGCATGGATGACTGGTCATCCCTGTACCTGCCTCAAACAAGAGACTGCACATAACCACTTTCCCCTAATCCCATACATCTGACAAACCTTCCAGTACATTCCTGACCTGCGTCTTTTCCAAATCCATAAAGCTAAAATGCAATGCTGCAAAACTTGTACATCCACAGTAAGGCAATTCTTAATTGGTGACCCTGTCTCAAACAGAAGACTGCCCATAACCACTTTCACCTAATCCCATACATCTGCCAAACCTCCCAGTATATCCCGACTTGCGTCTTTTCCAAATCCATAAAGGCCCCCTTTTCCCAAAGCTCTCATGCACCTGCCTTACTGCAAAAATCTGATCCAAGCAATTAGTTCCTCACCAATTATTCCATGTTCCCTTACTAATCCTAAACCCTCCCAATTACTTGACAAACTACTAATCACCCTAGTAAAGTGGAACTATGCAGGCTCTCCTCCACCCTCCATTATACACAAACCTCACCAGCCAGTCCACTATTACTGTACCTCCCTTCTTCACACTCCACACACCACCCACAGTGCATTTTTGGAACCATGTGCAAATTCTAAAAATTAAAAAAATAGGCACCGAGATACAGACAGGTCACTACAAGCATAGCTCTCCTGTATAATACAACTTGGCAAATCTAACCCAAGTCCCTTGACAGTTTATAATTTTCAGAGCTACTTTCACCTCCATTTTCCTCCCATCAGTAGTCATAGAAAAAATGAGTGAAGATAGATTAGTAAAGAAGTGGGGAAGGCATAGGTGGAAGGGGTGAATATGAGGGGGTGTCCTAGGACAAGATGGATGGGGGTGAAAGGGGCATTACAAGAGGAATGACTATGGAGGAAGGGCAGAAGATAGGGGTGAATGGAGAGGGGTTGTGTATAGATGATGCTGTGATGCATGAGGGGGAGTGGGTTGGGGATGAAGTATGTACAAGAAAAAATTTGATGCAGGCCAAAGGGATTTCTCCCAGTCATCTTCTCTGGACGTGGGGATGGAGAGGAGGGGTCGCTGAATTTCTGAAACAACCTTGCTGTGGATGTGTTGTGTCTGGAGACACTGCTTATGACCCAGGGCAGTGGACAGGATGCAGGGATGACCAGTCATCCAGGAGGTGCCAAGATAAGAGAGGGTGGAATATATAGGAAATGGAATGGGTGGGAGTGGTTTCTATGCCAGTATCGTTGTATACCCACTCACTAATGCTTGGACTGGAGTGGGTGTTAATACTAGATTAACCCCTATGACCACCTTCAAACGTCTATGCAAGGGCTCCATCCCCTTTGGGGGGGTAGACAAGCCAAAAGGCATATATCCACTGTCAATGGAAGAGCCTCACTTCAGTGGCCAGTTGTGCAGACTGGTAGAAATCCCTTCAGGATGTCAAAATGGCATCAACAATACTCCCATGCATTTATACATGAGGAATAGGCAGGGGGGTGGGGGCCGGGGTAGTATGTGCGAGTAAATTTTGACGCAGCCCGAAGGGATTTCTCCCCGTCCTCGCCTTATATGCAGAGGGGGACGGAGAGGGGGGGGTCGCCGATTAAATGAAGCGGCCTTGCTGTGGATGTACTGTCTTGCGACACTGCTTCTGACCCAGGGCGGTGGGCAGGGTGCAGGGATGACCCGTCATCCAGGAGGTGCTCAGATGAGAGGGAGGGTGGGAGGGGTGTTGAGTGTATCTAGGGATGAAATGTTTGGGAGTGTTTTTATGCCTTTCCCTTTTTGGCTACCTCCCTTGGAAGGGGAAAAAAGCCTTGGTATATGTATTTATACATTTTCTCAACCTAGCCTTTCCTTCCAACTCCTAATTACAAAGGCGGAGCATACCGACAGGAGACCTTTTGGTCCATATCTAGGTAGGATGCGAGAAAAAAAGCATAGGTATATTTAAATAATAAACAGGTAAGTAGCAAATAATAATAAATTAACTTATAATAATTGAAAATCACAGACAAATGATAAAACAAAAATATAAACATTACAGCATCTTCCTTAGGTGTTTATCTAAATGGTCTATATCATTTATATATACTATGAACAGAAGTGGCCCAAGAACAATCATTTATATGTACTATGAACAGAAGTGGCCCAAGAATGGAACCCCACTTCTAACATTTTTTCCAATCCCCATTCATAAATACATGGAACAGACCCACCTTTACCTCATACCACTATTTCCACATTAGGCTTTATTATAGTAGAAAATTTCAAATCTTCATAATCCTTTGCACCAGATTGAAAAAGTGGCAGACAGGATCTGCAGCTCCTACCCCAACAGGTTCCCCTTATACCTGGTATCAAACTTGTCCAGTAGGCAATATTGTATTGCATTGATCACATGGTTAAGTTGCATTGCTACCTAGTCTTCCACAGACATAACCAAAATCATACAGGGGCATGATCCAAGCAGAGTAATCAAGAGGCCATCCCAAAATCACCCCCCCCCTGGGGGGGGCAGGAACGTGGTGTGGTCCAGCCAAATTTATAAGAGGCAGATTAATAGACTGAAGTACACCATATTTTTATTTTTCTATGCACGGCTTGTGACGCTGACCTGCCATACTCTGATCTTGTTGTCACTGTAGCCAGCAAACAAGGTCTGGCCATCAGCAGACCAGGCCATTGACAAACACTGAGGTGGCTCAGCCTTCGAGTTCTGAGTGATGACATCAGGTTTAAGTTCGTCCACCATGTTCTTACCCTCCAAATCCTGTAAACATGACAAAGTTGTAAAAATATGCCTACTAAAAATACCATAAACAAGTTCTTCTAAGCTCAGTCCCATATCCGCAAGCCATCATTATAATCCGGGCAAAAGTAGTTATCATCATTAAATAATGAATTGAAGATTATATTGCTTGAGAATACTTACCCAAATCTTAATTGAGGGTCCAGTGGCGGCACAAAGCCAATACCTATTAGGACTGAAGCACAAAGAGTTTATGGTGTCGGTATGATCCAGGGTGTACAAGTGCTTGTCATCATTCAAGTCCCACAGCATGGCTTTGGCATCCTGAAATGAAAATCAATTAGTATCAAGCCAACTACAAGTCTAATGAACCCCCTTACCATTTTCCAACATTTGAAAAAGCCACCACAACAACAACCAGAAGCAGGAAGAAAATATAACCAGCAGAAAAAATATATATACAAAACACATCTGCCCCACAAGACTACCAAAAAGCTGGTCTACACCACTGACCACTTTCAATTGCACAGAACCACCCCTCCCCCAATCCACTCAACAAACAGTTGAATCATTCACTTCCCTGAAGCTCACTCCAGCCACCTCTGCCTTCTCAAACCATCCTAGTCAATTCTGTTCACTCCTATCCTTAATTAGGCACAAGAATCCTACAATATTTATGCTCTTCACTCTCCCTAGGATTCCATGCGTCTTGGGCACACTTTTGTACATTCAAATCCTTCAGTAAATTTTTCATCCATCTTCAGTTGACTTGATTCCACCTTTCCCTCATAGCAGTTATCCCAACTGCTGCCACCACCTTCTTTTGCCTATGTTCACTTACAACATTCTACTAACCCTTTTGAACTCCAACAGCTGCCTCACTCCATCTCCTCTGGAAGTGCTACACTACCTGCAAACTGGCTCACCTACTACTTTCATTAACCCTCCAATCCACTGCCCATCACCTGTTTACTTGTTTCCCATATACACAAACCATAGTGTACAATTGCCTTGAACTTACCTTACCACCAGATGCACAAAGGGAGCCATCTGGAGATACTGTAACTGTATTCAGATACCCTGTGTGGCCATAGTGGTTAGTCTTGAGCTTGCAGTTGGTCAGACTCCATACCTAGGAAATGAACCTTGTGTTAAGAAACATCTGGGTCTGTATAATTCTCAATTGACTCTGCACTTCAGATTTTATGCAAGAAATAATCACCAGTCTTCAGTCGAGGTGTCAGAATGCATTTCATCATTTAAGATTAATACACTTTGACAAGACCATTTGCATACCTTAACTGCTCTATCCCAACCACAGGAAACAATGATGGGATTGTTGTTCGATGGGGAGAACCTCACACAAGACACCCAGTCAGAGTGTCCATCTTCTTGGATGGTGTATTTGCACTGGGCCAAGGTATTCCACAACTGCAATCAATAGTGTAATGAATTTTATTAGTTTTGTTTTGATATTACTTCAAAGTACAGAAACCATGACAGTTGTCTTCACCTACATACATACTAATGCAACCACCCCCGTCAAACACACTCCCACCCATTTCATCATCACATGTACCTCACTCCTCCAGGATGGTCCATACCATCTCACCCACTGCCCTGGATCAAAGCAATGTAGCAAGACTGCTTCATTTAATCAGCAACTCCATGCAGGAAGAAAAGACTGGGCGAAATATCTCCGGGTTTAATAGATTTCCACAAACCCAACCCCTTGTATCACAGCATCATCCATACACAACCATTCCCTATCCACACCTATCTTTTCTTCTCCCTTCCCAATGCCCCTTTTACCCCCATCCATCTCATCCTTGGTTCCCCAATGTTCCCCCTCTTAATCTTTATTCTTCCCATGTGTTCAAACCACCCATATACTCCATCAATATCCCAACTCCTTTCCCACCACTGCTCTCCCCCATGTTTCTCACTATCCAGCCTAGTAACCCCTACCATACCTCCCGGGCATTTAATCTCTTCCTCTAATGATCCATGTTTCGGCCCTTTACAGTACTGTCAGCATAATTCCTCTCAGCACATCCATTCCCAATAGTTTGTTACACATTTTAATTGACCAAGGTATGTTTTCTCAATCTACATTCTACCCCCACTCCTCCCTCACCCTCCACATTCGCACCTAAGTACCAAAAGCTCCACTTCCCTCAATACTCGCTTCCAATTTTCTGCCATATTCTCCCCTTGTACATCACCTTTCCCACATTTATCTTCATCTTTCACACACCTTCACAAACTCCATTACCATTAACCATCTGATTTGTGGTAAGACATGTGAGAAAGCTATAGGAAAAGGCAAGGATGTTTTCTGGGCTTATGGAATTGGGAAAGGCTTATAACAGGGTAGACAGGAAGGCACTGCAGGTATATGGGATAGGAGGAAAGCCGTTAAGAGCAGTCATGAGTTTGATAGAAGAGCTTGTGTTAGGATTAGAAATGGAGTAATGGTTTGAAGTTAAAGGGATGTGTCATGTCACCCTGGCTGTTCAATCTATACATGGATGGGGTGGTGTGAGAGGCGAATGCAAAGATGGTGGGTCAGGGGTTGGAGATGGTTAAAGAATGGAGAAAAGAGGGAAATAAGCCAGTTGTCTGCTGGCGACACTGCGCTTGTAGCAGGATCAGAGGAGGGATTGAGGAAGTTGGTGAGTTTGAGGTGTGAAAAAAGGAAGCTGAAGATAAAGGTGGGCAAAAGTAAGGAGACAAGATGTACAAGGGGAGGGACAGCAGGCTGGAAGGGGGCATTAAGGGAGAGACTGGAAGTGGATAGTTTTAGATACTTTGGTGTGAATGTGGCAGGAAAGGGAGCGGAGATAGAATGTAGATTGAGAAAAGGGAGTAAATACCTTGGTGGATTAAAAAGTGCAATGAGAAATAGGCATCTAGGAATGGATGCTAAGGAGGTTATATGAAGGCGCAATCGTGCTGAAAACACTGTACGGGGCAGGAACACGAGAGGAAGAGTTTGAATATGTTTGAGATGAAATGTCCGAGAAGTATGATAGGGGTTACTAGGCTAAAGTGAGAAACAAGGAGGTGAGGAGAACAGGTGTGGAAAGGGAGTTGAGATAGAGTTGAAAGTATTGAGATGGTTTGGACACATGGAAAGAATGAATGAAGAAAGATTAGTAAAAGGTGTGGAAGGCAGAGGTGGAAGGAGTGAACATGAGGGTGCATACTAGGATGAGATAGATGGACGGGGTAACGGGCATTGTGAAAGGAATGTCTGTTGAAGGACGGAAGAGGACAGAAGATACGGATGAATGGAGAAGGGTTGTGCATGGATGCTGTAATACATAAGGGGGACGGGGGGGTGTAAGAAATATTTTGACGCAGCCTGAGGGGACTTCTCCTTTACTGCACGAGGGGACAGAGGGGGTCGCCGAATTAATGAGGCACCCTTGCTGTGGATGTGCTGTCTTGCAAACCTGCTTCTGACCCAGGGCAGAGGACAGGATGACCAGTCATCCAGGAGGTGCCAAGATGAGAGGGAAGGAGAAGGGGAGTGGAATATGTGGGGAATAGAATGAGTTGTAGTGGTTTCTATGCCTTTTTCTTTATGGGTACCCCATATGTAAGGGGGAAAAAGCGTTTGGTATATGTATCTGGGGTATTGGATGCATGTTACTGTGGTGTTGAAAGCTGATCAGTAGCATGCAGCTGATACTTCAGGGTCTACGAACCAGAGCCACAAATAATTTGTCTTGGAGGGGACAGGTGTTGCCAATTAAATGAAGCAGCCTTGCTGTGGATGTGTTCCTTCTTGCTACATTGTTTCTGACCCAGGGCAACGGGAGATATTACCAGTTATGCAGCAGCCAAGAATGGGTTGTGGGTAAATGGGAGTGGAGTATGTGGAGATGGAAAGGGTGGGAGTGGATTTTATGCCTGTTTTATGGCTATCTCCCTAGTAATGGGGAAATGGCCATTGGTATATGTACGTATGAAGGGAGAGACTGGAGTATGTGGATAGCTTTGGACATTTGGGGCAAATGTAGCAGGAAATGGGAGGTTGAATGTAGAATAAATGCCTCAGGGATTAAAAATTAATAAACATTTGGGAATGAATGCTAAGATATTGAATGAAGGGGTGATTGTGCCAACAGCATTGCACGGCAGAAACTTGAAAGTGTGTGCGTGTGTGTGTGTGTGGGGGGGGGCAGCTGAGATACAGGGTTAAACTAGGATTGGGATAATTTGGATACACTGAAAGAATGAGTGAAAAAAGATGTGTGGAAGGCAAGGGTAGAGAATGAACATGAGGGGGCAACCAAGGATCAGATACATGGATTGGAAAGACGGCAATATCCGTTAAGGAAAGGGGGAATGGAGAATGGTTGTGTATGGATGACAATGCATGAGTGGGTGGGGGATGAGGAAGTACATGTGAATGATATTTTGACAGCTTGATGGGTCTCGTCCTTTTCAGCACGAGGGGAAATTGCCAATTAAATGAAGTGGCCTTGCTCTAGATGTACTGTGGGCAATGTAGGCATAACCAGTTATCCAGGAGCCAAGAAAAGTGCAAGGGAGGGGTTATGAACAAGGAGTATGTAGGGATGAAATTGGAGTGAATTGCCTTTGACCCTGGCTACCTCCTTTGTAAAAGGAAACCTTGTTATATGTAAAACCACTTACCTTGATAGTCTTGTCTCTTGATCCAGAAACAATCTGACGGTTATCTGCACTGAAGGCTACCGACAGCACATCCTGAAAAATACTAACAGTAAAAACCTAGCAACCAACAATGCATACAATTGCATCCCAGCACAATAAAGCCGTGGCCAACTTCCATGGCAATACTGTACCTTCCTTTGTATTACCAAATAAAACTGGGTACTCACGGTGTAGCAAGTGTCCTCTTCTATCTAATAAAAAAAATTTAAAACAAAAAAGCTTCCTGACTATTATATATCCACTTCAGATGCCCTGAAGTCACACCTTAGTATGGTCTTCAAACCGACGCGTTGTCTTGCCATCTGCCAAATCCCAAAGGCGCAAGGTCTTGTCCCACGAACCCGAGAGGGCAAAGTGGCCATCCAAGGACATAACCTGTAGGACAAGTCTTTACATCAACCCCAGTAATTGGTTTATATATATATTTTTTCATCTTAGCAGGTATTGATAATTATTTCTCAAGTCAAAACTTACCACATCAGAAATAAAGTGGGAGTGGCCATGGAGTCTCTTCTGTGGAACACCATAGTTGTTCTCATCACGTGTCAGTTTCCATAAGATGAGAGATTTGTCTGCAAGTTGAAACATTGACAAAAAATAAAACATGTGCAGCATTATATTCACAATCACATTTCTCAGTCTTTAAATAAAACTTACCCCTCGAAGCTGACAAGATCATGTCAGGGAAGTTGCGGTTGGTTGCAATCTGTGTAACCCATCCATTATGACCCACAAGGGTTCCTCGAAGTTGCAATGATTCAGACATTCTGAAAGAAGAGTTTAAAATTTACCTTCTATTCGATGATTTATTACCATAACCCTTGACACCTTTCAGTGATTTGGGTGCATGTCAATACAAGTGAAATTATTTCTAGGTCAGACTACACTAATTCACCCTTCATGATTCCTGGGGAAGTCATGAAATTTATGCATCCACTGATGCAAAGTAAAGCTTATACCTACAGCCCTATATGGGTTAGACATGGGAGGTGCAGTCCCCCCCCCCCAACCATGGGTGCAACAAGGTTGGATTTGGTAAGAAACCGAGGTGTAAAAGTAACAAGTGTATGTTCCTGGACTTCATGACAGATTGACATTGTGGCTTATGCACTTCATCCAACTGCAAAGGCCTAGCAACAAGCTACAGAACAATTTCACATTGACTGACCAAGAATGAATGTCCGACAGTGACCCAGTAAAACTTGTGACAATCACTGCCTGCCCACTCGGGGCAAGTGGTATATACCCAGGGCTGACATGATGCCTCGACCAGACATGTCCTAATTAAGGTGACCCATCCTAACCTTCGAGTGTAGTCAGGTCAGACTACCACAACTCATGCATCACTTTGCACCTACAAGCATACTTGTGGGGTACATGTGCACATGTACACCACAAAAGCTGGCAGACAGGGAAAAAATACTGGGATAGCTTGAGCACATGGAGAGAATGAAGAGAGACTAAAAAAAAATTTGTAAAGCAGAAGTACATGGTGTACTCAAAAGGGAAAACAAGAAAATATAAGTGCATGGGCCTGTAAATGGGGGTTTGAGCTGGGGGAGAAGCAAGAGGTGCAAGTGGAGAATGGTTGTGTATTTAACAAATTGACGTGGCCTACTGGGATTTGGTTTTATACAAGTGGTTGGAGGAGCTGGGAGAGAGAGAGATGCTAAGATTTGTTGGTGTAGATCTAACTGTCCATTACGAACTCTGCCCGTAAATGGACCCATGGATAATCTGGCTTGGCCCATGCATTCAGTAGTCATAAATACTGGTATTTTCCTAGGAAAACCATGTGGCTTAACTGCATAACCCCACACCACAGATTTGACCTAATGTACCTCTTTCCATCAACTAACCCCCCCCCCAAAGATGGTGGGGGATTATGCAAAAACACCGAACCAGTTACTATGCAATGTCCAAGATTTGGTTTACATCCACCTCCATGGTCAGAACCTAGGAATGTCTGATGAGACTGGTCTTGCCAATTACCGACCAAATCCAACTAAGGCTGGATTTTGCTAAATTGCACAATATGAAGAAACTAGCTTATGGTTGCATTATTTGACCCATTTTTAAAATAGGTCATTTTCATGTAATTTGATCAAAGAAGTTACGTTTTCATCCTCTGCAAAATTACCAACCACAGCTATGAATAGTCACTCACTAATTACCAACCATCCTCGACCAAGGACCGTTTTTGCTCAAATGTACAATTTCATAAAAATTACCATATGGTTATTATTTTGACCTATTTTCTTTTAAGTGCAATTTTCATGTAATTTTATCAAAGTTAGATTTTTATCCTCTGCAAAACTACCGATCACATCTACGAACAGTCCTGCCAGCCATCTATGATCAAGGGTGATATGGATCAAACTACACCAAATTTCTTATTATGTTAGTGTAATAGATTGCATATTGTTGAATTTGATAAATTTTAAAATTGGATTTTCATGTGATTTGACCAAGGTTACGTTTTTAGCTTCTGCAACCAACCACAGCTAGGAATACCAGGTTTAGTCGGTAATTTTGCAGATGTCCCTTTTGAACAAATTACATGACAATCACATTCTAAAGAAAATAGTTCAAATAAAGCAACCAAATGCAAATTTCTTAGGATTTGTAGCTGTGGTTGGTCATTTTGCAAAGCTAAAAAAACCACGGGGAGAGAAAAAAATCAAACAATGCAACTATTTTTTTACACAAAATTGTGCATTTGAGCAAAAACCACCCTTGGTCAGGTGTGGTTGGTTTTGGTCAGTAATTTGCGAGACCGACCGTATTCGTAGCTATGGTCTAATTTTGCAAAGGATAAAAACCACCTTTGATCAAATTATTATATGAAAATCACACACTGAAGAAAATAGGTCAAATAAAGCAACCATACGCTTATTTTATTTCCTCCAATAGTGTCTGAGCTTGTTCCTGGATACTATAACCTGTAGGTCAACAGTATGTAAAGATAATACGTCAATGCTATATTTTTTTTTATATAAAATTGTGCATTTGAGCAGTCATTTGTTTATGCTTGGTTTTGGTCGGTAATTAGTGAGACTGTATTTCTAGCTTTGGTCTAATTTGGCAGTGGATAAAAACCTAACTTTTGATCAAATTACATGGAAATCACATTTAAAAGAAAACAGGTCAAAAACCATCCTTGTTTGGGTTTTGTCAGTATTTAGTGAGTCAGTATGTGTACCTGTGGGGGTAATTTTGCAGAGGCTACAAATGTGACCTATCTTCGATAAAATTACATACAAGTCACATTTTAAAGAAAATAGGTCAATGCAACCACATATATAGAATTGTGCATTTGAGAAAAAAGCCCGTTTGGGTTTTGTCGGTAATTAACGAGACCCCTTCACACAAGAATCACTTATTGAAAAGGTTAATCCTGCTATATTTAATTATACAAATTTAAAAGCATTTGGCCTCGTCAATGTAGTTTCAAGATGTGATACACTACCAACAACTGGGTTTACACGAGCTTAGAGACCATCTTTTTGTTCGACTAATCAATAAACACTAGACAATTGTTGGTAGAGAGCCACATTTAAAATGCATACAAAATAACATCACTGAGGTACATGCTACTGTTGGCAAATCTTATACTTTGTGATGCAATTGATTGTACAGGACCACAAGACACTTTAAATGCATATAAAACAAGTATTCAGCATTATAGAATGGTGCAGGTCACTTGTTGGCAATTCAGCACAAGAGTCAATAGAGAAAAACTTGTTTTCAAGACAAATTTGAAGAGTTTTTCACCACAAAAACAAGATTTATGCCACTTCCATTTGTATTGCCATCAGTAAGACCAATGTCTTGATACTTTACATGATAGATGGACAGGAAATTATTATGAATATCGCGCAGATTGTTATAGGGATGGCACGTTGGCCACATGTGCTGGCGTTGGGGGGGTCCAAGCAATGCCGCGCCATGAGGTTAGGTTTGGTTTGGTGCATCAGTTAGTCGTTAACTTTGTATGTAAATTGGCCTAATAGAAAAACTTTGGCCAGTCTTGCCGATTGGAATGAATCCAGGTTATAACCACCCAAGATTTAACATTTCTTCCAATAATTAAAATCTACAATAGTCTACGGTAGGCAGACTCATGAAAATTGTAAATGGCGATAAGTTTTCAGATAGCAAGAGTAACATCTAGTGGAGATGTGTCCGAATTTCTCCATGGTCCTGCTCACTATGGTCAGGGAACACAAGAGGGCTAGCCCAAAATCTTGGATGAATATTGGCTTATGTACAAACCTGAGACTATTGTAGATCTTAATTATTGGAAGAAATGTTAAATATCGGGTGGTTCTAACCTACGGATTCAAACCAATCGGCAAGACTGGCCAAAGTTTTTCTTTTAGGCCAATTTACATACAAAGTTAACGACTAACTGATACACCAAACCAAACCGAACCTCATGGCGTGGCATTGCTTGGACCCCCCCAACGCCAGCACATGTGGCCAACGTGCCATCCTTATAACAATCTGCGCGACTTGCATTCCGAAACAGAAAATCGTATAGAAGACCTTTATACACTTTTATATTAAATAATACTTCATTTGTACCACTAAATAGCTACGAGACCGACGGGTGCAACATACGTCGTATTATGTAGTGAAAGTATTAGTACATAAATTGGTTGTTGGTATTACATTTGCAATCCTGCCCTTGGTACTTTAGGAAAATTTAATTACCAATAAAAATTCACTATACTTATGGTTATCATTAATGAATTAAAATTTCGCAGGGCGAGGTGGATAGTATTTTACTTTGTTTCTCCATTATTTCTCAATATTTCACATCGACACTAATATCAGTCAACGCCTCATCACTTATGCTAATAAGATATGACAAATTCTTTCTGTAAATTTCTTACTTGATGTCGATGGGCGCCGATGTAGCGCACTAATTCACCACACGTCCTTTCCAAACGGACGTACCAGACAGAAGGGCGACAATGGCGATTGAAGCTTGTCAACAGTTCTATCAGGGGTAGCAACAGCAGAAATTAATCGTTTTTAAAATTAGACAAAAATATATATGTCTAATTTTCAGTATAAATAAGAATTAATTTCATTACAGAATTACAAAAATGAATAATATATATCGATTAAAATTCATAAAAGAAAATAAGGGTAGGTAAATATTTTGGTTGGTAGTGATGACGAAGGGAGGAGAAATATAAGTTAATGCCAATTCCCAAAAACTAATATATATATATATATATATATATATATATATATATATATATATATATATATATATATATATATATATATATATATATATATATATATATATATATATATATATATATATATATATATATATAGAAAGTAATGTCTTAACACAGTAGTAAATTTCACCAAAAACCCACTGTGTTGGATAAGAAGAAATTAAATAAATAGAGTCTATATATTTCGATCACGGTCTGTGATCCTCTTCAGTGGAATACGACTGAAGAGGATCACAGTCCGTGATCGAAATATATGGAATCTATTTATTTCATTTCTTCTTATCCAACATAGTGGGTTTTTGTTTATATATATATATATATATATATATATATATATATATATATATATATATATTATATTTATATTATGTTAAAAACAACAGCAAATGAATTATTAATTAACTTTTTCCATGAGCACTCAAGCTTGCGAAAAGTAGATTTTTGGTAGGGGGAAAGGGAGTAAATCAAATTTCCAAAACTCATAGGAAACACAAAAGTTATAATTAACACAAAAATACAGCACACAGTAAACAAAATACAAGAAATTGTTACAAAAAATACAGCAAAAACAAAATACAAGTAGAACAAATTAGATTTCAAGACGCTTCGCAGATCTTTCTGCATCCTCAGTTGAAGTGAATAAGAATGGAAATGGGAGCATATCTTAAATGAAATGAAAAGCGTGGGGAGAAGTCACCGTGTTGTAACTGGAGGGGGTCACACGTATGACCACAAAAACTGGGAGAGATCACAGAACATCGGAAACTGTACTCGGAGAGGTCACTCCCGGATTTGGTGCCAATCTGCTTCTCAGTCTTTGGGAACGACGTATGGCAGGATGTTCTTCCTTTTGGCGGAGAATATGAAGTCTCTGTGGAAAAAAACCCAATTTCTTGGGATTGTCCATCTGGCTCCTCTGAACAGGTTTCATGCTAGGGAGGAGGGCGAGGTCTTTTACTTGCCTATTAATGGCAGGTTGCAGCTCCTTTATCCTGATGGCTTCCAAGATGGCCAAGCGCTCTGGGTCCTCTTCTTTTGCCACAACCTCCGTGTTTTTTACCATAGTCTCCCTATCGAGGTGGCCTCGATGCTGGGTCTAGTGGTGTTGCTTAGGTCCTCCGTGTTGCAAGTGCATGGTGATTCTTCTGGATAATGTAGTGGTCGTCCTTCCCACGTAGACTGAAAGGGGCGTGCAGTCCTCCTCTGGGCTTGTGTATTTATATACTACGTGGGATTGACGAACCTCCTGGGGTTCTGGTGCGGGGTTGATCATTAAAAGTAGAGAAGAGGTCTTTCTACTTTTGTAAAAGATTATGAAGGACAATTTGTCACTTTCGTTTTTGGGGACCACACATGTGACTTCCCCCAGTTACAACACGGTGACTTCTCCCCGCGCTCTTCATTTCATTTAAAATATGCTCCCTTTTCCATTCTCATTCACTTCAACTGAGGATGCAGAAACATCTGCGAAACGTCATGAAATCTAATTTGTTCTGCTTGTATTTTGTTTTATGCTGTATTTTTTGTACTCATTTCTTGTATTTTGTTTACTATGTGCTGTATTTTTGTGTTCATTATAACTTTCATGTTTCCTATGAGTTTTGGAAATTTGATTTACTCCCTTTTCCCCTACCAAAAATCTACTTTTCGCAAGCTTGAGAGCTCACGGAAAAAGTTAATAAAGAATTCTTTTGCTGTAGTTTTTAACAGAATATGCCTCAGAAAGAATCTCCTGCATAGACGCACACGCCTGTAGCGTACGCCTAATGACGTATATATAATCGGTTATATAATTGTGTATAGGGCACTTATATAATGTAATGACTACATAGGCTTACTTATACAAATAATTTACAATAAATATATGTTGATATTAAGTAGTCATGTATAATAAAGAAGTGTTACATATACAATAAAGGAGATACATATACTATAAATATATACAATAATTGAGTAAGGAAGGACTTGCCACAGATATTCAAGAAGATTTAGATAAATTACAGCAATGGTCTGAAAAATGGCTAATGAAATTTAACACAAGTAAATGCACATAGGTAAGAATAACAGTAAATACGATTACAAGTTATTTGGAAATTCGTTAACATAAGTGGATAGTGAAAAAGATCTCGGCGTAATCATCAGTAACGATCTCAAATCAACCAAGCAGTGTATTTCAGCCTCTGAGAAAGCAAATAAGATTCTAGGACTGATTGCGCGATCTTTTGATTTCAAAAGTCCATCACTCATTAACAAGCTATATAAATTGTTAATTCGTCCACATTTGCAATATGTTGTTTCCGTATGGTCACCGTATGGTACAACGGCGAGCCACAAAACTGATTCCAAATATCAAAAATAAATTATACGAAAATCAACTAAAACATATGAATCTGTTTTCCCTGAAAAAACGTAGACTCTGAGGTGACTTGATACAGGTCTTTAAGATTCTAAAGGAAATTGACAACATCAAAAGTGACAATTTTCACATTGAATGAGAATCAGACAAGAAACAATGGTCTCAAACTGTCGGGAAATAGATTCAATTTGGAAGTAGGTAGAAACAACTTTGCCAACCGTGTAGTTAATGAATGGAATAAACTTCCTGCACAGGTAGTGCAATGTAGTTCAGTTCGAAGCTTTAAGAATCATTTAGATAAACACCTAAGCAAGATGCTGTAATTATTATTATTATTTTATATTATTTGTTTTTGTTTTGTCATCATTTGTTTGTTTGATTTTAATTTATTATTAGTTATATATTAATTTATTATTATTTACTATTTACCTGTTTGTTTATTATTTAACTATACCTATGCATTTATTTATGTATTTTATTTGTTATTTACATTATTGTAGTTTTATTTATTGTTTCATTATTATTATGATTTTTTTCTTTCGCATCCGACCTAGATATGGACCAAAAGGTCTCCTGTCGGCATGCTCCGCCTTTGTAATCCTTTGTGTTTTAACAGTCTGACCAACATAAAATTGATTACATAATTTACAAGGTATTTTGTACACACACCCTTTATCACTTAACGGAATTATTTATGAGCAATTGTCTTACAGTGTTCTTATTGTTAAAAACTGCATTAATGTTGAATTTACGTAATATATTTGGAATGTTTTGCAGGTTCTCTTGCTACGGTAGAATTAGTAAGTTATTCATATTGAAAGTATGAGTTGACCTACGGTTATGAAATGTCCTTTTAGCACAATTGTAAACTGTGTCAAGGACATGTGTGGGGTATTGTAGCTACCAATATCGTAAATACATCTTATTTTATCATCGATGTACTCTGGGCTGCAAATGCGTAGGGTCCTGAGGAACATCGAAGAAAAAACAGATAGCTTTACGCCATCAGGGTGTGAGGAATAATAGTGTTTATATGAACAAACATTGGTTGATTTACGATATACACTAAAACTTCAATGCACTTTCACGGCGGTAGATATTGCAATCGAGGAGAGGCAAAATACCTTCACTCTCTATCTCCACGGTGAACTTCATGGAACTGACTAAATTATTAAGTTTACATAAAAAATAATTTACATTATCTTGAATGGGCCACAGACATAGGATGTCATCAATGTACCGCATCCATGTTATGTTGGGGGGAATGATCTTACTTAGAATTCAAGTTTCAAAAAACTCCATATGTAAATTACTCAATACGGGGGAGAGAGGATTACCCATGCTCATGCCAAATGTCTGAGAATCAAATTTATCATTAAATTGGAATTTACAATCTTTAACACACAATTTAATCAGTTCAATCAAGGTGTCTGAGGGTAATGCTAAATCGTGCTTATGTAACTCTTCTTTTAAATAGATTAAAAGGTCATCCAGAGGAACTTTCGTAAACAAACTAACAATATCATAACTTACCAATTTAAATTTATAATCTGGTTTTACCTCACCTAGTTTGTTAATAAGGTCTAAACTGTTCTTAACATGTGGAGTGGAAATAGTTCCAACTAGTGGACTAAGAATTGGAACTATTTCCACTTCACATGTGTGTGTATTTACCTAGTTGCATTTACCTAGTTGTATTTTACGGGAAGGGGAGCTATGTGTTTGTGTGTGTGTGTATGTGTGTGTGTGTGTGTGTGTGTGTGTGTGTGTGTGTGTGTGTGTGTGTGTGTGTGTGTGTGTGTGTGTGTGTGTGTGTGTGTGTGTGTGTGTGTGTGTGTGTGTGTTTACCTAGTTATATTTTGCGGGAAGGGGAACTATGCTCGTGAGGTCCCGCCTTTGTATCTCGTAGTTTCCAGTTCGCTTTTAAACTCACGAATGGTTTTTGCGCATACTATTTCATTATCCAGTTTGTTCCAAGTGTCCACTACTCTATGTGGAAAACTGTTTTTCTTCAGTTCTCTTCTGTAGCTATGTTTTTTATTTTCTTTCGATGTCCTCTTGTGTTTCTCTTGTCCCAGTTTAGTAAGTCCTCTCTATCGAGTATCTCTGTGCCTTTCATGATTCTGTAGATGGTCAGTAGGTCACCTCTCTCTCTTCTTTACTCCAGCGTCGGTAACTCCAGTTTAGCCAATCTCTCCTCATATGATAGGTTTGCAAGTGCAGGTGCCATTTTTGTTGCTGCTCTCTGGATTCTTTCCATTTTCCTTATATTCTGTTTGATACTGGGTGACCACAATGTCACCGCATACTCTAGTCTAGGCCTTACCAATGTAACCAATATTTTTTTTTATCATGTCTTCGTCCAAGTATGCAAATGACATTTTTATTTATCTTAGCAAGTTGTAAGCCTCCCCGATAATTTTGTTAATCTGTTTATCATAGGACGAGTCGTTTGTGATAATTACCCCCAAATCTTTTTCGGATCCTGCCTTCTTTACCTCCTTGGTTCCAATTGTATATTTTCCTGATATTCTGTTTTTGCTTTTTCCAAACTCCATTATGCTACACTTCTTAGTATTAAAGTCCACTTCCCAGTTCTGACTCCAGTTCCATACCTTATTCAGGTCTTCCTGCAGTGGTTCACAGTCCTTATCAGTTTCTACTTTCCTTAACAGTTTGGTGTCGTCTGCAAAGAAGCTCATGTAACATTTCACATCCTCGTCCATGTCATTCACATAAATAGCAAACATTATTGGTGCCAATACAGATCCTTGCGGTACTCCACTGATCACCTCTTTCCAATCTGAATATTTTTCTCTGAGCACTACTCTCATCTTTCTACCAGTCAGGAAGTCCTCCATCCATTTTAGTACGTTCCCTTGTATTCCTCCTATGTGTTCCATTTTTTTTTCTGTGTGGTACTTTGTCAAAAGCTTTTTGCAAGTCTAGGAAGGCACAATCAACCCATCCATTTCTTTTTTGCGATATGTGTGTGTGTGTGTGTATTTACCTAGTTGTATTTACCTAGTTGTATTTTACGGGAAGGGGAGCTATGCTCGTGGGGTCCCGTCTTCATATCTCATTTTATCTAAACTATTTTTAAATTCATGTATTGTTTTTGCACACACCACTTTCTCATCTAACTTGTTCCAACTGTCTATTGCTCTGTGAGGAAAGCTGTTCTTTTTAAAATCTCTTCTATAGCTGTCTTTTTTTATTTTCTTTCCGTGTCCTCTTGTATTTCTGTCATCCCATTTTATCAGATTCTCTCTATCAGTAATTTCTATGCCTTTCATGATTCTGTAAATAGCTATCAAATCTCCTCTCTCTCTTCTTTGCTCTAGTGTCTGTAGTTTAAGTTTTTGTAGTCTCTCTTCATATGATAGTTTTGAGAGTGTTGGTGCCAGTTTTGTAATTGCTCTTTGTATTCTTTCAAGTTTTTTTATACATTTTTTTGTACTTGGTGACCATATCGTTGCTGCATATTCCAATCTTGGTCTTATCAGGGTGATTAGGATTTTCCTCACCATTTCTTCATCCAGGTATGTAAATGCCACTTTGATTGTTCTTATTAAATTATAAGTTTCTCCAAAAATCTTATTTATATGTTTCTCAGGTGACATATTATTCATAACAATGACTCCCAGGTCCTTCTCATTTTCTACTTTTTTTATTCCTTCTTTTCCCAAATTATATGATCCTGTTATTCTGTTTTTGCTTTTTTCCAAATTCCATTATACTACACTTTTTTGTATTGAACTCCATCTCCCACTTCCTACTCCATTCTTGTACTTTATTTAGATCTCTCTGTAGTGATTCACAATCTTCTTCAGTTTTCACTCTTTTCAGTAATTTTGCATCATCTGCAAAGAAGCTCATATAGCTTTCAATTCCTTCATCCATATCATTAATATATATAGCAAACATTATTGGGGCCAGAACTGTTCCCTGCGGGACACCGCTTATTACTTCATTCCATTTTGAGTGCTGATCTCTTATCACTACTCTCATTTTTCTTTCTTGCAAAAAGTCTTCCATCCAATTTAGCAATTTACCTTGTATTCCTCCTTCATATTCTAATTTCTTAAGCAACTTCTTATGTGGTACTTTGTCAAAAGCTTTTTTTAGGTCTAGAAATGCACAATCAGCCCATCCATCTCTTTCTTGTATTATATCTATTAGCCTTGAATAGAAACATATTAAATTGGTGACGCATGATCGTCCTTGTCTGAATCCAAATTGCCTTGGATTTAGTACGTTGTTTTTTTCCAAGTATTTTACCCATCTACTTTTGATAATTCTTTCACATATTTTTGCTATTGTACTTGTTAGAGAGACTGGTCTATAGTTGGTAGGTTCTTCTTTATTTCCTCCTTTATATATAGGTACTATATTTGCTTTTTTTCCAATCTTCTGGAACTTTTCCTTCTTTTAAGGAACTGCTTATTATGCTATGTATTTTGTCTGCCAGTTCATTCCTGCATTCTTTCAGAATCCAGTTTGCTATTTCATCTGGCCCATGCGATTTTCTGACATCAAAATTACCCAAGTGTGTCAATATTTCATTCTTTGTTACTTCTATTTCTTCCATAGGGGGGACTTTTTCCTTCCACTCAATCTCTTCAGGTTGTATATTTTCCCTTGTAAACACTGATTTAAAATGTTTGTTCATAATTTCTGCCATTTCCATTTCCTCAGTGTATTCAACTCCTCCTTGTCTTAATTTCTCTAAGTCTTGTTTGTTTTTCAGTTTATTGTTTACAAATCTGTAGAATAGTTTTGGTTGATCTTTACACTTTTCTATAACATCTTTTTCATATTTTCTTTTTTCCTCTCTGCACTTTTGTACATATTCATTTCTATAACCAGTATATATTTTCCATTTTTCAGGTCTCCTGTCTTTTTTCCATCTGTTCCAGGCTTTGTCTCTTTTGTCCTTTAACTCCCTACAACTTTTGTTGTACCAGCATTTTACATATTCTTTTTCTTGTTTTTGTCTTGGGACATACTTTTCCACTCCTTTTTTGTAAATTTTTGTCAAAATATTCCATTTCTCTTCCACTGTTGTTTCTTCTTTGTATATTTCTTCCCAGTTTTCTTGTTGGAAGAATTCTCTTATTTTATCAAAGTTTGTTTTTTCATACATCATTCTTCCTTTTCTATATTGTTCATTTCTTTTCATATATTTTTCTTCATTAAGTTCCAGTTCAATCAATATGTGGTCACTTTTACCTATTGGTGTTTTATATTCAATCTTGTCCACTATTCTAGGTTCAGATGTAATTATTAAGTCTAGCCTCGATGGTTCTTCTTCATTTCTATACCTAGTGTTCTCTTGTATCCATTGTGTCATTGAATGGTCAGTAATCATCTCAAGTAGAGCATTTCCCCATGAGTCATCACCACTCTTTACTGTCATTTCTTCCCAGCAGATTTCTTTGCAATTAAAGTCGCCCATCATAACTATTCTTCCTCCGTCTTCCATTATTTTAGTTAATGCTATCTTTGTGTCCTCTAACATACTTTTATGTTCACTCTCCTCCCATGAGGCTGTTTTCGGAGGCACATAATTGATCACAAATTTTCTGCTCTTCTTATCTCGGTCTTCCACTTCTATCATAATCATCTCTACTGTATTCTTTCCATATATGACACCTTTCACGTTTATATCCTTCTTAGTCAGGAACATAATTCCACCCCCTTGTTTTTTCTCTCTGTTTCTAATCCAATAATTGTATGTATCATGTCCTACACTGTTGGGTGGTAGTGGGCCTTTTAATTTTGTTTCTACAATTCCCATTATGTCCGGTTCTTTTTCTTTCAAATAATCATTCAGTTCATTCAATCCTGTTATCAATCCATCTATATTTGTGTAAGACACTCTTAGTTTTCTGCCACTTCCATTGTATTCTCTGTTTCCCTTATGTTTTTCTTTAGTATGTCGAACTGCTTTATTTTCATGTTCACTACTCTCCAATAGAATCTCTCTTTCTCTGACTCCGTTCTTTCCTCGTTTTTTGCCTTAGCTTCAATTCTTTTCTGCTTTTCTGCCTCTCTTTCCTCCTTATTCATTTCTCTTTTTATCCATACCTTTTTATATTGATCATTTGTTGCTAGTTTCCCTGTCTTGGATAGAATTTTCTCTGCTGTTGTTTGTGACCTGAATTTAATCTTAATTGGTCTGGTCTTATCTGTACTATATTTTCCGAGTCTGAATTTTTCCTCAATTTCCTTTATAATTTCTGGTTCATCTTCCTGGACTAATTTTAATAAACTGCTTACTCTTTCATTTTCCTCCTTGATTCTTGCGGTTCTATCTGGGTTATGTTTCTCTTCCATTCCTAATATAATTATACATTTCTTTTTGTCAGCTAATTCTCTTACTATATTCTCCTTCTGTCTCATCACTTTAATAACTGAGTCTTCATTATGTTCTTTCAATTGCTGTTTGACTATGTCAGTGAATGAAACCTTATTCCCTTCTTGAGTTATTCTCCAATTTTTAGCTTCTGTATCTATTTTCTCTCTGTTTTCATTACTATTCTTCTTCAATTTCTCATTCTCCTCCTTTACATTTCCTAACTGTCTTTTTAGGTCCTCTATTTCTTCAGTTAAGTTTCTGTTAGCCTTCTCTAGTTGTTCCAACCTTTCAATTCTTTGGAAAATGGAGTCTACGTTACCTAACTTACGCTCCAAGTCCTCGATCACCTTATCAACTCTCTCCTCTAGTCTTATCAGTCGGGGGGGGGTTGTGTCCCCCCCACCCTCTTTAAATCCCTGGAACATATTCTCGTCACTTTCTTCTGTATTGCTCCTCTCTATACTTCTAATCTTTACATTTTTATTAGACATTTGATCCTCGCTAAGTCTTTTGTTTACCTTCCGCTTGTCTGGCTGGGCAAAGTCTACTCCCTCCTCATTTCCTTCCATTTCCCTCAGTAATCCCTCCCCTTTTCCTCTTTCCCTACGTTCCCACTACTCCACGAGCAATTTCCCCCCCCCACCCTGCAAAAACACTAGGCACTTCTCTTTGCGTTGGGATCCACAGACTTCACTTTTCTTCAGAACGTCTTCTAAGCCGTCCATTCGTTGAAGTGTGTGTGTGTGTGTGTGTGTGTGTGTGTGTGTGTGTGTGTGTGTGTGTGTGTGTGTGTGTGTGTGTGTGTGTGTGTGTGTGTGTGCGTGCGTTTGTGTGTGTGCGTGCGTGTGTGTGGGTGTGGGTGTGGGGGGGGGTTTACCTAGTTGTATCTACCTGGTTGTATTTTACGGGACGAGAACTATGCTCGTAGTAACCCGTTTTCGTATCTCTCCACATCCAGTTTATTCGTGTATAGTTCTGGCATTGACCGTTTCTTTGTTCAGTTTATTCCAGACATCGATCACTCTATGAGGGAAGCTATTTTTTCAGGTCTCTTCTCTAACTGTCTTTCTTTAGTTTCTTATCGTGTCCTCTTGTTTCTCATTTGTCCCACTTTAATAATTCGTCTCTATCGAGAATTTCCATCCCTTTCATAATTCTGAAAGGGATGGAAATATGTGTGTGTGTATTTATACATACATACACACACACACACACACAAAACAATACATGAATTTAAAAATAGTTTAGATAAAATGAGATATGAAGACGGGACCCCACGAGCATAGCTCCCCTTCCCGTAAAATACAACTAGGTAAATACACACACACACACACACACACACACACACACACACACACACACACACACACACACACACACACACACACACACACACACACACACACACACACACACACACACACACGACTCGGCTCGGTGGCGGATTGGTAAAGCACTGGCCTCACAAGCCAGAGAACCGGGGTTCGATTCCCCGGCCGGGCGGAGATAAGTTGGGTTTGTCTCCTTTCACGCGTAACCCCTGTTCACATAGCAGTGAGTAGGTACGGGACGTTAGTCAAGGAGTTGTGACCTTGCTGTCCCGGTGTGTGGTGTGTGAGTGGTCTCAGACCTACCCAGAGATCGGCAAATAATGAGCTCTGAGCTCACTGCCGTAGGGTGGTGTCTGGCTATCTCGATAGAGACTGCAGCAGATCCGATGTGAATACACACACACGCACGCACACACGCACACACACACACACACACACACACACACACACACACACACACACACACACACATATATATATATATATATATCTATATATATATATATATATATATATATATATATATATATATATATATGCTTTGCTTGCTTATAGAAGTCCGTCGCAGACGACGATGACCTCACTCCATGTCTTGATTGATGGTAGATGAGTAGAGATGTGTTAATGTTTTGGTGATTTCATTCGAATTCGGTTTGTGGCTTATTATGATCAGTGGACTTTTTGATGGGTAATTGGTCCAATTTTGGACTTGCAAGATAAGTGTCCTTCTGCATTTTGTGGAGCATGACGCCAAAGACGTCGTTGTTCTGCAGTCCTGTTTATATTGTTGGTTAGTTGTTCACTTCCTTGGTGGCAGATGTTACGCCAACCTTGTCTGTTGGAGGCCAGGTCTTCAAGATTTGAAGGAGTGATAGCACATTTTTTCAAAGTAGTTTTCATGTGATCTTTATATCTTTTTCGGGGTTTTCCTACTCTGCGAGTACCTTCAGCTAATTCGCTATAAAGTATCTTGCGGGGGAGTCTGTCTGCAGGCATTCGGATGGTGTGACCCAACCATCTAAGTTGACGCTGAGATATAATAGTTTCAATTGGGTCAATGCGTGCTCTGCTACGAATTTCTGTGTGTGGAACTCTATGCCACCACTTCACACCCAGTATACGTTGGAGGCAGTTGGTGTGAAAAGCCTCCAGTTTTTTCAGGTGACGTCGGTACAGCACCCATGACTCGCTTCCGTACAACAGTATGGATAGGCAGACCGCTTTATATACAGAGATCTTGGTGGTGATAGTGAGGTCTCTGTTCATGAAAACTCTGTGAGATAGCCTCCCAAAAGATGCAGAAGCTAGTCCGATCCGCCGTTGCACTTCACTTGTGAGATCATTTGTGCTGCTTAGGACAGATCCCAAGTAAGTGAACTCTTCTACGTTTCTCAGAGGCTGGTTGTTAATAAGGAATTCGGGAGCAGGTGATTGACACATATTGAGGACTTCCGTTTTCTGAACATTAATGGCTAGTCCTGATCGAGAATATGCTTCAGCTACAGCATTGATAGTTCGTTGTAACCCATTTGGAGAAGAGCTAACAAAAGCTGTGTCATCCGCATATTGCAGTTCATGTATTGCCTCTGCGGTGACAAGTGTCTTGGATTGCAATCTACGTAGATTAAATAGACTGCCATCTAAACGGTAGGAGATGTGGACGCCATCTGCAGGGCAGATGTTCTGCTTAGCAATTGTCATGACTGCTGCCACAAAGAGATTGAAAAGGATGGGCGTAATGACACATCCCTGCTTTACGCCAGTCCTTACAAAAAACGGATCTGATGTTGAGCCTATGTTTATTACTCTGGCCATTGATCCATCGTGGAAAGATCTAAGTACTGCCAGGAAGGTAGGGGGGGCAGCCAAACTTCCTCAGTATTTCCCAGAGCAGGGTTCTGTTGACAGTGTCAAATGCTTTGGCTAGATCAATAAAGATCATTTGGAGATCTTGCTGTTGTTCAATGGCCTTTTCTTGGAGTTGTCTAGCAACAAACACCATGTCTACAATATATATATATATATATATATATATATATATATATATATATATATATATATATATATATATATACATACAAACATATGTATACACGTACATACATACACGCACACACATACATACATACATATATATATATATATATATATATATATATACATATACCAAAGGCTTTTCCCCCTACACGGGGGGTAGCCAAAAAGAAAAAGGCATAGAAATTACTCCCACCCATTCCGTTCCCTATATATTCCACTCCCCTCCACCCTCCACCCTCCCTCTTATCTTGGCACTTTCTGGATGACGGGTCATCCCTGCATCCTGTCTACCGCCCTGGGTCAGAAGCAGTGTCGCAAGACACATCACATCCACAGCAAGGCCGCTTCATAAATTCGGCGACCCCCCCTCTCCGTCCCCCCATGCAGAAAAGGAGAAGACGGGGAGAAATCCCTTCGGGGTGCGTCAAAAATTTTCTCATACATACTTCCTCACCCCCATCCCCCACCCACTCCCCCTCATGCATCACGGCATCATCTATACACAACCCCACTCCATTCACCCCTATCTTCTGTCCTCTCCCGTCCTTCCTCAACAGACATTCCTCTCTTTTGTAATGCCCCTTTCACCCATCCATCCTTCTCATCCTAGGACGCCCCCTCATATTCACTCCTTCCACCTCTGCCTCCCACACTTCTATTACTAATCTTTCTTCACTCATTCTTTCCTTGTGTCCAGACCATCCCAATACTCTTTCATCAACCCTATCTCCCAGTTCCCTTTCCACCACTGTTCTCCTCCTCACCTCCTCATTTCTCACTCTATCCAGCCTAGTAACCCCTGTCATACTTCTCAGACATTTAATCTCGAACACATTCAAACTCCTTCTCTCTTCCTCTCTCATGTTCCATGCAAGGGAAAACGAATACTATAAGGTACGTTGAGCACCCCCCACCCCTCCGCGCACCTCCACCGTGACGTCATAGGAAATTCAGAGGGGGAGAGAGTGAGAGGTGGAAGAAAATTTAAACTTTAAAGAAAACCAACTGTATGTATGGTAAACTTTAAAACTACACTATGATGTTCACATAATATTGAAATTACCCAGTATCACTTTCTTATCCTTAAATTATCAGTATCTGAGATACGACCGCTAGAAGTTAAAAAAAAAAATCCGTGCTTTCACATTAGGTGGATTATATTAATATGACGATTTATTAGATGGGATGACATGTCAATTTATATGTTTATCAGGTAGATGAGGAATATATTATACTGTTGATACACACCAACTAGCTGAATATAAACCCAGTAGTAATGATACATAAAAGCATCATATGGTTTTTATTATATTACATTTTGGATTTGCGTGGATTTCCATATCTCCTCAAGCGTGGATTTTATATGTAGACCTTTATCTCCACCAAGCTCAGTTATGTTTTAATCGGATTCTTTAGTCTGTTTATTTGCAATTGAATGAAAATTTCAGGAAATGTTGCTAATAAATAGTTACTTTCAAAATGACGGCTGCATACATATTCAGATGACCGAGTATTGTGTGTGCCACATAATTCAATCCATTTTTTCCAAGTTCTTTATCTTTGGGTAGTGAAAAGAAATGTATATTTTTATCACCTTTCAGTCTAACGGCATTGCACTTCTGCAATATACAAATTGTTGGCATTTTATATGTTATTTTTCTGCCTTAACTACCCCTTATATCAGAAGATGGAGCTTCGCTCCACACATTGGTGTGTGAGTGACTGACAGCTCTCGACCCGCGGAACCCTGGTCTCGATATTTCCGTTGACGTCATCATCTACCTGCGCAGTGGAGAGGTTTTCTGGCTCTCCCTCACCCCCCCCCCCCGCTAACGTACCTTATAGTATTCGTTTTACCTTGGTTCCATGTTTCTGCCCCATATATATATATATATAGATATATATATATATATATATATATATATATATATATATATATATATATATATATATATATATACTATGATAAAGTAGTAGCCTCTGTTTGTTTGTTTGATTGTTTATTTGTTTGTACACGAACTCCTAGGGTTTTGAAGATAGACCCCCATAACCTTATATTTTCTGGTACCCTATCACTCCCTGGTAGTTGGATAACTATATTTCATTTCCCCCCAAAGATATATATATATATATATATATATATATATATATATATATATATGTATATATATATATATATATATATATATATATATATATTTATATATATTTTGGTTAGGGTTAAGGGTTAAAGTTAGGTGGTTTATGGTGAGGGAACACGCCACTACTGTAGTCTCCCCTTAAGTTGCATACTATTTTTGTGACATAAGAATTAATATGATTAAACAAACCATTATATGTGTTCATATATATTCTTTATATTTATGAAATTAATGTTGCCACAAACCATGATAGCTTTTGTAAGAAAAAAACATGTAAATGTAAAATGATTGTATAATTTTACCAAATGTTGAAATATTGTTTTTTTTTTTTATTAATTCTAGTGCAAGGGAAAATTTATTATTCACAAACCCCTCCTAGGTTTTTTCAAATGAACCACTATAACCATATAAATTTTGAAAATAGATAAACGAGATACATTTCTTCACCTTTTAGCTGTGGACATTTATTGTCAATCCACACACGCACGCAATATAATGTGTAGATGATATTTGTGTTTATGTATACATTTATTTTCAAACTAGAGTTTCCCAACTTTCGGGTAGGGGGCGCACACTAGGGAGGGGGAGTGTTTAAAGCTATATTTTATTAAAATATTTTGGTAAGGGTTAAGGGTTAAAGTTAAGTGAGGGATTATTCACGAACTCGCAGCAATTTGGCTGGTATATATATATATATATATATATATATATATATATATATATATATATATATATACATATATATATGTACAAGACTAAATGGGTCCCAGTGATTAGGGATACATTTTAACAGTCACAATGCACTTTAATTCTAAGCCATCAACATCGGGAGATCTAATGGAGGCCGACATGCTGAAATTGAAATACGGTACTGCCAAGGACTCGAACCCAGCAATTATATATATATATATATATATATATATATATATATATATATACATATATATATATATATACATATATATATATACATATATATATATATATATATATATATATATATATATATATATATAACCAGCATTTTTCGTGACCATCAAATGACATTGACAGCTATTAGCGAGCTGCTCATAACTCTCCGCGTCCCTTTACCAGACAACAACTTCATGACTCACATTTCGTCCTACGCACCAACTCTGGATGCTGAAGAAGTCCTGAAGAACCATTTTGATCAAAAACTGAATAACACCATCAGAAGAGTACTACCAAGCGATCATCTCCTGCTGTTGGGAGACTTCAATGCGAGAGTTGGCAAGGACCAACAACTGTAGGAGAACATTATTGGAAAAGAGCGCATCGGAAACTGCAATGCAAATGGCTTTCTCCTGCTGGGCCTGTGCGGAGAACATAACCTTTCCATCCCTAACACGATGTACCGCTTACCAAATCGACATTAGACTACGTGGCAACATCCGAGGTCAAAAGACTGGCACATGTTGGAGTATGTTATTGTCCGACAAAGTGATAGAAAATACGTACATGTCAACAAGGCTGTCCTAGGCGCTGATGGCTGTCGGACAGACCATCGTCTAGTGGTCTCGCGCCAGACGCTTGCCGTTCGAAGGAAACTGAGAGTCCGTTCCCAAGAACCATCTAGAAGGGAATATGACATCTCAAAACTTAAAAATCCAGCCTACAGCACCATCTATGAGGGAAGAGTCTGTCAAGACCTCGCCACCATTCGTGCCAGCAACAATATGGAGGAAGAATGGACCTTCATTAGCAATATTATCAGTAATGCTGCCAAGGACACCATTGGTTACAAGAAGAAGAACCAGGACTGGTTTGACGAAAACGACAATGAGATCTGTCGCCTCATAGATGCTAAACGCATGGTCCGATTGGCCCATAAGCAGGACACCCGATGCCAACGGAAGAAAGCATGCTATCATGACCTAAAAGAACTATGCCAGACAAAACTGCAAGAAATTCAGAACCAATGGTGGATACAGAAGACTGTCGAGTTTCAACAATATGCCGATTACAGGGACCTTAGGAATTTCTATGCAGGAACAAAAGAACTTTATGGCCAGTACGTTCCTCAGTAGGCTCCCTGCTTTCTGCAGACTCATCAACCATCTTGACCGATCCGACAGACATCCTTGAGCGTTGGAGAGATCACTTCTACCAACTGCTGAATCGGCCATCGACAGCTGCAGATGACTTCCTGAAAAATGTCCAGCAGCATCCAGTCCAGCTCTGGATGAATGAATCTCCAACATTTCTGGAATTGGAGAAAGCCATGAATCAAATGAAGGCCCGGAAATCACTAGGCCTAGATAAAATCCCTTTCGAGTTCCTGCAGTACGGAGGGATGTCACTTAAGACCAGGTTGCAAGATCCCATCCTCAAGATATGGACAGTCCAGCAAGTTCCAAAAGATCTCAAAGATGCGGTCAACATCACCCTCTTTAAAAAAGGAGATCGAAAGCTCTGGGGTAATTATCTAGGGATTTCGCTGCTCTCCATTGCAGGGAAGATATTTGCAAGGATCCTGCTAAGCCGTCTCCAGGAAATGGCGGAGCGGATTCTCTCAGAATCACAATGCGGCTTTCCTGCATCCCGTGGAACCACTGACATGATCTTTTGCGCAAGACAGCTGCAAGAGAAAAGTCGGAAACAACAAAAAAATCCTCTTCATAATTTTCTATGACTTGGAGAAAGCCTTAGACTGCGTACCAAGAGCTGCCATGTGGAGGGTTCTCAAACGTTTCAGTTGTCCGGACAACTACATCTCTCTGGTCCGAGCCATACATGAAAACACCTCTG
>NC_134784.1:75639367-75829367 GCF_046742065.1 Oratosquilla oratoria | reverse complement strand
TACTCATATGTATCCGTGTCATTTAGAAGGACCATAGCTTCATCTATGTAACTGTCATGGTCAAGAATAACTATTCTTGACCATGACAGTTACATAAATAAAGCCATGGCCCTATATATCTGTCATGGTCATGAATAACTATTTTTGACAATGACAGTTACAGGGCCATGTAACTGTCATGGTCAAGAATAGTTATTCTTGACCATGACAGTTACATAGGGTCATAAGTTGAGCTCAACTCATATCCCTCTTGATGGTGTAGTGGTCAAGTCACTACAAGCACTGGTCACGTTCGAGTCCTCGGGAGTACCACGTTTCAATTTCTGCACGTGCCTCCACGGTTCTTCCGATGTTGATGGCTTAGAATTAAAGTGCACTGAGGTTGATAAATATGTATTTCTAGTCATTGGGACCTATTCAGTGTTATACAAATATTTTCCCGCGTTCGTATACTTACCAATTGTACTATCATAGTGGAGATGGGTTGAACGCAAACTTTCGAGCATACAAATATGTAAGAAAAAGTTGCGCTCAACTTATATCTCTCTTGATGGTGTAGTGGTCAAGTCACTACAAGCACTGGTCACGTGCTGGCCTTGGTTCGAGTCCTCGGGCGTACCACGTTTCAATTTCTGCATGTGTCTCCACGGTTCTTCCTATGTTGATGGCTTAGAATTCAAGTGCACTGTGGTTGATAAAAATGTATCTCTAGTCACTGGGACCCATTCAGTTTTATATATATATATATATATATATATATATATATATATATATATATATATATATATATATGTGTGTGTGTGTGTGTGTGTGTGTGTATACACATGTATATATATGAATATATATGTATATATATATATATATATATATATATATATATATATATATATATATATATATACACATATATATATATGCACTTTAATTTAAAATTATATAAATTTTTTGTTTTCCATATAGTTTTCATTTTCGTTTTTGTTTATTTTTCTATATTTTTTTTATTCGAAAGAAAAAAAAAATATGATATGGCAACTCAGATGGTTTAGGATTCTTTCGCCTCAGTTAGCGATTGAGCTCCACGGAGGTGAACAGTAAACAACGAAAATAGCTTGACAAACTTTCAATGTTCAGAAGGACAAACGTTGTATAGGAAATCTCTGACAACACAATTCCTCCAATGGAAAATATATATACTATCCTTTCTAATTGTGGATGTAATTTTACATTGCAAAAGGAAGGATGTTACATTTGTGGAAGTGTTTGGACGCCTGTATTCCTTCTGACTTTCTATGTCTCCAGTTCGGATTAATTTATGTTACCCGTGATGACAAATTGTTATACGAGAGTATAATAGCTGATTTTTTAACTACGAATGCATTCTTTAGAAGATATATAAACAGTGTGATGATATCGTCATGAACACCCAAATGACACTTGAACGCCTTCCTCAGGAAATTCTGGAGCTGATCCTATCAGACGTCAGCATAGGCCCAGGTGATTTGATTCGGTGTTCTTATGTTAGTAAACAGCTTCGGCAAGCATCACTTCGTAATAGTGTTTGGAAGAGCAAGTTTCGGCAACAATATCCAACCCTTTATAGGCATTATGGCCACTCTGACCAGTGGAGGGCCAAGTTTGTAGTCGTACACAGACTAAAAAAGGAACTTGTGAAAAATGTCTTGGCACTGTCACAAACTTTTGTTTGGTCTATGTATCATGATTATGAATGGCCTGATATTCCCCGACGTGCCCTGGCACTGTATGAAACAATGTTTGATGAAGAGATTGGTGATAATTTAGGGAAGTATTTTGTTTTGGATGAATGTTACAGTATGTTTAGGAGCTATCCAGCTCACAAGGAACTAACTTTAAAGTACTATGCAGAAAAAGTATACAGACACATTAGTCATACATATATTACTATGCCAGAGTGGGAGAAATTTCTTGGACTGGCTGATGAAGTTGGAGCCTACGAGGAGGGACTTGTCATGATAGCACAGAGTGTCCAGCCAGTATCTCGTGTTTATGCCCACTGTGTTAAGGCAGGTTTAGATAGGATTGCCCATATTGTGAAGAGGACAGTTAAACAAAAACACCCAGATCATCCTCTTAACTTACGAGATGGCTTGGTGATGGTGGTAGAGGAAAGTGCTTGGGGTTGTGATGATTGCACAGCTGTAACAAAGTGTGTGCATCAGGTGCTTCGGCATCAAATGAATTTCATCACAGATGGGACATTTGACTATGAGCCAAATAAATATTGTATTGATAAAGTGCTAGAAACCAAAAAAGGAAGTTCAAAGATTTTACTTGTCCTAGAGTCGTGCCTTGCAAGGAGACTTGGTGTGGTGTCTGAGGTTCATATGAGCCAGACTAATCGTATACTTGATACTTGGAAGTTAAGAATAATTGGTAGTGATAGTGCAAGTTCAATGCAAGACTGTTCAGAGTTGGAGGAAGATACTACCTCAGTAACGTATGTTCTAAGTAATTGGCAGAGTGGGAAAAAATTGACAGCCAGAGCAATGTGTGAAGAAATTCTTCGGCAGCTTGTATTTCTTGTGGAATGTCGATTGCGTGGAGAATGGTGGCAAGCTGGTGAACCAGTTCTTCATGATCTGTTAGCAGAAGATACATATCAACATCCAATTAGAAGTCTATTCAACAGCTGGAAACATGTTGAACATTGGAAAGTTAGTCAGCTACGGCACTATCTTTGTCAGTTGTCTAAAGCATCAATGGCTTCAAGTCCAGTGGAAGGAAAACTTTTGCATCTGAATATTCTACTCAGAATAAATTCAAAGTTAACACTGTTTAGATTGACTGAACTTAGACGGCAGTTGGTCCAAACTCCATCAACTCTTCGTGACCTGCTTCGCATGGTTGCGTCTGTCAACATGAGAGCAAGGGCCAGAGTGGCAGATTTGAAGTCTCTTCTTGGCAGTGGTGGTGGAACTGTCAGTCTCAGTCCCCTGTCTGCAGGACCATGGCCTCATGGATGGCCAGGGGGTGAAATGGTACAAAAGCGAAGACTTGACCGCAAGAGTTCTCTTGTTTATTATGCAGTTGGTCAGGTATTGGAGCACAGAGGAAGTGGACTTTGTGTTGTTTATGACTGGGATTCCATGTGTGTTGAGAGTGATGACACTCTTGTGGTTATGGGAGAAACAAACTTGACTCATGGCATGGATCAGCCTTTCTATCGTGTTCTCACCTCAGATGGAGCTGCCAGGTATCTTGCTCAGGAAAATTTAAGGCAAGCACATAAACCTGTTCCTTTCAGTAACCCTCTTTTGGGTCGATACTTCACAGCATTTATATACCCACATTATATTCCTAACCCCCAAAAAGCCTATGAATACCCAGAAGATGCAAACATACGTGAGCAAGATGCTCTTGCCCTCCACTTACTATAAGACCATTGGAGATTAGGTGTATGGTATCCCATATTTTTATCATTGTTATTATGTATGCACAATCCTTCACAGGTACGCTATGTATCTCATGAAGATAATGTCTGTTGTGAACTGGTTTCAACTTGGATTAGGGTCTGTTCCATTGCTGAAAGTTCTGAATTTCATCTAGTGATATATTTTCACTCTGAACAAGATTATGTGGTATTAATTAGGACAAAATCTTCACAAAATTATATTGAAAAGGTCGAGATAATATTTAATCCTTAACTATAAAGCTAAATGGTCTAGCATTAGCTAGAAGGAAATCATTGAAAGTGCCAAATTCATCTCTCTAGGTAGTAAAAGGTTGACAAAAACAGGATTACCCTGTAGTACCCAGCAATTTCTCAAAAGTGAATATAATTGTCTGGCATAAGTCACAATGAAATCTTTAAAGTTATGTTGTTTGTCTGAAGGCTTTTACATGTACATAAATTCCTAGAACAGTCTAGATGACAGAGTTCAAGGTGGAACCATAAATTTAAGAATTATGATGATTGGAGAATAAGAGACAGGACCCCTTCCTGGATACTGCAATTAGGTAAATAAGCAAAATAAAATTATCTGGAGTTAACCAGAACAATATAAGAGCAAAGAACAGGTTTCCAAAGGATTTAATTAGACTGCATAGGAAGAAAGGTTTTTATGGATTATGGTTTCCCAGGGTTCTATCCTTGTGGACAATCTTGTGCCATGGAAAGGCTTAAATCATAAGTATACAGACTTTACATTGATATGTAAATAAACCTAATTATGAAAGGAACAATATATGTACATACATTTAGATGACTGTGAGTAGAGGGACATTTTCCCAGATGGATGTGTTTAAGGTATATATTTAAAATGTGGCAGATATACAGCTTTTTGTCATTGAATTTTTATGTTTTGTGAGTAATGCACCATTTATGCAATTTAGAAAAATTAGCAGTTATAAACACATGGCTTCCTTATACCTATAAAGTACAAATTTGTAAAAGGTTAAGATTACTTGCACATAATATCCCCCATTGAATCATATTTTAAAACCTAATCATATTTTGCTATGCTGATAATGAGTGGGGAATGGGGCTATTTATTTGTATTAAAACTAAAAGATTATTATATATCAAAGTTGGTTATATCAGTACTTGGGAAGTGAAGTGATGTGCAGGTAATATTAATTAAAATGGATATTTAATCATATGAAGTCAGTTTGACCTGAGTATGTCTTTTGAAACTGTTCCTACATAGCTAAGGCCAATATTTATTAATAATATTCAATAGATATGCAGTATAATGGTCGCATTACTCTCCCTTTTTTCAACAAATTGTTATGAACACTGACAGTGTTTATTATGCAACAGGTATATTCAGGATATCTTACTTGGAATGCACTATGATACCCTGGAATTCAAATTCCCTAGAGGTTGAACAATATGAGTTCTAAAAAAAAAGCCTCATATGCTGAATTGTCTTGGAACTCAAACACAAAGACAGTCTTAAAATATTACATTTTACACGTATGCTACCATGAAAAGATAGTATCTTAGAAGATTTAAACAATTTGCTTCAAATTAAAACATAACAAATGTATATACAACCATTCCTGTGTACTGTAAAAGGTACATTGATGTTCAAATAAAAAAAATGAATAAATAAATAAATTGCATTGGAACTCAACTTTTTGGGAACACAAAGAGCCTCCAGGAATAAATTAAGTTCCAAGGTATCTCTGTATGGTGAGACTTAATCTCTTTGCTGTGGTGATCCTCCATACTCCTTCAGACCAGTGAAATATAAAAAGTAGTTTGGTGTAGCAAAGGGGTTAATAGACAATTCCCCTCACAATAGTAGTTTCCCCCATGCTAAATGAAATCTGATTGGCAATTAAAAAATAAAGTAAAGGATATCAAATTAAATGGGATAAGAAAATAAGCTGGGGGTTTATTGATATAGTAAACTTTTGCATTTATGTTACCAACAATGGGAATGTACACAAGGTGGTTCTATAAGATTGATGTAGAAAGAATAATCTCACTGTTGGTCTTCATATTCCACCAGTGGCCTCATCTCTAGGTGTGGGTGTGTCCCTGAATAGCTGGCATTCAATCTCTCTTTTTTTTTTTTTTTTTTTTTTTATATGTTTATATATAACACAAGTGTTCTCCATGTCCACCTACCACCTGGAGACATAGAGACTGACCCATACTGATTCAACACAGACAATCCTGGAGAGATCTATGAGAGGGCCCGAGGGTTGTTGCTAACCACTATGGGGCTGCAGGTTTTCATTCAGTGAAACTTTAAACAGCAATTATAATTACTATTATTTGTATCACTATATGAATATCTACACATGGTGGTAACTTGTCTGTTACCATGTGTTATTGCATAATCATGTTCCTTGAATCTCATGTTTTTACTTCAGTGCTTACATTAATGTATTAATGTGTTTTTTTTTTCAATTATAACCAAGAATGAGCATATTAGTGAATAAAACAAATACACTATTGCATCTTAGGTTACTACAGAAGTATTGTTTGCTTTTATTTCAAACTTGTTTTACATGTTTATCATGTATACTAGAATTTGTATAAGGGGGTAAAAGAGTAAGAATTTGTACAAATTTCTATGGTAAGAGTTAAGTTTCAAGACAATCGTTCAATGCACTGTTAATTCTCACTCATATCAGGAAAGGCCTAGAAAGGGATTGGTATATAAATATTTCTTTTTAATTAGGAACATGAATCTTAAGGTTTATTATTTATAAACATATATACACATGCTCTAGATATATTTTGCTAACATAGAAATTTTCCAGTCCACAAGAATGCGAAAACTAATGATCACGCATCTTATGTTAACAAAAGACACATTAAATCCTGATAATCACATAAAATTGCCTTTTCAATAGATTGTGTGATACTGTGAATATTTTACACTTTATACCTATGTTATTCCTGGTAACTGTATATTCCCTTGTGGTACCTAAAAATGTAGAATTGGCTATTTTATTCCATACTTTATGCAATAACCTGTATATATAGTTCTTAATATGTCTTGTTGGTTCTGAAATTTATAAAGTAGTATAATTTTCTTTTAATAGTGTTTAGTACAATTTATTTGCATGGTCTTTTAGTGGTGTGTATATGTAAAAATGATGTACCAAAGAGTATGATTTGTAAATAGCAATATTCTGTATAAAATTGTATAATAAAGGATCAAGAAGAGAATGTATAAAAATTTGTGCTTAGCTTGTACTTCTAGTCCTGTTTAAATCATACCTGTACTTCTTTTAAAGATTTATGCCAATTAAATCAATAGTTTGATTTGGAATTTAAATTCCCTATGTCAAATTTACATATTGGATCATGTACTTTATTTTTTTAATGTGGATATTTCAGAACATAGAAGCTAGGGGTAAGTGGAGAATGATTGTGTATGGATGATGCTGTGATGCATGGAAGGGAGTTGGGGGATGAGGGAGTATGTGTGAAGGATATTTTGATGCAGCCCAAATGGATTTCTCTCCATCTTCTCTTTTTCTGCACGAGGGGGATGTTGAGGGGGGGTTACCAATTAAATGAATCTGCCTTCCTGTGGATGTACTGTGTCTTGCTGCATTACTTGTGACCCAGTGCAGTGGGTAAAATGGAGGTATGACCCATCATCCAAGAGGAGTCAAGAAAAGAGGGAGGGAGGGGTGGTGAATGGGAGAGGAGTATGTGGGGATGAAATAGGTGGGAATAGATTTATGACTTTGGCTACCTTCCTTGTAAGGAGGAAAGAGCCCTTGGCATATATATATATATATATGTACACATAATTCAAAGTAATAAAAAAGTATATAACTAACATACCCACAGAAGGCTGCTCCAAAAAAAGGAGAGCAAGCCAATTTGAAACAGTGCTGACATATGGGTTATGTCTTAATTTCCTAAAAGAATCTAAAGATCTAGATAGGTAGAAAAGCATCAAGGAAAAGAAAGCATACTGGTTGACTTATGCAAATAGTAATTGTTCAGAGTAAAGGCGAGATGTTTCAGTTTATCTAATGCTGCATGGTCTAAGGAAGAGAGGCATGCAGCTACTAAGTTTTGAAAAGCAGTGACCATCAAAGTACCAGTATAAAAGAGAGAAAGATACTGTAACAGATAGGTGCTCAAGTCTGTCAATAAGAAAAGAAATAAGGCTAAGCTTTGCTCAGTTGGGAGTGTGGCAAGCCATCCCAAGCATGAGAAGCATATCTGCATGTATGAATTAAGTCCCCTGTATAGGGTCAGCACCTAAGTTTGAGTTAGGTACTTAGTATACTATACTTTCCCCCTACAGTGTCAGCAGCATATGTCGTATGCCGCAATTGTTTTATGGAATGAACGTCAGCAGCATACTTCATATGCCACAATTTAAAAAAAATCACCAAAAATGGGCATTATGTCAAGGGTCAAATCTGTGGTAATGACCAAGTAGCCCTATTCATTGACTAGGCACCAATTTTTTTTTATTTATTGACAAAATCGGCAACCCTGGCAGCAATTTTTCAGTGGTAACTTGGGGTATAAAATCAGCCTTTAGGATATAATTTAGGCAATTCTGGTGTATGAAACAAAGTATGAGGAGGTGAAGTTGTACTTCGACAGTCAGGCAGGTCCTATTTAGTATGTACACTCCTCCCTCAATTTAAGAACGCTCCATATACGAATTTTCACTATAATGAACTGTTGGGTGGGTACAAAAAAAAAAATCGAAATACGAACTAAAAATTTGCCATAACGAATAAAATCATGTTGAAAAAAATTAGTGTATTTTTAAATCATAAATATTAAAAAGAAAATTATTTTTACATAAAAAAAAAAAAAAAATGCCATATGTCCAGGTAAAAAAAAAAAAAGTGAAAATAGATATGTAAGTTTATTATTGTTTTCAAAACAACACCGTGTACTGCTCGGTCTACTCGGTCTCAATCAATCATGGATTATTAGCATTATTTCAAGTGACATTATGCCTCCTAAGCGTCCAGGAAGCCCTATTAAGGATGGTGACAAGCCGAAGAGGGCTAGGAAAGCAATATCTCTAGATACTAAGTTGTCTGTGCTAAAGAAAAGTGACGAAGGAATGAGAGTGAAGGACATCGCAAATTTGTTTGGCTTGGCTGCTACAACTGTAGTGACTATTGAGAAAGAAATTTGTTTGTGAGAACCTATCTTGCATAATATAATGGGTTTATATGAGAAAAACGTGCTCGACTTAAGTATATTTGATATACAAACGGTTTTTCAAGAACGTAACTAGTTCGTAAATAGAGGGAGTAGTATATTCAGACGTAGAGAACTGACAATTTTGCACTGACAATTTTCGTAACAAATGCATAATACAAAATGTAGCTGGGCAATAATGGTGTGATGGATGTTTACTAAAACATTTACCAAAACAATAAGAAACACCACAATCACCTATCCTTCATGATATTATAAAAAAAGATAACAAAAAATAAATTGATCACATAAAGTGATAAGTATTTGCCAAAAAATCCACAAAAATTATAAACACATTTTCTGTTAGTGTCAGACTATTATGGGCAGCTGTACAATGACTTGAAACATCATAAATGTCAAATTCACTCTGAAATTCTAACGAAGTTTGTTTCCCTGAAAAAATACAACAGCTGTTCTTGTTCAACCTGCGTGAGGAGCGAAAGAAAGTCTATAGTTTCGACAAAACTTTCACATGCATATTTTGACAGAATAGACCCAATTTCTCCACTTCTAGGCTAAGGTGAATCAAAATAAGTTAGATGGTTTTACATAATTTTGAGTTGATTTAGGGGAGAAAAAAAAAGAAAAAAAAAGAGGCTCCGATGCTGGGGTGGGGAGTATATACAACATTCGCCTGGCGATGCACAGGTTAAATGTATCTGCTAATGTAAAACTTGAGAAGAAAATAACAAAGTACATACATATACCAAAAAGTCTTCTCCCCTTTATATGGGATGTGGTTAAGTTAAAGCATACCCACCCTACGTACATCCCACAACTGTCCAAAAACCTAAATGTTGTCTCTCCCATCTTAACTCCTCATGGATGAAGGGGTCATTCCTGTTCATTGTCACACAATGCAGGTCAGGCAATACACCTCAACATCAGAGCCCAGCACCCACAGCTGGTTTGGTTTGCTTGGCCAGATAATCTAGGGAACAACAATAACATAGAGCTGGTTTAATGCCATTGCTTCATTATAAGAGGAACTAAGATGAGAGTAAAACAATGGGAGTGGAATGGGTGGGGTGTTGGTTTGGCTGGCCACAAGAGGCCCATGGTATACAGTATCTATAAACAGAGAGCTTCATTACATGAAAATGCCCCACAGATATTCTGTCTCCAATTCTTGTCTTGGAATCTTACCTCCCTCTTCTTAAGACAGAAAATGAGAAGAAAATTTCAAGACCTTGACATGAGATTCATAACAGATGCAAAACACTTGAACAAGCTTCCCCTGTATATCAGTGATTGGAGACTCACGGCCCCATATGGTGTGTGTGTGGGGTATTGTTGTTTATGCTGTATTAGTGTAGGTCTGTTTCTATATCTTTGGCTAACAGCAGGGAAGCAATTGCTGGTCGTCGGTTCTTTTTATTTGAAAAGTGGGGGAAGAAGAATTTGATATATATATATACACACACACACCAAGGGCTTTATACCCCTTACAAGATTCTAAATATAAGTGGGCTTTTTCTCCCTTATAAAAGAGGTAGGGGGAAGAAATCTATTGGTTCATGGATAGAATTCTTCTTTCTCTACTTTTTCAAATAAAAAGAACTGGTAACAAGCAATTGCTCCTCTCCTGTTAGCCAATAACATATAAACAGACTTGATGACATCATATTTACGTACATATAAAAGGTGACTAAATGAGACCAAATGAGTAGACTAGGGATTCCCCTATCTATACTTTTCTCCTGTGAAAATTTAAGGCACAAAAGGGTCTGGGAGTGTTGTTCCTTTCATGTATAATATGCATCTATATCCCAATAGGCTTCTTCCCCCTTGTAAGTACAATTAGCTAAAGTTAGGTTAATGCACACACATCCTTACTTGGAAAAACAATCGACAACAGGAGTGTACAAGTGGTGGTCCAGTAAGATGGACATCAAATCATCTTGCTGCTTACATTCAAAACCTATCAAAACTTATCTCTATATAGAGATGCAAACCTGAAGATCTGCCACATGGTGTCAGGGTTGGGCCCAAGATATCTCTCTATGAACCTAAACTATATTTTCTTCTTATTTTCACATAAGGAGAGTTGACTACTAGTGACTGCTCTCCCTCTTTGTATTACTATAAGCTGGTGACGGAGGCAGTTCTACATTTTAGAATATAGTCAGCAGTTCAATATTTCTATCTGGAGAGACCATGGGAGGACCCGAAGACCATTGACAGCCACTGTGGGGCTGCAGATTTCCAGTCAATTAAACTTACAGGGATAATTATTATTATCATTATTAAAAAAAAAGCTCATACTCCTAGCTGTAATATAAAACCTTCAAATGCATAAAGCATGACAAATGGAATAAACATAGGGTGGTCAACAAATGGAATAAACTTAGTAACCATGTAGTAAGCACTGAAACTATCAGTTGTTTTAAGAAACGATTAGACAACTTTATGGATGGGGATGACAGGTGGTGATGGATACAGAGCTGCCTAGTGTAGGCCTAATGGTCTCTTGCAGTTTCCTTCATTCTTATGTTCTTATGTTCTCCAATTAGGTTTTCTAACAAAATTTATTATATGAGCTAATTTCACCTGGCTATCTTTTGTATATACCAAGGGCCTCTTTAGCCTTATAAGGGAGGTAGCCAGTCAAGGCATGCACCCACTCCCACCTATTCCACTCCTATCCTCCACCTATTTGTTCCCCTCTCATCTTAGCTCCTTGTGGATGAAGGATCATTCTTGGCTCCTACCCACTGCCCAGGTCAGAAGCAATGTAGTAGGATACAGCAGGGCCACTTCATTTACAAGGTCACCTTCCCTCCTTGTCCCCTCATGCAAAAAAAAAAAAGAGAAGATGGGGAGAAATCCCTCTGGAATGCATCAGAAACTACCAAAGACACGACATAAAAATTAATTTTGAAATGCTGTAAGTGTACAATTCCACATGTTCCCACAGCAAAAAGATCTAGAGAATAACAGAATTATGTAATGCCAGGCCTAATTATACTTACTATCAGCACTCAATGCTGTACTTTATGTATTCATTAAATTACTAAAGTTTGCCACCAAAACCTGTTGCACCACCCTATGGTGTTCAAAGATGACTTGATACTGTGCTTGGCTGAGGCGTTCAAAAGAGTAGTTGCCTGTTAGGCTTGGACAGAGGTCAGGAGTTCCTGTGCTTTGGGGTGTTGGAGCATGGAGCAGAAACCCCTGGAGTGCTGATGCCACATTACACAGTAGCTGACTGATCTGTCAGTGAAAAGTTTGATTTTTTTTTTTTTTATCAAATCTTTTAATAAAGCCACAAAGTGGCTGGGGTTACATGATTTTGGGGATTTCCTATTGTAAAACAAGATAAACAAAATCTGGTAATTTGATATGTATACTTGTTGTGGTTTATAAGAAATGTTTTTCTTGCTATCTATTCCTTTTGTCAAATTATTAACATGCACCAAAAACATAAGATGCATGGTTACCTGTGGTTCAAGTGGAGGCTGGAGCTGCTGACACAAGGATGAGAATGTGGAAAGCCAACCCATATAGGAAGATTCACTGGGTGCAGGGCAACGGTAGAAGTCTTGCATGCAGTGATCCATTAAGGCAGCACCCACTTTCACATTGTCTTCACTGTTCAGTGGACTATATGGAAGTGCAGGAAATGAAGCAACATCCTCTGTATATGATAAAGAGAAATAATCAGATTTCTGTTTCATCTCACCTTATTCAATTTCATCTCATCATTTATTAATCATACTTACTTGTATCAAAATTACTGTCTGACACATCATTTTTAGACTGGTTGCCATGTTGACCTGTTGGAACTACTTCTTCCTCTGTAGGAATCTTTTCATCCACAAGAGCAACCACATTTTCTCTGGTACTATTATGTTTGGAACCTTGTTTATCAACAATTTTAATTTTGACACTCTTCCCCTTTACTAGTGACATAAGAATCATTTTAAGTGGAATACTTGTATCATTTATACGCAGTACTTTGGAGCCGACTTCTTCTTCACTGAGGCAAGATTCCATGTCTGTGTTTGAAAGGTGGATGGTGTGGACAGTAGGTACCTTTCTTTTATCCTTGCCAGCTACAGACACCACAAGCTTGGCATTTTCAGGACGGAATACTTGGACAACATCTACAGTTTCCTTGTGTGTCTTCTTATGAATCTGAAAGTTTGTATGATATATATATATATATAACGGGCCTGCCTGAGTACATGAATACACTCATCCCACAACTATTTATTGTCCCTCCCATCTTAGCCCTCATACTGTTGTGGTGGTGGGGATGAGGGAGACGGAGGAGAATTTTATCACTGTATCACCATGTATGTTGAAGAGGACACCTAAATGGGACAGCGTGAGGGAACTGGGAATTCCCCATTCTGTATTTTTCTCCCCATCTGGGGTATTGGCTCTATATTATTGTGGCAAAGTAGCATGCAGCTGATACTTTAGGGTCTATATGGGGTGCCCCTATGGACCAGAGTCACACATCATTTTGTCTGTGTTAGAAGAAATCTCTGTTCATACAGAAGTGATAACACTTTTATTATACTGTGACGGTCCCTCCATTATGCTGTCCCCCATCACTTGTTACTGTCCTGTACCATTTCTCTGAATATTCATTTCCTATTTTTACCTAACCCTGTGGTAGGGGAAAAGAATGCTGCCACCAAGTCTTCCCACTTGAGTTGTATGAGGCAACAAAAAACGGGACGGGGATAGGAGTAGGAATTGTGCTACCTGTAGCCCCAAAGGGGACATTCCTAAAAAAAGTAAAGGCATAAAGAGTCTACGAGTTTTCAAACCAATACCCTAAGGTTTGGGTCTTATAATGTGTGTGGATGTGGTTTAGATGAGAGTAAAATGGAAGAAATAGGCAGTATGTTTGTGAGAAGAAAGATGGATGTGTTGGCTTTGAGTGAAACCAAGTTGAAAGGGAGGGGCAAGTGTGAGTTTGGGAATGCAGTTGGGAGGTTCTCAGGAGTGAAGAGAGGACATGGGAGAGAAGGGGTGGCTACACTAGTAAGTAAGAGATAGGTAAGCGTGTAGTGGAGTGGAAGGAGGTTTCTTCAAAGTTAATGTGGATGAAGGTGAAACTGGGAAGGGAGATGTGAGATTTGTAAGTGCATATGGGCCTGTTAGTGAGAAGAGTGTAGAGGAAAGGGAGGATTTTTGGATGAATTTAAATGAGTGCATAGAGGGATTAGGGAGAAATGTCAATGTAGTTGTATTGGGAGACCTTAATGCTAGGGTAGGAAAGGAACCAATAGATGGAGTGATTGGGAAGTGTGGAGTTCCAGGAAAAAATTATAGTGGAGAGTTAATGGTGAAGATGTGTCTTGAAAGAGAATTGATGATAGCAAATACAGTGTTTAGGAAGAAAGTCAAGCATAAGTACACATGGGAGAGGGTGGTGAATGGTAGGGTGGTAGATAGAGCGTTAATGGACTATATAGTGATAACCAGAAGTAAAGTAGGAAGAGTTAAGGATGTACATGTTCTAAGGGGAGAGAGTGGGGGAATAACAGATCATTTTTTGGTGGAAGGTAAGTTGAGAGTAGAGAATAGGTGGAGAAAGAGGAAAAGGGCAGAAGGTAGGGAGGTAGAGTGAACTGCTTAAATGAGAAAGAAAAGGAGGAGTATAAAAAGAAGCTGAGGGAGTGAAGGATATAGTAAAACTAGGAGTGGTGGAGGAATGGGGATGGTTCAAGGAGGGAGTCAAAGTGTGCAAAGATGGTGTGTTACAAGGGGGATGGGAGGAAATAGAAGGAAGGGTAGTGAGTGGTGGGATGAAGAAGCAAAGAAGGTTGTAGAAGAGAAGCAAGCTTTCATAGATTGGTTACAAATTAGGATGAGGGAATCGTATGAGAGGTATGTAGTAAAGAGAAGTAAAGCATAGGATAAAGGGGGCAAAGAGGAGAGCAGATGTGAAATGGGGTAAGAGTATGACAGAAAATTTTGAAAGTAATAAAGATGTTTTGGAAAAAAATTAATAGAGGAAGAGGGGCTAATCAAGTAGAGAAGAAAAGGTAAAAGGTGCAGATGGAGAGATGATTATGGAAGAGACAGCAGTGAGAGGAAGATGGGCAGAGTATTTTAGGGAGTTACTAAATGTGAAGGAGGATAGGGAGGGAAAGGTAGTTGCAGTTGGAAGTGCAAAGAAAATGACCATGATGAGTGAAGAAAATGGAGGAGAAATAAAAAAGATGAAGTGAAGGCAGCTGTTAAGATGATGAGAGCAGGTAATGCAACTGGGTTGGGTGGATGCCATGCAAAATATCTGAAAAAGGAGGTACAGTGATGGTGGCCTGGCTGGTGAGGTTATTTAATGTTTGTTTAAGAGGGGGTAGAGTGCTGGAAGACTGGAGGAGTGCCTGTATAGTACCACTTTACAAGGGAAAAGGGAACAAGTGCGAGTGTAGCAGTTTCAGAGGGATCAGCTTCTTAACCCCTTCCATACGGTGCCGCACACGTAGGCGTCATGGACTTAGATCTCGGTGGCAGCAGCCAATGCCAGCCGTACGACGTGTCGTAATAATACTCGCATCATAAAATATAGTCACCGCTTATATCGATCGTTCTCTCTTCACCCGTGAATTTTGATAATCATAGAAAATGCGATTACAAAAGAATTAGAAAGAATGTCATTATGGAGGGGCGACTACAATAAATATAATCAAGACACCGATATGGCAGCCTCGCGAATACACTCGCTCCCCATGACGCCTACGTGTGCGGCACCGTATGGAAGGGGTTAAGTGTAGTTGGGAAGGCTTATGGGAGGGTCTTGATTGAAAGGATTAGGAGAGGAACGGAGGGAGTAATTGGTGTGGAACAGTGTGGGTTTAGGACAGGTAGAGGTTGCATAGATCAGATTTTTGTGATAAGACAGAATGTGAGAAAGCTATAGGAAAAGGTAGGGATGTATTTTGGGTTTTTATGGATTTGGAAAAGGCTTATGACAGGGTAGACAGGAAGGCATAGTGTCATATGCAAACAACAGCTGGCTTACCTCCCACTTTTCTCCATTTTCTTTAACCATCTGCAATCCCTGACCCACTACCCTTGCATTTACCTCTTGCACTACCCCATCCATGTATAAATTGAACAGCCAGGGCAACATAACACATCGCTGATGAAGTCCCACCTTTACTTCGAATATTCACTCTCTCCATTTCCAATCCTGATACATGCTCTACTACTCTTGTAAAAACTCTTGACAGCTCCTAAAAGCTTTCCTCCTATCCCCTATATCTGCAATACCTCCCACAGTGCCTTCCTGTCTACCCTGTCATAAGCCTTTTCCAGATCCATAAAAGCCCAAAACACATCCTTACCTTTTCCTATAGCTTTCTCACATATCTGTCTTATCACAAAAATCTGATCTACACAACCTCTACCTGTCCTAAATCCACACTGTTCCTCACCAATTACTCCCTCCATTCCTCTCCTAATCCTCTAAATCAAGACCTTCCCATAAGCCTTCCCAACTACACTCAACAAGCTGATCCCTCTGAAACTACTACACTCACACTTGTCTCCTTTTCCCTTGTAAAGTGGAATTATACATGCACTCCTCCAGTCCTCTGGCACTCTACCCTCTCTGAAACAAACATTAAATAACCTCACCAGCCAGTCAACCATCACTGTACCTACTTTTTTCAGATATTCTGCATGACATCCATCCAGACCAGGTGCCTTCCCTGCTCTCATCATCTTAACAACTGCCTTCACTTCATCCTTCCTTATTTCTCCTCCATTTCCCTCACTCATCATGGTCATTTTCTTTGCACTTCCCACTGCTACTACCTTTCCCTCCCTATCCTCCTTCACATTTAACAACTCCCTAAAATACTCTGCCCATCTTCCTCTTACTGCCTTCTCTTCCATTATCATCTCTCCACCTGCACCTTTTACCTTTTCTTCTCTACTTGATTGGCCCCTCTTCCTCTACTAATTTTTTCCAAAAAATGTCTTTTTATTACTTTCAAAATTTTCTGTCATACTCTTACCCAATTTCACATCTGCTCTCCTCTTTGCTTCCTTTATCTTATGCTTTACTTCTCTTCTCTTTTCTTTGTACCTCTCATAGATTCCCTCATTCTATTTTGTAACCAATCTATGAAAGCTCGCTTCTCTTCTACAACCTTCTTTGCTTCTTCATCCCACCACTCACTACCCTTCCTTCTATTTACTCCCATCCTCCTTGTTCCACACACCATCTTTGCACACCTTGTGTCTCCCTCCTTGAACCATCCCCATTCCTCCTCCACCCCTGGCTCTCCTCTATCCTTCACTCCCTCCCACTCCTCTCTCAGCTTCATCTTGTACTCCTTCTCCTTTTCATTTCAAGAGTTCACTCTAAGTATCTCCCTACTTTTTGTCCTTTTCCTCTTTCTCCATCTCCCAATACCACTACATTGACATTTCTCCCTAATCCCTCTATGCATTCATTTAAATCTATCCAAAAAGCCTCCCTTTCTTCTCCACTCTTCTCACTACCAGGCCCATATGCACTTACAAAATCCCACATCTCACTTCCCAGTTTCACCTTCATCCACATTAACCTTGAAGAAACCTCTTTCCACTCCACTACACATTTTCCTATCTCTTCACTTACTAGTATAGCCACCCCTTCTCTCCCTCATCCTCTCTTCACTCCTGAGAACCTCTCAACTACACTCTGAAACTCACACTCGCCCCTCCCTCTCAACATAGTTTCACTTGAAGCCAACACATCCATCTTCTCACAAACACTGCCTATCTCTTCCCTTTTACTCTCATCTGTACTACCTCCATGTACATTAATAGACCCAAACCTTTGGGTACTGGTTGGAAAATTCCTAGACCCTCTTATGCCTTTACTTTTTTTAGCATTGTCCCCTGTGGGGCTACAGGGAGAAGGATGCCTAGTCTTAATCCCCGTCCCATTTTTCTCACCTCTTACAATTCAAGTGGGAATACTTGGTGGCAGCATTCTATCCCCGACCACAGAGTAGGCAAAAAAAAAAAAAAAAAAAAAAAGGAAATGAATATTCAGAGAAATGGTACAGGACAGTAACAAGGGGTTGGGGGACAGTCTCAGTGCTGTATAATAAAAGTGTCATCATTTCTCTGTGAAAAGAGTCCTCTGTCACAGACAAAATGATGTGTGGCTCTGGTCCATAGGGGCACCCCATATAGACCCTAAAATATTAACTGCATGCTATTTTGCCACAATAACATGCAGCCAATATCCCAGACAATTATTAAATTTACAGTATTTCAATTAATTCTAATCTAGTGTTACTAGATATCTATAAGACATGCAATATGTTCATTCTGAAATTTTATATATATATATATATATATATATATATATACATATATATATATATATATATATATATATATATATATATATATATATATAAAATAAAGAATAAATAAATAAATAAAATAATAAATCATTTTCTCTTACTTCTAACAGCTTCTGCTTTGTAAACACTGCCTGGCATTGAGAACATTTCCATTTCTGAATCCTTGAGTGTGTTCTTATGTGGTTTTTCAGGTTGTGAGCCATTTTAAAACCCTGGTTACAGGCTGGGCAGACATGAGGTCGGACAGAAGAATGACATTTTTTGTGTCGGTTCAGTTCACTCTTGCATGTAAAAGCTTTACTGCATTCAGCACACTCAAATGGTTTCTCTCCTAAATGTGAGGAAAATGACAATTAGAATAAGTAATTCTGTATAGATAAGAAGGTAAGGATGATTGTAGCAGTTTTAGTGTGGATAGTTGTTGTGAATGGATGATAAATTGACATTGCCTGAAGGGATTTTTTCTTGTCTGCTCTGTAAATCTGTGAATGGATGAGGGTGACTGGGATCATCATATACTGAATAAGTGGGGGTAAACCAGCTTTGGCTGTCAGTCCCTACTGTGGAGGTGCTGTGTTTTGCTGCATTGTTTCTGACTTGAGTAGTGGACAGTAGAGGAAGGGTAGTGAATGGTGGGATGAGGAAACAAAGAAGGTTGTAGAAGAGAAGAAGCGAGCTTTCACAGATTGGTTACAATATAGGATGAGGGAGTCATATGAGAGGTACAAAGAAAAGAAAAGAGAAGTAAAGCAAAAGGTAAAGGAAGCAAAGAGGAGAGCAGATGTGAAGTGGGGTAAGAGTATGACAGAAAATTTTGAAAGTAATAAAAAGATGTTTTGGAAAGAAATTAAGAGAGGAAGAGGAGGCAAATCAAGTAGAGAAGAAAAGGTTAAAGGTACAGATGGAGAGATGATAATGGAAGAGAAGGCAGTAAGGGGAAGATGGGCAGAATATTTTAGGGAGTTGCTAAATGTGAAGGAGGATAGGGAGGGACAGATAGTTGCGGTGGGAAATGCTAAGAAAATGACCGTGATGAGTGAGGAAAATGGAGGAGAAATAAGGAAGGATGAAGTGAAGGCAGTTGTTAAGATGATGAAAGCAGGTAAGGCACCTGGTCTGGATGGATGCCATGCAGAATGTCTAAAAAAAGGAGGTACAGTGATAGTGGACTGGTTGGTGAGGTTATTCAATGTTTGCTGGAGAGAGGGTAGAGTGCCGGAGGACTGGAGGAGTGCCTGTATAGTTCCACTTTACAAGGGAAAAGGGGACAAGTGTGAATGTAGTAGTTTCAGAGGGATTAGCTTGTTAAGTGTAGTTGGGAAGGCTTATGGGAGGATCTTGATTGAGAGGATTGGGAGAGGAACAGAGGGAGTAATTGGTGAGGAACAGTGTGGATTTAGGACGGGTAGAGGTTGTGTAGATCAGATCTTTGTGGTAAGACAAATATGTGAGAAAGCTATAGGAAAGGGGAAGGATGTTTTTTGGGCTTTTATGGATCTGGAAAAGGCTTATGATAGGGTAGACAGAAAGGCACTGTGGGAGGTTATGCAGATATATGGGGTAGGAGGAAAGCTTCTAGGAGCTGTCAAGAGTTTTTATGAGAGTAGTAGAGCTTGTGTCAGGATTAGAAATGGAGAGAGTGAGTGGTTCGAGGTAAAGGTGGGACTTCGTCAAGGATGCGTTATGTCGCCCTGGCTGTTCAACTTATTCATGGATGGGGTAGTGCAAGAGGTAAATGCAAGGGTAGTGGGTCAGGGATTGCAGATGGTTAAAGAAAATAGAGAAAAGTGGGAGGTGAGCCAGCTGTTGTTTGCTGACGACACTGCGCTTGTGGAAGGATAAGAGGAGGGACTGAGGAAATTGGTGACAGAGTTTGGGAGAGTATGTGATAGAAGAAAGCTAAAGATAAATGTGGGTAAAAGTAAGGTGATGAGATGTACAAGGGGTGAAAGTGGCAGTAGACTGGAAGTGAGCATTAAGGGAGAGCGACTGGATGAAGTGGATAGTTTTAGATACTTGGGTGCAAATGTGGCAGGAAAAGGTGGAGTGAAGGTAGAGGTATAATGTAGATTGAGAGAAGCGAGTAAATGCCTTGGTGGATTGAAGAGTGTAATGAGGAATGGACATTTGGGAATGGATGCTAAGAGGAGACTGTTTGAAGGAGTGATTGTGCCAACAGCACTTTATGGGGCAGAAACATGGAACATAAGAGAGGAAGAGAGAAGGAGTTTGAATGTGTTTAAGATGAAGTGTCTGAGAAGTATGATGGGGGGTTACTAGGCTAGATAGAGTGAGAAATGAGGAGGTGAGGAGAAGAACGGGGGTGGAAAGTGGAAAGGGAGTTGGGAGATAGGGTTGATGAAAGAATATTAGGATGCTTTGGACACATGGAAAGAATGAGTGAAGAAAGACTAGTAAAAGAGATATGGAAGGCAGATGTGGAGGGAGTGAACATGAGGGGACGTCCTAGGATGAGGTCTTTGGGGGAAGAGGGGAATGTCTGTTGAGGAAGGATGGGAGAGGACGGAAGACGGGTAAATGGAGAATGGTTGTATATGGATGATGTTGTGATGCATGAGGTGGAATGGGCGGGGGGATGGGGGGTGAGGTATGTGTGAGCAAAATTTGATGCAGCCCGAAGGGGTTTCTCCCCGTCTTCTCCTTTTATGCATTGGGAGGACAGAGAGGGGGGGTCGCCGATTTAATGAAGCGGCCTTGCTGTGGATGTGCTGTGTCTTGCGACACTGCTTCTGACCCAGGGCAGTGGACAAGGTGCAGGGATGACCCATCATCCGGGAGGTGCTAAGATAAGAGGGAGGGTGGAGGGGTGTGGAGTGTATTCAGGGATGGAATGGGTGGGAATGATTTTATGCCTTTTCCTTTTTGGCTACCTCCCTTGTAAGGGGGAAAAAGCCTTAGTATATGTAATGTAATGTATCTCAGTTCTTTGAATGTAATGGACAAGCAAGAGATAAGCTGGGTGACCGTACTACTTACCTGTATGCTTTCGCATATGCCTTTGAAGGTACTGGTTTTGTTTGAAGGTTTTAGTACATACAGTACAGGTATAGACTCTTGATGGTTGGTGTTCATGGGTCAGCAGGTGCCGCCAGTGGACACTTAGATGACGACTCTCATGGCCACATTTATCACATCTGAAATTTTTTTTTACATCCTATCATAACTTAAAAATCTACAGTAAATGTAACTAAGTGAAAGATCACTGTATATTTCTCAAAATACATGTATTTACAAAACAACTTTGAAGTGCTACCATATCTTTTATGGAATCACATTAATTCCTGACCAAGTTTGCACTATTTACACAGGTCCATAAATATTTAGTCCATAAATATTGATTAAAGGGGGACAAAGAAAGAAGAATATGTTTCTATGATAATCTCACTAAGTAACCAGTGATGGGTGGTCCTGCATGATGGACACCATAGCATATAATTTCTCTGCTTCTCATTTTCAAAACTCATCAAACCCCTTGCCTCCATTTGGAGGTTCAGCCTTAAGGACTGACACCCAGTCTCTGGACTAGGCCCAAGATCACTCTATCAAATTAACAGTATTTCTCCTCCTCCTACTAGTTCTACTGGGTAATATAGAAACAATCCCTACTGACAGCCACTGTGGGACTGTGGGTAGTGAAACTTAAAGGAACAATTATTATTATTACTATCATCTAACAAACTCTAAAATTTACTTACACATGAGGTTTGATGTTTGTGTGAATATTTATGTGTTCTGTCAAGGCATACTGACTTGAAAGGCCTTTCCCACATTCACTGCATCTGAATGGTTTTTCTCCTGAGATACATAATATAAAACATGTAACTGTCTGGCAGTATAGAATCAACATCTATGTTTTACTCATGTCATATGTCATTCTATTTGCCCAAAACACCCAATCTGTGCATCTGCTATAATATTCAAAATACTATATCATTTGCACATATACATACATCACAGAAGATACTGAACACACCATCCACTGCCCCTCCCACCCTTGCCATACCCAGACAACACAATATTTCTTTTTTGCATGAATTATAGACTGATCTAATGACTGTTGCCAGTTACCTAGGAGTCATGGGTCTCCTGCATGAGGAACCTTGGACAATAGACTGATTGGCTGACAGATGGATTTCCTTGGTTTTATAATGAAATGCCACTCTTATATTCATCAGTAATTTATAAATATCTCCTGTTATTCTTTTTATATGAATTCTTAGTGACAGATCATCTCTGATTGAAATCTCTAAATCTTTTCCTCCTTTGCCTTTGCTATTCATTCACCTACCAGTTTATATTTTCCCATCGGTCTTTTTTAACTATGACCTATCATTGACAAGACCCTCCCTCCATAATTTGTCCAAACAAGTTCAAACAACATATTTAAATTGGAAAACACTATGTGTTAGCATTAATAATTACCAGAACTGCTTTCAAAACATGAACAATCAAACCCTAAATCCATTTCCATTCTATATTTCTATAATTAATCTATACAGAAACAAAATAAGTCCTTGGATAATTGCATTGTCATTTCTGGCAGCCTGCTGAATCAATTTACCATTGAGAATGATTTATGGTCTCCAATACTAGGTAGAGTAGGGAGAAGTGAATCTTATATATACCCTGCAATATGATGTATTAAAGAAGAATAGGCAACTCCCAATTCAACATGATGTATTAATCAAGTACTCTCATATCACAATAAAATCAAGGGAGTAGATTGTACCCAAAACAGTACAAAGATTCATTCATGAATAAATGATCACAGATATACATAAGGGAAGAATGGAGATTCAAAAAAGAACAAAAAATCAGACCTGTGATAGAACTTACCATTGTGCTTAACAAGGTGTCGTTGCAAAGCTCCCTTACTACGATATTTCGCCTTGCATTCACCACACTTATATGGCCGTGGTGCAGGAACCCTCCTCTTCTGTTCATCTCTCATCTCTACCTCCACATCCTCCTCCAAATGTTCTTGTTCATATTCCTCAATCTGGTCATTATTTGCTATGCCCTCACCCTGATCTTTGGGCTGCAGGTCTCCAATGCTGCTAGTAAGGTAATCCTTCAGCTGAGTTGGCAGAAGTATTTTGCGTTTTGGTCTAACTAAAGCACTCATGATGCTGCAATTGATGTGAGATGACAGAGTTAATGATATAAAGGTACACATGAAAATTAGACTGTCTAGACTGAAAGGGTGTAATCATGATAATCATAATGAATGACAGAATGTCCAGGACCATTAACCAATTGCAATTGCTGGTAATAAGCTTTTTGTAGGTAATTGTACCTTAAAAAAAATTGCCGTAACTACTGCTGCTTGTCTAGAATAACCTAAAATATCATATGTTTTGCGTGAAGCTACTTTCTATAAAAGAAATCATTACATATAATATTATGTTATGTTTTCAGGGAGAACAATAACATTCATCATGCGGTCAGATGTTGTTTACTAACATCTATGTTGTTATTGCTACCGAAACTCCTAGCCTCCCATCCATCGCTCTCGACGGACCTACCGTGGCCCAGTCCCTGTCTCTATTTATTGAGATTAGAAATATATAGGATATTTTATGATTATTGAATTTTATTTTGCAATTACGAAACACCAGAAAAATAAGTAAAGAATATAACTTCGTTTAGATTTGTTCATTCCTTGGCTATTTTGAGATCTTAAAAAAATATATAACAAATAACGATTAATGTGGAAATGGAAGTGGAATTTTTATATTTTCATTATTGAGCAATTGAGAGGCAAACATAATCAGCTAGTGATAGGGATAGGGTAACATATTTAAGAATTTTTCAAATTGGCAGGGCTTAGATTTCACGCAGACAGCAGAAAGCCCAAGTGTTGTTACTTATGCGCCACTCCCAGTCATTTGTTTAATACACTAGTGCCATCTACGTCTCCGCCATTTGCACAATCCCCGATTTCTGTATTATCGAGTCTATAAAATCATAAGAGGTGAGACTTTTGAAATGTTTATGAAAATAGACATTGTAGCATCTATGCACTATGTGACTATATTGTCTTCCGTACACCAAACAATTGTAGGCACATATAATTTGATGAATCAATTCTCTTTTGAATGCTTCCTTCAAGGTGTCGGGAAGCGTTCGTTAAATGTAAATAATAATAGAAACAAAGTTGTGTTGGAATATTCTACGTATGCTATGGTATACTGACCCTGTGGCCTAGTAACGTTTGGTGTAACGTATAGAAACGAAGGGTATTGAATTTGTTTAGTTGCCCAATCGTTTATTTTCCTCTATCATAAATGAGATTAAGTACTTCGAAAAACATAAGAACCACTCGTGTCGTCCAGAAAGTTTCAAGATGTTTATATGTGCGGTTTAGCAAATAAAACTGAATAATTTGTCCAGACAATAGCATTTATATTCACAGAATAGTAAATGTGGGCTAGCTATAAGGCAGCAAAAAAGGGGATAAATTCATAATCGGTAGATAATATATAAGGTAGCTTATAATCAAATCCGAATGTGCTTGTTTATCGTAAGAAAAATTACAGAAATATTAGGAAGTGAATGGTTTTGCAGAAGTATTGTGGTCGGTGTTACTGAATATGTATGTAATATTTATGATAATTAGTTATTTCTTACGTGTTGTTAGCGATAGTTGCGAAAATCATTCCAAGCCCTGGCAGGCCAAGAGACTACGTTAGTTGTAGAACGCTTCTTACTGGTCTTGTTTATTGGATCATGTTTCCAGCAATTGCAGGGAGAGGGGGTGGGGTGGGTTGATCCCCTTGGAAGTAGTATCCAACAGCCCTAGAGTTGAAACTTGTCACCAATACAAATTCCATCAGTAGAGTTGGTGATCTAACAAGATAATTAGTGGCATTTGGAATAAACACTACTGCAAGATGAAATCAAGTGTATGAATAAGGCTTACCTACATAAAAAAATTCATAACCGCAACACATATCGACACGTAATTTCCGATGTCTTCAAGGAAGAGACATTTGTGTCTTTTGATAACTGTCAGGCTAATTCGCATTTTTTTTTATTACAGTAGCGTGTGAGTTTTCTTACACCTGAAAATCATTAACAGGCAAAACCACTAAAGTCAGACAACCTTAACCAATAACACAAAAGATACTTATGATTTTGCACCAGTGATTACCAGAGGTCACTTACACTCAGACGATTTTCACTGTTATGCCGTGTGGTGGTTAGTTAGGCTTCATAGATTAACCTTTGTTCTTGACCCTTCAATAAAAAAAATGTATTCAAACTTCACTACGCACTCTGGCAGATCATTCCAATGTTTATGACACAGAATGGTCGTTTCCTTACATCCAACCTTGATCTTGAGGTGTGGATTTTTTTTTTTTTTTTTAGTTCCCACTTTTACTACCTTCCGGCACTTCGAAAAGTAACTCCGTATATTCGTTGTATTTGAAAGTTGTTCTTTTGTAATATTCAGTATGGTTTCCTGGACATCTCCAGTATGCCAGATTGGGTAGGTCCAAACTCTTCAGCCTCTCCTTATAATATAGATCCCTCAAACTGGGCATCTTAGTGGCTCTCCGTTGTACGCTCTCCATAGCTTCGATATACTTCACCAGATGAGGATACTATACCCGATTGGGGTATTCGAGATGAGGCCTTATCAAAGCACTGTACCAACTCTCCATAAACACGATTTTTTATTTCATGTAACCAGACGACCCTAATTTTAATTCTAGTTGTCGCCAGGCGATTTTTTTTTATTAGGTGGGTGAACCTAGTGCTGCGAAAAGGTGAAAAAGGGCCTAAACTTACGCACATTCTAGCATCACGCTGTATTGGCGCACGAGACTACAATGGTTTCTTCTCCCACCTTTTTCTTTTGATATTACACATGGGCCTTGTTATATGCTATTGTTCGGTATTGTGCAAACCTCGCATAAATCGATTTATGTTTACATTATATATAGAGGATTACATTCCCCTAGCGTAACAGTGCACTATGGCCATACTAGAATAGAATTGTAATGATAAATTACTATATAATATTTTAACGACGTTGCTCCCTCATTACTTTCCTCTCTTCTAACAACTTCTAACTTTATCTCCAAAGTTTGTGCCGGTTTAGTAAGTAGCCTTTGCTCTAGGAACAGGACGCCCATGAGCCAATTGCGGATCCAATGACGAAAGTTTTTCAGTAAAGCAGAGACCGTAGGCAGAGTTTGAAAATAGATGAAGAGAATACAGTCATGTTTGTGGGAATTCAGAGAAGGGTCACGCTCCTCATTTTTTTTTTTATCCGCATCACCTAATAATACCGTTGAATTTGAACATATTGAAATGAGCTAAACAGAAATAATGTTACAGTTGTATTTTTTAATTCTGTCTAAAAAAAAGAATACCCGGCAATGATGTTCTTTTTTTTCATGGAATAAAGGTAACGAACCTAGATGCAGATTCAACTGTAGTAGCATATACTTCGATATGAAATCACGTTCTTTCTTAGACTCGCCCACAAACATTGCGGATTTTGAGGCATGGAATTAAAAGAACGAACTCTGCCAAAACAAGTCATTTCAAAATTTTGGGTTGAGGGTGGATTGGGTACTGGAAGGCAAGGGAAGAAGACAAAACAAATACTTCATTGTGTTATCACATTGTGCTATTTATACTTCGACCTCCGATTAACCGGCGTTACCGCCCACTAGATTTTTTTTCCCGCTGTAAAATCAGTATATACTGTTTTCTCAACAATTTACATATTGTAGAACTAAGAATGTCTTTTGATATGCTGAAGGAATTTTATTTTTCTTCAACGTATTAGATTCCTTCCTGAAATCTGCGGGCTGCAAATCTGCTCCAACAGTCAGGAAAAATAGCCTTAATTAAGGTGGCTCTGGGGATATAAAATACATCGACTTTCTATCGATATGCGGATTGCGCACAGCCCATTCCCGGCGCCCAGGTGAAGAGGCGAGATAAAGAAGTTTGTAGAAGTGACATGGTTGGCGCAGTTGTGCGAGTCATAGGATGGTATGTAAGAGGCCTTTGTTCAGCTGGTGGACTCAGAATGGCTGATTGATTGATTGAGTAGCTAGTACAAGTCCATACACTGATGGCTCACATTCACATAGGCCTTTCTTACCATCACACACTACATAGTAACCCGCATGGTGTTTTCACATAGTTCGCTTTAAGACTTCACATTTGGGGAATGCCGTACACATTTTTAAATTCGCATATACACGGATCCGCATAAACAGACGAAAAATTAAATTAGAAATGATTCTTCGACATCTGAAAGAAAATATAGTGTTTCTATATTGTATTGATGGGACTGTGAGGCTGGAGTCCGTTGGTTAACAACGGATGGTAGCGTTTCAATAAGCAGTTGGTAATGCATTATGTCCACTTGTCATCAATCGATTAATTCATTCTAAGTTTGCGATTTTGTGTCGGCGCAACAAGGCTGTTACCGACAGCCAGACCCTATTCACACTAGTGGTTTGAACCGCACAGAATCCGCGGCGGTACCTTACAGTTAAGGAAAAAATGCGCGGTTGTGTGTGAATGACTCCATTGAGGTACATTGTTATTGAAGCTGCTAGTGTGAACAGGGATTAAATCGTGAATGCTCTACGGAATTCAGACCACTCGCTTTCACGGGATCGGTGTTTGTGGGTGGAGAAATAGTCTGTGAAAAAAGGAAAAAGGTTGTTGCGTGTGAAAGCGGGTATTGCCAATGAGCACGCTTTAGAGTTCGGGTTGGGAGTCAGAAAAAAGGGGATCAGGCTTACCCTGGAAAAAAAAAAACTGAAAAAGTTTTAGTGGAAATTGATCTGGAATGGCAAGTCATTTGAAAGAGTTGGAAACGGAATGGGTTTTAATAGAAAAAAAAAACCACATTTGTGTGAAAGGAACTATACTCCTGGGACTCTTTTTCTCCATATGTCTTAGTTTTGAACTTGTTCATAGTTATATATTATGTGTGGGTTTACCTGATTATATTGCCCAAATTGAAATATGCAGCATTGGAGCCACATGCTCGTGGATGCTCGCCTCTATTTCTTCAAGGATCGAACTTAGCTTTATATTAATTCATGTTGTCCGCTTGGAATATTTTTTTCTATTTCATTACAGACTGATGCAGATACAGTGAAACTATTGTTATATATATAAGCCAAATTACACGCGCGGTGCTGCGGGCAAATAATGATCATTTTAATTTTTATAGAATTTGTGGAGAAAAGTTACACGTATCAATATAACTCAATGGAAAAGGTAACACAAATAAAATGTTAAGAAAAAAAAAATCAATTTGAGGAGGGAGACGCCTTTTGGAAATAAAATATATCCGGCCGTAAGAGAAGAATTGAACAAACCTTTTAGTATACTTGGAGTAGAGTTAGAGGGCAGGATAGATAAGATGGAGGAGAGGGAGGGAGGGGGGATTTGGGATTTAGTGGAAGGAAAGAACGAAATGGAAGGAAGTTAGAGCTATGATAGGTGTGGGGCAGACCCACTTGCTCGGTTAAATTTATAGTCCTGTGGACTTTTTGAGTAGATTATAGCACCGCTCGCGAAAAAGTAAAATAGAAATAACCAATATTTAAACATTTGGTAAATTTATAAAATCATTTTACATTTGCATGCTTTCTCCTTACAAAGGCTATCATAGTTTGCGACAACATTAATTTCACAAATATGAATAATATGAACACATACAATAGTTTGTTTAATCATAGTAATTTTTGTCACAAAAATGCCAGTCGTGTTAAGGGGACACCACAGTAGTGGTGTGTTACCACACCATACCCTTTTAACTCTTAACCCTAGCCAAAATAGTATATTTTTTTGGAAATGAAATATACTTATCCAAGTACCTGGAGTGATAATGTATCAGAATATATATGGTTATGGGGGTCTACAAAATCCTAGGAGTTCGTGAACAAAGAGACAGACAAGTTACTACTTTATTATAGTGTGTGTGTGTGTGTATATATATATATATATATATATATATACTGTATATATATACATGTGTGTATGTGTGTATACATATACGTGGAAAAGGTGGTAGAGAAACGCGGGTTGGAGCGCACTTTTCCACTCGTCTGTCTTGCCTTAATATATATATATATATATATATATATATATATATATATATATATATATATATATATATATATATATATATATATATATATATATATATATATATATATATATATATATATATATTCGACGAGAGAAAAGACAAATGTATGGAAAGAGTGGTGTAGGTTTAAGTCCAGGAAGGAGCAGAAGTACTTTATTCTCTAACGTTTAGACACAGTCTTCAGATTGTTGAGTGTGTCGAAATGTTAGAGAATAAAATCCTTTTGCTCCCTCATGGACTTTACCTACACCACTCTTCCCATATATATATATATATATATATATATATATATATATATATATATATATATATATATAAATTATATATATATATATATATATATATATATAAGGAGGGAGTTTAAGAGGTAGCTGTGTGCGGAGCCCGTATACCTCGGAGATGGGGTGAGGGGGATTTGGGGGGTTATTTCTGGTGCTCAGCACATTTCTTGTGTTGCCTGCCTCTTTTAAGCATTTCCTCATCCTCACGGAGGTCATTTCAGTCTCTGGTCAGAAAAAGTAAGAAGGCTTACCCCCCAACACACACACACACACACCTATCTCCTTCCTCGTATAGGATACCGCATTAAAATATTTAATCTTTTTCTTTCCTCTCGATCTTACTCAATTTCTTCATATCGTTCCCCGCGGGGAAAAACAAACAAATAAATAATCAAAAAAATAAATAAATATAAATAAAAGTTATAGAATTATTTGAAGAACATCTTGTTATGTCGTCTCCTTGAGAGTCACAGAATCATTAACGGTAACGAGTTAAAAACACTTATGCATTTTGTAAAGTATATGTATTGTCATAAATGTACGCGTATATTACATCAGATGTACAGAATGTGCACGCAAATAGTAGTATTACTTCTTAGTTATGACAAAAATGAATAACGCGAAACACATTAACTCTTCTCAATCAGAGACGTTACTCAGCATTTGGGATTTTTATGTCAGAAATTTTTATAATTTCTTTTTGTAGGCCTACATGTCACACTCCCCTGTTTTATGTTCTAAGTTCGTGTGGTAACTGGGCAGAACAGGGGAAGTTACGCACTTGTGTGAATGAAATAGTTTTAGCTCATCTCAAGAATGGTGGTGATGAGACAATCCCTCCTTTTATATGAGTTTTATTAATGTTTTGGCTTTAATTGGGACTTTAATGAATTTTAGTAGTGTTAGTGTACGGGGTGTGGGAGGCTGGACTTAGATATTTAGATACAGACCTTATATATGGATCTCCGGGGCCGCAGTCTTAACATAGACTGACTTCTTGCTTGATAATTTAAGACGAAACCTCTGAAAGGGCTAAGCTCCTCCTCCAGGGTGGACCCATTCATCCTCAACATCTATGATTGGCTAAGTTCATTTCTATATACAACATGCTGACTAATAACACAAGGACATCGAAACGCCGTTGGGGACATCTGGCCCTCACTAAGTAGACCCTTGTTCCTTTGAGGGTCAGCGGGGTCATGCCATACATTAATTTCTAGATAAGAAAAGCCTTACCTCAACAAGAATTTAATGATGTTATAGCTTCGCTCCTCTTGAGTAGGGGACCACGTGCTTGATGCTAGTGTGCGATGCCAGCGTGCGATGGTGTTATCTAGTATTCTTCTAGTATAATCGCCAGTGCAACGTGATGTTTCGTCATCAAACCAATCACCACATACATCTTACCATATGATTGCCTACGCTTACTCTCAATGGTGATGATAATAATAATAATAATAATAACAGTAATGATAATAATAATAATGATAATAATAACAACAACAACAACAACAACAACAATGATAGTGAAAATAACAACAATAATGATAATAACAACAGTCACAATAACAACAATAATAATTACTGGTAATAATAATGATGGTAATAGTAATGATAATATAATAACTGTAATAATGATAGTGATGATGGCGTTAAAGATAATACATAAATGCATACAAAAAGTAAAACCGAATCAGATCAGTAGGGTCGGTAGTTGGGTATTAGACGTTGGTAGTACTGTACAGTAGAAATAGTGGTAATAGTTGTAATGTATGTCGTATGTGTACAACTGAAATGCGGGGGACGATGTTTGAATCTTTATTGTGACATTAAGCGTACATGGAGGGGAGGCACGACATGCGCCTAAGGAGTCTACAGAGTAACTGGCCCGTGGGCGAAGGTGCTAGATGCTGTAAGCACACAGAAGAGAAGGGAGTCTTTGTTGGATATATGAAAGGGCTTTAGTCCGGGAGCGTCGCTGTTAGTCAGAGCACGCCGTGGGGGCAACGTCGTTCTCCTTACGCAGAAGACGATGCCACATCATACACATGTATCAACGAAAGCTTTGTGCCCGTATAGGGGCACGCTGCAACACTATGGTGCAACCCTATGGTGCCCTGCTCGTGTCGAACGCCAGGGCACCTTATAACACTATACCACCCCTACCCCCCACCCTCCGCGGCGGAGGCGGAAGTGGAGGGATCCGCGCTTGAGGACGGCAGGTCCTCCACTGAAGGATGGGACGTGACGGGGCGGCGTCTCCGGAGGCCGGTGGTCGCTCTCGTAGATGACGGGGCGGCAAGGCTGGTTGGACAGCACCAATCCTAGTTGGTGGAAAGGGCGTTTCGGATCTTCCAATGCAGAGGGATGGAGTTGTGTAGGGCGCGGCGGTCGGACGGGAGCCCGGAGGTCACGCAGGTAAGCGGGTGACTATAGGCGGGGCTTATCTGTGCCGCAGCCCGTAGTCTCCAGAGCGTCCATTCGGTGTCGGCGGCGGGCGACGGGTCGTCGCCGCGAAGCGCCGGTATTGCCGGTGACGGCGCTCCTGACGTGAGGAGGGAGAGGAGCGGATGATGGTCCGTCATCTACGAGAAGTGGGGCCATCCAAGCGGCCATGGCTTGCATTTGGATGCGGCCCAGGTGGCAGCAAACGTCTCCAATGGTAGTGGCGTGTCGGGTTTCGGTGTCCGTTGGAAACCGTGGGCCACACTGGACACAGCGGCAGTGCCCGGTATTTCAGTCCTGCATGCACACCGCGTCGGGGGCGGAATCGAAGGGGGGTCCGCGCACGAGGACTGCAGGTCCTCCGCCGAGCAGAGAGGGCAGCCCGGTACTGTAGATGCGCGACAGCAGAGGCGGCGGCGACAGAGTTCGCCTTACGACAGGCATGACGATACCTTGCTGAACCATTGAGTCAATGTCTTCCTTCGCTTGAACCTGAAATGCGAACGGTATCGCCCTGGGCGTTTGGGCGGCGAGGGGCGTCGCGTCGGCTTACATGTGGGTTCTCACGAGGGGGGGAGGGAGAACCATCTTCTTTCCTAGGGGACGGTGCTGTGGGCAGGTTAGATATGTCGGCCGCGTCGTCGGCGCCAAGAGCGGCGTCTGTAGGCTGGCTCCAGATACATCTGACGTGCGTAGGTGCCGAGTGCCTATCCCTGTGATGTCCGCACCTGTGTCAGGTAGTACGGCGCGGCCGCTGACAGGTGGCGGAGGGCGGTCGGCCAGAAACGTCCTGCTGCGGTGGGGCATGTGAGATGTCGGCCGCGTCGTCTGCGCCGAGAACGGCAGCCGTAGAGCTCTTGATATCTCCGATATGCCTAGGTGCTGAGGGCCTATCCCCGTGATGTCCACACCTGAGTAAGGCAGCACGTTCCGGGCGCTGACAGGTGGTGGAGGGCGATGGGCCGGAAGACACTAGGACGGCAGGTGCCAACCTACCCGGGACAAGGGGTGGGGGTGCGTGCGTCTGGCGGGGAACCCTTTGCATGGCGACACGGCGCATGCGTGCAGGTCCTACTGGGCGTCCGAGACGGTCACCATCAATGCCTCCTGTGGGCGGCAGTGGCGTCGCCACCTCCTGCGGTGACGTAATTGCCACGAGGGAGCAGAGGCGGTGATACAGGCCCGTGCGAGTCAGCTGGGCTCCGCGCGGGTGGCACTCGCGGCGAACGGGGCGAAGCCGGATAAAGGCCTCTTTGTTCGCGCGGCCTGCGTAAGTGCCCTGAGCCCCGTGCAGGGTGACGTTCGCGGCTGGTAGGGCGAAGCAGTGGGATGAAGTCCTCTTTGTTCGCCCCACTACGTACACGAAGGCGCGTCTCTCTCACCACTACACGATTTTGCACGGTCCCTGCATGCTCACTGTAATCGGCACTGCACTTACGGTCCAGTGTGTTCATTGTCGCTTATTGGTTCGTTCACGCACGCGCCACCGATTCACGTATCGTCCCATGTTTCACTGTTGCTCGTTGCAAGCAATTGCAAACATTATCCTACTCACTGTGCCATGTATGTCATATGTGTGCAACTGAAATGCGGGGGACGATGTTTGAATCTTTATTGTGACGTTAAGCGTACATGGAGGGGAGGCACGACATGCGCCTAAGGAGTCTACAGAGTAACTGGCCCGTGGGCAAAGGTGCTAGATGCTGTAAGCACACAGAAGAGAAGGAAGTCTTTATTGGAAGTATGAAAGGGCTTTTGTCCGGGAGCGTCGCTGTTAGTCAGAGCACGCCGTGGGGGCAACGTCGTTCTCCTTACGCAGGAACGATACCACATCATACACATGTATCAATGAAAGTCTTGTGCCAGTGTAGGGGCACGCTGCAACACTATGCTGCAACCCTATAGTGCCCTGCTCGTGTCGAATGCCAGGGCACCTTATAACACTACCACAATAGTGAGTAGCTTAGAGTCCATTTCGTGTGTGTTGGAGGAGGGGCTGAATGAAAATAAGGGATGAATAAAACATGTCACATGTACTGTAACATAAAAATGAACATGATAGAAGTTATTTCCTCTGGCTGGCACAGGTGGGGCCTAATGGTACTTAATCTAAGGGATCACACTGGGCTATTTTTTTCTCCCACATCCTAACTCCAACCTCCATTTGAATAACTAGGATATGACTTTGTATACAGAAATCTAGATTTCTCGAAGAACATTTCAACAGTATGTTTAACATCCGTATAGGTTTACAATCTCTTTGTTCATCATTCAGCTTTGCTGTATATGACGAGAAGATAATTTGATATTCGGAGATTTGAAAAATAAAATATTGTAGCTGAAGTAGTTTTAACTCAAATGAACTTTCAGCTGTTGGTGTTGGTGAAACCGTTGGAAACCCAGTGTGATAACCCCTTAAGGGATCTTATACCTAGGAATCCTGTGCCCACTTGAGATAGGCGGTAAGCTATGTTGCATTTGTGCGCATCAACATTGCAGACAGTGCACATATATGAAGTCGAAGTTGGTGCATGAAGTGTAGAAGAGGAAGGGAATATAGGAACCAAATGGATAAAATATTTCTTAAGAGATAGATGTATAAGAACAGTAGTGAGAGATGAAAAGTCAGAATGGAAAGGAGTATCCAGTGGTGTACCACAGGGCTCAGTTTTGGCTCCTGTAATGTTCCTCAGGTATATTAGTGCCTTGAAGGAAATAAACAAATATGCAAACCTATTTGCTGATGATGCATAGATTATGAAGAGGGTGGAAAATGAGAATTTTATAATATTGCAAAAGAATCTTAATAAAGTATAGGAGTGGAAATTTATTTTTAACATAAAGAAATGCAAAATATTGGAAATAGGCAACAGTAAGAAAAAACTGACAATGGATAACAAAATATGAAATAAAATAATAACAAAAGCAAAGAAGGACAAGGATCTAAGTATTATAATAAAAAAAAATACATATCATCTGAATCTCATACATACATACATATACCAAAGACTTTTTCCCCCTTATAAAGGAGGTAGCCTCAATCTCACATAAAGAAAACAGGAGAGACCTACAATCTGTTGAATAATTTTAGAGTGGCATTTCACTATATTGATAATGACATGAAGAAGACAATAATTGAAAGCTTGATACATCCATGTGGTAACCATACTTAAAGAAAGATATAAAAGAAATTGAAGGACTACAAAATGTGGCAACCAAGATAATTCATGGTCTAAATAACATCTTGTAGGAGGAAAAGTTGAAGAAACTAGAATTATCAACCTTAGAAGAATAAAAAGAGAAGTGATAATGATGATATCTAAACTGGACACATTTTTAGAGAAAGTGGACAGAAAAGAATTACTGGTAATAAAAGGAAGATTGACAAGAGGTCACAGAAAAACATGAAGAAACAAACCTGTTTAAAAGATATCAAGAAGTCTAGATTTCCACATAGAAGTGTAGACTTATGGAATAAGTTAGATGAAAATATAACCTAAGCCAATACTATAAAAAAATCAAGGCAAGGTTTAACAAATGCACCAATTCTGTACACTACAACTAGGTAAATACACACTATTGAAGAAAGTGACACTGTATTCTTTGAGGGGGACTTTAATTGCAAGAAAGTGAATTGGGAGAAATAGGATGGATGTGGAAATGAAGATTCCTACCTTCTTTAATACTGCAGTTTCTTTAATACTGCAGTTAATAACTTTTTATGGGTAGATATTTTAACTGAGTAGTAGATGATTGAAATGATGAATGAAGGTTTCCAATATTTTTTACTAAGAAGAGTAATTTTATTAAAGAAGATATAAGCATAGAAATGAAGGACATATTAATCCCATTGGAATCACTGTGTAAAAGGAAAACTTAAGGGCCTGATGGGATCTCTAATTCTGATTAGCAACAGCCTTCAGTTCCTTCATGGAGTAGGTTTGATGATGTGCACAGGAAGACAAGGCATATAATACTAAATGTTCCTTGGATAACATCCATTTTTTATACATATTTCAAAAGGCTATAAATGTTAAATCTAGTTACATCTTATGCTGTCACTTCTTAAAGTGAAATGATTGCCTTATTTTTAGATTTTATAACCCTCCTTTGTTCCATAGGTTAAACCATTTTGTAAGCACTGTTTAGTTATAAACTTTCTCTAGTTCATGTTTTCATCCATTTGGACATTTGTCTCTACAATCCATGTTCAGTGGAAAACTATGTAAATGTTCTTTCTGATTTTATGGGGGATGGAGAGGGAGGGGGTTGCCAATTAAATGATGCAGCCTTGCTATGGATGTGCTGTGTCTTGCTACATTGTTTCTGACCCAGGGCAATGGGTGAGATGCAGGGATGACCCGTCATCCAGGAGGAGCCAAGAAAAGAGGGAGGGAGGGGTGGTGAATGGGAATGGAGTATGTGGGGATGAAATGGGTGGGAGTGGGTTTATGCCTTTGACTTTGGCTACCTCCCTTGTAAGGGGGAAAAATCCATTGGTATATGTATATATGTATGTACCATCTTCTGTAGTGCTTTTTTCTTATCAGGAACTACAAGCATCAATATTGACTAGTCTACACACGTGCACCTGTCTGGAGTCTGGAAAATTCTAAGGAGGACGTGTTCCTGCCTTCTGCCTGGAGCAGTTTGGTGTGAAGGGCGGTGGCGCGTGTGACGCCCCGCTCATCATGACAGAGGGCAATCTTCATCTCCGTCCAGTGCGGCGATGCCACATTCCACGATGTGGGGCTTCATCACCAAGTAATTGCAGTCGAATTTGTGTGATGATATCTCATTGTAGAGTGGTGTGTGTGTACAGACCATTTGCTTTTGATTTTTTTGGTGTTGTAAGTATTAAGAAGCAAGAAGTTGCCCATGAAGGTCCTGCTGATCATCATCAATAGCCTAGGGCACTCATAATCCCTTATTATGGAAATGAAAATGATCAGGTTCTTTTCCTCTTGCTGAACATGATCTTGATACTGCTGCCTCTTGATCAAGAAATATGTAAATTAATTTGTGCAAATTTTTTCACCATCAATCTTTAAATTTCCACTGAAATCTTTTTCATTTGACAGTGTTGCTAGGTAACTCAATCTTTCTTGGTTTATTGTAGATCTTTGTTATGTTTTGATTATGTTTTTATTTGATATTATTTTTTCTTTTGAAAAATTGTACCCTTAAGAATCCTGCACATGGGGTGACTGCCCTACCCATGATACATGCCTTGGTGATAATATACAATATTTCTCATTGCTATTAGTCTTTAAAGCTTGAGTATGAGATAAAATTACAAGGTTCTTGCTAAAATTATAACACCATGATTTTGGCTTTGCCATATTCCAGCTGTAATGGTATACTCAGCAAGACGGTCCAAGGACCCAGCTACACATGCTCGATGGGTGCGAGTAGTGGGTGCCTCAGATGACCGCCCTGTTGTCCATGCTTGCCAGCGCCATTTTCCTGCAGGGGCACCTACAAAGAACAATCCAGATCCAGATCCAGAACTATTCAACCCAATACCACAGGTTGGTGATTCTTAGTTATAGTGTTGTATTAGATATGGGGAACTATAGTTAATATAATTAATACTGACTTGGATAAATGTATATTTTATAAATGTATATTTTATAAATGTACATTTTATAAATGTACATTTTATAAATGTACATTTTATAAATGTATATTTTATAAATGTATATTCTATAAATGTATATTTTATAAATGTATATTTTATAAATGTATATTTTATAAATGTATGTTTTATAAATGTATATTTTATAAATGTATATTTTATATATATATATATATATATATATGTGTATATATATATATATATATATATATATATATATATATATATATATATATATATATATATATATATATATATATATATATATATATATATATATATATGTATATGTAGCTTTGGCTACCAAGCTTGTAAGGGGGAAAAATTAATTGGTATATGTATATATGTATTAAGAAGTGTGCTACTAATAAGTGTCAGCTACTTAGGTAATGTAGAAAGTCTACTGGGTACAAACATTCATTTACACTTTTTATCCCTTTGCAGGCTAACAATACAGTGGGGTCAGTTGGCACCAGTTTTAAAACAAATCGTATTAGCAGTCCATCCAGCCAGCCTGTGGCACCAATATTCAACAATGACCTTGATGGGACACCCTTAGGACCAGATGGCAAACCTCTACCTACCCCTGTTCCTCCACCCCCAGGTTCAGTTACCAAACTGGCCCCAAATGCTACTCTTATTGACCTGCGGAAGATCAAAAAGGATCGGGACACAGACAAACCCTTCAAGATTGAAGAAGTCACTGTTGTCATAGATGAAAGTGATGCTGTCAAAGTAAGTTTATAAATGATTGATGTCTAAACAAGTGAAGGATTTGTAGAAAATTTGGATTGCCTTTCATTAAGATTTTAATAATACTTTAGTTCTGTGCTTGATTATCTAATAGATGTTTTTTCCATATGTATATTTTTATCTGTCTCATTTAAACTTTTCCGTTTCAAGAAATCTAATAGTGTTTTTCCCATGTTCTCCCTTCCACAAACTTCTCCTTTTCTGACTTAACCATCTTGTTCCCTACCATATTTATTGATAAAATTCTGTACTGCAATTACTTTTAGTTTTATTATAACAATATTTCTTCCTTGAGTAAATTGTGGGAGAATCCAATGGTTGTTGTCAGTTAAGTTACTTTGGAGTCATAGGTCTTCTGCAAGAGAGACTTAGGGAAACAGTTTGATTGGATATTTTAAGGAAATATTTATATAATTTAGTTTAAGAATGGGTGAGTGGGTAGGTGGGTTGGCCCTGCTGTTGGTGCCCTGTGTCTGACCCAGGCAGTGGGCAAGAGATAGAGATGACTCTTTATCCATGATTAGTTAAGATAAAAGGAAAACAAGGATGGTGGATGGGAGTGGAATGGGTGGGAGTGGGTATGCCTTTGACTTGGCTACCCCCCTTGTAAGGGGAAAAAGCTCTTGTTATAAAGATAGATTTGTTAATCAGATAAATTTACTTTGTAGGTTGTGGGATATGGACCCAAAGATCCGGAGTTCTTTGATCCTCTGTATGTTGACCCTGTTGAGAGGATCCAGGGCCGACTTGGACGTCCACGAAAACTGGCACCAACACCACCTGTATGGGATCATGGAAATGCCACAGATGGTTTGGATGATGTTGCCTCTGAACCAGTGTTTGACCAATTTGCTGATCCATCCCTTGGCAATGCCCTTGAGCAAATGAGGAGGCTACGAATTGACTGCAATACAGCCTTGGTAGACATGGACAAACGAAATATGGTCTATGTAAGTTTTATGAATACAAAAGTGAATTTATATTTTCTGACTGTGTGGGTTACTATTAGGTCTAGTTATACTTTGGGTAAACTAGAACCATGAGGCAGTCGAGATGGTATCATAGGTTTGTCTTTATTTAATGCTCAGGTGATGGTGTGCTTAGCAAGATTTATAAGCATGGATTAGAAATGGTGCTGTGTGTAGTCACTCATCATGAATTATATATTTTATGCTGATTCAGCTTGCAGACATGCTGCCTCAGAAGTATATAGTGGCACACAGTTCTATGCAAGGGTCCTGAAACCCACATACCCGTTTTATTATACTATACAACTACAAACTATAGAATATAACAGGAAACCAACTCACATAGCATTTTTGCTCACAAATCTACAACAGCTTATCACCAGCTCCTACAAGTCTATAATATACAAAAACAAATACACATATAGATTACAAAATAGACATTGATCTCAGGACCAACAAATTTAGTACTACATCAAGCAACATTCTGACATCAGACCAGAACATAAAACATTCACAACACACAAGGATAATACCAGTTCTCCTGTGGTCAATTCACCAACCAGCACTAAAACCTTATCAAAACCAAAATGGCATGGTAATAGAAACCATATGCCCAAGATAATGATCATCACACAGAAAATGCAGAATATATTATTTTGCACAGATCAACACTCTCACAACCCAGATAGATCCTCCAAATCTCTTCTCTGAGTGACTTATGGGCCAAACAATGGCCATGGCTAGATTCTTTGGCATTGCAGGCTTTGCGTAAGAGATCTTGGACAATGGATTAATCTCCTATTTCTGGTCCCTCAGGCTCATCGTGCTGTGCTGGTGGCAAGAAGTCCATATTTCTACCGCCAGATGTACCTGAGACGGAAGAAACTCAAATACCTCTACCAGTTTTGCCGATTTACTCTTCCAATTGAAGTCAACTTTGATGTGGTGGATGCTGTTGTCTCCTATATGTATACAGGTTTGTTTATTCATTTGAGTAAACATAAATGGAATTGAATTTGTTAATGTTTTTAGGAAATGGATTGGCTCGTATAATTTAAGTTTAAAAAGTTTTTTCTTACCCAATCACATATCTCCAGTTTAGCCCAGAGATCCCAGGGCTATTGAATAAAATCAGTGCCAAGCACATTCATATGGCAAAGAATTGGTAAATGACAACATGTATATTCCATTACAGGTTCAATGAATGTATTGTGGGGCAAAGGCTCAACATCTGTCAGAAAAGTGCTCAACCTCTTTGAGATGAAAGAGGCTCTCGAGCTGTATGACCAGGAAGTCTCTGGTCGAGAGGTAGGTAGGGGAGTTGGATCCCATGGTACATACATACATATCCCAAGGACTTTTTCCCTCTTACTAGGGAGGTAGCCAAAGTCAAAAGGCATAAGTCCATTCCCACCCCTTTCATTCCCACCCCTTTCATTCCCACATAATCCACTCCTATTCACCACCCTACCCCTCCCTCTTTTCTAAGCTCCTCCTGGATGATGGGTCACCCCTGCATCTCACCCATTGCCCTGGGTCAAAAGTAATGCAGCAAGACACAGCACATCCACAGCAAGGCTGCATCATTTAATTGGCGACCCCCCTCTCTGTTCCCTCATGCAGAAAAAGAGAAGACTGGGAGAAATCCCTTTGGGCTGCATCAAAATATCATTCACACATAACCACTCCCTAATACCCCCATCCCCCATCCACTTCCTTCCATGATCACAGCAACATCCATAAGCAACTATTCTCAACTCACTTTTATCTTCTGTCTTCTCCCTTCCTTCCTCAACAGACATCCCCTCTTTCCCAATGCCCCTTTTACTCCATCCATCCATCTCATCCTTGGTCACCCCCTTATGTTCACCCCATCCACCTGTGCCTTCCACACTTCTTTTACTTTTTCATCAACCCTATCTCCCAACTCCTTTTCCACCCCAGCTCTCCTCCTCACCTCCTTGTTTCTCATTCTATCCACCCTAGTATCCCCTACCATACTTCTTGGACATTTCACCTCAAACACATTTAAACTCTTTGTCTCTTCCTCTCTTATGTTCGATGTTCCTGTCCCATACAGTGCTGTTGGCACAATCACCCCTTCCTACAGTCTCCTCTCAGCATCCATTCCCAAATATCTATTTCTCATTACAGTTTTTAATCCCTCAAGGTTTTTACTTGCACCTCTCAATCAACATTCTACCTTCACCACCACTCTTCCCTTTCCTACCACATTTGTCCCCAAGTATCTAAAACTATCCCCTTTTCAGCCTCTCTCTGTTAATACTCACTTTCAATTTGCTGCCATCCTCAACCCTTGTATTGTATGTATTTACCCATGGTACTGTATACAGTGTATTCACCTCTTCCTTTAGCTATCATACCATCATTCCCAGATCCCTCTCTTCTCTTGCTTTTGTAACTGAGTAATTCTTTTCATGCATGTTTATTGTTTAAGTCTTCATATCTAATTCTTTTCATGATCTTTGTATCATTTGCAAACATGTTAGTGTAGCTTCTTATATTTTCCATCATGTCACTTATGTATGAACATTATAGCTTCTAGAGCTGACTCATGTGGGACTCTGTTAGTCACTACCCTCCATTCTGACATCTCATCCTTTTGCTACTGTTGTCATGTGCTATTCTTTTGGGAAATATTTCATTCATTTAAGGAGCTCACTTGTAACACCTCCAACATACTCCAGTTTCCACAAATGTCTACTGTGAGGGATCTTGTCAAATGACCTTTCAAGATCCAGGTAAACACACTCTACCTAGCCCTCTTTCTCTTGCAGTATGTCATTCAATCAATCCATTGCCCCTGCTCTCTCTTGTAGAATATCCATAGCCTTCAGGTTATCGGTAACACCCACTGGGTGGGTCTACAAGTAACTCAGGGAAAAATATATTGTGTTTTTGTCTAGGGATTGTTAGTGTGGAGTATTGTAGTATGAAGTGTTCATGTCCTTTGTATGGTGGTTGTATCTGTGGCAATTTGAATCTATGGCCAGACCTGTTTTGTGTTGGTAACATTTCAATGTTGGATGGTGTCCTGAGTGCTAGCATGCCAATGTGGTTCTTACCAGCTATGAGAGAGTTTTTTTTCTGTGCGACTTAATTTAGGGGTGGTCTTAAAGGAATTGTTTAGTGATCTGAGTGTGCATATGTTTTTGTGTTGATGTTTTGTGTATTTACCTAGTGGTATTCTACAGGAAGAGAGCTATGCTTGTAGTGACCTGCTTTTGTATCTTTCAGCATCCAGTTTGAAAGATACAAAAGTGTGGTACAGTTCATATGTTATTATAAATGTTTTAGTAGTATGCTGTTGGTGTATTCATTTCTTGTATTTACTTAATTGTATTTTACGGGAAGAGAGCTATGCTTGTGGTGACCCACTTTTGTATCTTTCAGCATCCAGTTTGATCTTAGATTCTTGTGTAGTTTTTGCACTCATTGTTTCTTCATTTATTTTGTTCTAGACATCTATCACTGTGTGGTAAGCTATTCTTTTTCAGATCTCTTCTGTAATGAGGAATAGACATTTGGGAATGGATGCTAAGAGGAGACTATATGAAGGAGTGATTGTGCCAACAGCACTGTATGGGGCAGAAACATGGAACATAAGAGAGGAAGAGAGAAGGAGTTTGAATGTGTTTGAGATGAGGTATCTGAGAAGTATGATGGGGATTACTAGGCTGGATAGAGTGAGAAATGAAGAGGTGAGGAGGATAACAAGGGTGGAAAGGGGGTTGGGAGATAGGGTTGATGAAAGAGTATTAGGATGGTTTGGACACATGGAAAGAATGAGTGAAGAAAGACTAGTAAAAGAGGTATGGAAGGCAGATTTGGAGGGAGTGAACATGAAGGGATGTCCTAGGATGAGGTGGATGGATGGGGTGAAGGGGGCTTTGGGGAAGAGGGGAATGTCTGTTGAGGAAGGACGGGAGAGGACAGAAGACAGGAGTGAATGGAGAATGGTTGTATATGGATGATGTGATGCATGAGGTGGAATGGGTGGGGGGATGGGGGGTGAGGTAGTGTGTGTGAGCAAATTTTGACGTAGCCCAAAGGGATTTCTCCCCGTCTTCTCCTCTATGCATGGGGGGACAGAGAGGAGGGGGTCACCGATTTAATGAAGCGGCCTTGCTGTGGATGTGCTGTGTCTTGTGACACTGCTTCTGACCCAGGGCAGTGGACAAGGTGCAGGGATGACCCGTCATCCAGGAGGTGCTAAGATGAGAGGGAGGGTGGAGGGGTGTGGAGTGTATTCAGGGATGGAATGGGTGGGAATGATTTTATGCCTTTTCCTTTTTGGCTACCTCCCTTGTAAGGGGGAAAAAGCCTTGGTATATGTATGTATGTTCTGTAACTATCCTCTTTAAGTTTCTTTTTGTGGACTCTGGGTTTTCTTTTATCCCACTTTAATAAGTCATCTTTATCAAGGACTTCCAACCCTTTCATAATTCTGTATATGTTTAGCAGGTCTCTTTCTCTTCTTTGATCCAGGGTAGGTACATACATACATATACCAAAGACTTTTTTCCCCCTACATGGGGGGTAGCCATAAAGAAAAAGGTATAGAAACCACTCCCACCCATTCCATTTCCTATATATTCCTCTCCCCTCCCCCCTCCTCCCTCCCTCTTATCTTGGCACCTCCTGGATGACAGGTCATCCCTGCATCCTGTCCACTGCCCTGGGTCAGAAGTAGTGTTGCAAGACACAGCACATCCACAGCAAGGCCACTTCATAAATTTGGTGACCCCCCCTCTCCGTCCTCCCATGCAGAAAAGGAGAAGGCGGGGAGAAATCCCTTCGGGCTGCGTAAATTTTTTTCTCATATATATACTTCCTCACCCCCCATCCCCCACCCACAACCCCCTCATGCATCACATCATCATATACATAACCCCTCTCCATTCACCCCTATCTTCTGTCCTCTTCTGTCCTTCCTCCACAGACATTCCTCTCTTTTTTTAATGCCCCTTTCACCCCATCCAGCCATCTCATCCTAGGACGCCCCCTCGTATTCACTCCTTCCACCTCTGCCTTCCACACTTCTTTTACTAATCTTTCTTCACTCATTCTTTCCATGTGTCCAAACCATCCTCATACTCTTTCATCAACCCTATCTCCCAGGGTAGGTAGTTTGAGTATATCCAATCTTTGTTTGAATGTCAAATTGGAGAGTGTTGGTGCCATCTTTGTCATTGCTCTTTGAATTCTTTCTAATTTCTTTATGTTCTTTTTAGTACTAGGTGTCCATAGTGTTGCTACATACTCCAATTTTGGTCTTATCAATGTAACTAATATTTTCTTTACCATTTCTTCTGTTGGTGGTGCTTGTGTGATGTAGTGTGATGGGTGTGTGGTGTGAAAGGTTTTGGTGTAGAATTGTGCTCCTGTCATCATGTGGTGTTCTATGGGGAGGATTTTTGTTCCTGTATGCAGGTTGTAGAAGAGAAGAAGCGAGTATTCACAGATTGGTTACAAAAGAGGACAGGGGAGTCATATGAGACGTACAAAGAAAAGAAAAGAGAAGTAAAGCAAAAGGTAAAGGAGGCAAAGAGGAGAGCAGATGTGAAATGGGGTAGGAGTATGACAGAAAATTTTGAAAGTAATAAAAAGATGTTTTGGAAAGAAATTAAGAGAGGAAGAGGAGGCAAATCAAGTAGGGAAGAAAAGGTAAAAGGTACAGATGGAGAGTTGATAATGGAAGAGATGGCAGTGAGGGGAAGATGGGCAGAATATTTTAGGGAGTTGCTGAATGTGAAGGAGGATAGGGAAGGAAAGATAGCTGCAGTGGGAAATACGAAGAAAATGAGAGTGATGAGTGAGGAGAATGGAGGAGAAATAAGGAAGGATGAGGTGAAGGCAGTTGTAAAGATGATGAAAGCAGGTAAGGCACCTGGTCTGGATGGATGTCATGCAGAATGTCTGAAAAAGGGAGGTTCAGTGATGGTGGACTGGTTGGCGAGATTATTTAATGTTTGCTGGAGAGAGGGTAGAGTACCGGAGGACTGGAGTAGTGCCTGTATAGTTCCTCTTTACAAGGGAAAAGGGGACAAGTGTGAATGTAGTAATTTCAGAGGGATTAGCCTGTTGAGTGTAGTAGGGAAGGCTTATGGGAGAATCTTAATTGAGAGGATTAGGAGAGGAACAGAAGGAGTAATTGGTGAGGAACAGTGTGGTTTTAGGACGGGTAGAGGTTGTGTAGATCAGATCTTTGTGGTAAGACAGATATGTGAGAAAGCTATAGGAAAGGGGAAGGATGTTTTTTGGGCTTTTATGGATCTGGAAAAGGCTTATGATAGGGTAGACAGAAAGGCACTGTGGGAGGTTATGCAGATTTATGGGATAGGAGGAAAGCTTTTGGGAGCTGTCAAGAGTTTTTATGTGAGTAGTAGAGCATGTGTTAGGATTGGAAATGGAGAGAGTGAGTGGTTTGAAGTAAAGGTGGGACTTCGTCAAGGATGCGTTATGTCGCCCTGGCTGTTCAACTTATACATGGATGGGGTGGTGCGAGAGGTGAATGCTAGGGTAGTGAGTCAGGGATTGGAGATGGTTAAAGAAAATGGAGAAAAGTGGGAGGTGAGCCAGCTGTTGTTTGCGGACGACACTGCGCTTGTGGCAGGGTCAGAGGAGGGATTGAGGAAGCTGGTGGCAGAGTTTGGGAGAGTATGTGATAGAAGAAAGCTAAAGATAAATGTGGGTAAAAGTAAGGTGATGAGATGTACAAGGGGTGAAAGTGGCAGTAGACTGGAAGTGAACATTAAGGGAGAGCGACTGGAGGAAGTGGATAGTTTTAGATACTTGGGTGCAAGTGTAGCAGGAAAAGGTGGAGTGAAGGTGGAGGTAGAATGTAGATTGAGAGAAGCGAGTAAATGCCTTGGTGGTTTAAAGAGTGTAATGAGAAATAGACATTTGGGAATGGATGTGAAGAGGAGACTGTATGAAGGAGTGATTGTGCCAACAGCACTGTATGGGGCAGAAACGTGGAACATAAGAGAAGAAGAGAGAAGGAGTTTGAATGTGTTTGAGATGAGGTGTCTGAGAAGTATGGCGGTGAGGAGGTGAGGAGGAGAACAGGGGTGAAAAAGGATTTGGGAGAGAGGGTTGATGAAAGAATATTAGGATGGTTTGGACACATGGAAAGAATGAGTGAAGAAAGACTAGTAAAAGAGGTATGGAAGGCAGATGTGGAGGGAGTGAACATGAGGGGACGTCCTAGGATGAGGTGGATGGATGGGGTGAAGGGGGCTTTGGGGAAGAGGGGAATGTCTGTTGAGGAAGGAAGGGAGAGGACGGAAGACAGAGGTGAGTGGAGAATGGTTGTATATGGATGATGTTGTGACTGCATGAGGAGGAATGGGCGGGGGGGTGGGGGGTGGGGTAGTATGTGTGAGTAAATTTTGACGCAGCCCGAAGGGATTTCTCCCCGTCCTCTCCTTATATGCAAAGGGGGACGGAGAGGGGGGGTCGCCGATTAAATGAAGCGGCCTTGCTGTGGATGTACTGTGTCTTGCGACACTGCTTCTGACCTAGGGCGGTGGGCGGGGTACAGGGATGACCTGTCATCCAGGAGGTGCTCAGATGAGAGGAAGGGTGGGAGGGGTGTGGAGTGTATTTGGGGATGAAATGGGTGGGAGTGTTTTTATGCCTTTCCCTTTTTGGCTACCTCCCTTGGAAGGGGGAAAAAGCCTTGGTATATGTATGTATGTATGCAGGTGTCTAATTTGTGTGGTTTTGGTCCATCTGTCATCACTCCCAGTGCTCCATTCTATAAAGTTTATAAGTTATATATGTTCATCTTGCCGATTGTTGGGCACCATGCTGTGAAGGTATAGTTAAATCTAGTTCTTATGAATTGCTTGAAGATGATTATTAGAGTTTCTGTTATCCATAGCCAGTACTTGCGATGGATTTAAGTATGCTTGTTTTCATGTTGATTTTTGTTGCCAGGTCCTTGCAGCACAACAACCATTCTTATATTAAAATTCAGCAAGTTTAATATGTAGGATTTATGGTCTCTTGCAGTCTCCTTCAATCTTATGTTAGTGACACTGGTCTATAACTTGATGGTTTGTCTTTACTTTCTCCTTTATGCCTTGATGCTGTGTTAGCTCTCTTCCAGTCTTGTGGTACTATCCCTAATTCCAATGAGCACATAGTGAGATTATGAATCTTGTCTGCCACTTGATCATCACAGTCCTTTAGTATACTGTTTAAGGTTCCATCAGGTCCTGGAGCTTTTCTTGTGTCCAATGTTTCCAATAATTTATGTACTTCCTTCACCTGTACATTTATCTCATACAATCTAATATTACTGTCTAATTTCTCCCTCCTCTACTAAATAATTTTCTTTAGTGAAGAGTGAAGACTGATTGGAAACATTTGTTCATTATTTCAGCTTGTGTTGTGTGCATGTATTTACCTAATAGTATGCATTTGTAAGTTAAGCATATATTCATTGGATAAAAGTCATATACTACACAGCCTTGCTTCTGTATTAACCTTTCATATTTTTTGTTGATCAGGTGGAAGAGAAGGAGAACCGTCGACTAAAAAAGCGGATAAAACGAGAGGCAGAGACAGATGACCTAGAGCAATTGATGATGCCACTTATGTTAGATGCTGGTGATGATCACAACCATGATGACCTCCCTCGCCGCCGCCGACGTACAACAACCACAGACCATGAGGATGATGCCCATGGCAAGATGAAAGTTTCTGTGCAGAAGATTGTTGACAATGCCTTGTCCCCATTCATTGGTAAGATTGAGGAGCTGTTTGACCCTGCTGCCTCCACACTCCAGATTGCCAAGCCTTCACAGCACATTATCACCCTGTGGCATGCTGACATCCTGCTGACTAAGCTCTTTGACCAGAATGATCTGACCAAGTTCTTCTCAGAGGTGATGAATGAAGTGGCTGAGAAGAACATGTTGCAGGGGTCACAGCATAAGGTTGATGCTGGCTCTAGTATCACTGTAGACATCCTCCTGACACATACAGGCAACCCTGTGGTAGATGAAGCTTATAACAAGGCTGCCCTTGGTGACTCTGTCATGCAGGAGGTGGAGACCATTACTGTTGGAGATATGCAGATCATTAACTACCACCAATTTGATCCCCAGCATGTACCTAAGTATGTCCACATGATTGCCATGTACAAATATCGTATCCGCATGGCACGACGTGGTGTTGGGGGCAGCAGTGGTGGCAGTGGAGGCTCTGCTGGAACAGGAGGTACAGGTGGAGGGGCAGGAGAAAAGGATAAAGAAGTTCCTGCCCTTGTATCATCATTTCTGGCAGAAGATGTGCTCCCTGAGACAGCCCCACATGACCTGGATGATCTTGTGTCACGAATGGACGGTGGTGCTGGCACTGCTGGAGCAGGTACTGGGGGTGAGGACCTTCTGCAATCACAGACAGCAGCTATTAGCAGACAGTGTTTCCAACAGCTGAGCTCTGACCTGAAGAAACGCTCTGTGTCTGACTTAGAGCTCTATGTGAATCCTTCATTCCATGAGGAACTCATCATGCACCTGATCGTGGACCATATGGATGAGCGGGGGGTGCTGCCCCTCAATATTGCTATCTTCCTGGCCAAGGGCTGCAACTTCTGTCGCAAGAAGGAGTGTAAAGCCGAAGACTTGACGCTGCCCATTAGCCCAGACAATCCTGTCTGCCCTGATCGACAGTGCATCAAGAGGAACCTCATTTGTGAGATATGCAATAAGCAAATGTCCAACTCGAAATCCCTTGCACGACACAAATACAGTGTCCATGATATCCAGGTGGGTGACACAGGTGGCCTTTTCATTTGCTCACACTGTGGTGAGACCTTCAGCAAAAAGTGGAAGCTGAACATGCATGAGCGACAGCATGAAGATCGAAAACTTGAAGTAGAGTGTCATGTGTGTGGGAAAGTCATGCGTGGTGCCATGGCCCTCAAGAAACACATCAACATGGTTCATGAAACCAAGCCACAGTTCCAATGTGACTATTGCTGCAAGACTTTCAAGCGCAAGGAGACACTTAATGTTCACCGAAGGATCCACACAGGCGAGAAACCTTTCCCCTGCACTCGTTGTGATTATGCCTCTGAGACGAAAGGCAACCTTAAGGCCCACATGTGGCGTAAGCATAAGCTCCAGCTTGGTGGACCTTCAGCTGTAACATCAGCAGGTGGTGCAGGGGCTGGGCCTGGGGGTACAGGTAGTGGTGGGGCAGGAGGTTCTAGTGGTGGGGCAGCAGCAGCTGCAGCAGCAGCGGCAGCAGCAGCTGCTGCTGCTGTTGGGTCGGTGACAAGCCAACAGAGTTCAGAGGAATTTGCAGTGGCAGCTGCCACACTCATTGCACAAGCAGACCATGGTGAAGGCTCCTTCATTATCACACACCCTGCCAATACCACTGTCATCACGTAGGCAAACTTCTTGTCAAGGGTGCCTTCTCTGATCCCACCCTTGCCCTCCTGAAGAGTCTCAAAGGGCAGTTGGTGACATTATTTTCTGTGATATTGTGATGACACTTGTGATGTGAACTTTGGACTTATGACCACTTTTAAAATGGCTGTCTAAGAAACCTGAGGTAAGGTGTTTTTGTTCACTGGCCAGTTCTTGAAGAATTAGTAATTTTAGTGATTGAAGAATTAAAGATTTTAGTGAAATGTCTTTTAGGAAAATATGAGCCTAATGAATGCATTTACATATGAGAGTTTCTGGTGCATGCCTCATGGAGGAGCTGTTTTTACAAATCGCATATAGGGGTTACTAGCACAAACCCCTTTCTCAGAAATTACCTGTGCAAGCTATATCCCTGAGTTGGTATTGTATATTCATCATGTAATAATAGTTACTGATGTGTACCATTTACCTCTGGATAGTTAATGGTATCAGCCCCTCCTAATAAAAAATCACTAGTGTGATCCAACTCATTGGCATTGATCACTTAGGAGAGTAAGTTGCTTGATGTCTTTCTGTCTTCTGCTTTTATGTGCTCATGTGGAAGTCAATAGATAATGCCCCAAACCTCTGAACACTGCATCCATACATCAAAAGTGACTGCATGTGGTATAAGTGGCAGATTTACTTCTTTGTGGAGACAGGCTTGAATGACTGACCAGTTAAATAGAAAAGTGAAAAATTATCCACAGTACTACAGAGCATCGAGGCCTCACTGATGTGCAAGTACAATAGTTAGCTACAACAGTTCCTATCAATCCCCAGATGAAAGAAGTTAAGCTCTCTTACTTCCAGGACCAGTTGAAACTCAGTGCAGCCCTGCACAGTTCCAATAATCAGTAGTCACTCAAGAAGTGATTATGGTTGTTGAGAAGAAAGGAGTCATGTCTTCTTTTGTCTGGAACTGTGCTTTAAGCTGCAGACTTTATATTGTATTCAAAGGAATTTTGCAAAACTACAGTTATTTGAATTGAAAAAAATAATCAGATGACAGGAAACAGTAAAATACACACAACTATAAAAAAAATATGGGAAATGATGAAGACCTAGACAGGTGCTCCCCTATCATGTTAGGTTTTTAGAGTTTGTTTGTAAGTCCAAATATTTGTCAGTCTAAAATTACTTTTGTCAGTACTGAATACTTTACACAGCATTGTAGAAAAAGGAAGATACAATGCAGTTACTATACACTCCAGTAATATTCACCTTTTTCACCTTGGTTTATGATGTCCGCTTTAGTTTCTTGTATAATATTGCAGTGCTGCTCGCTTTCATCTTCAATACTGGCTCCATTCTTATACATCAGAAAGGTCAATATATCCATTCCTTAGTACTGTCTTGCAGGAGACCTGTGGCCCCTAGAAAAGTGGCCACAATCATCAGTTTGGCTCATAAGTCACTCAGTGAAGAGATCTTGTGTTGCCATCTTGAGTGGGTGAATGGAGGACATTGTAGTATTAAGTGTTCTTTCTTTTGTATGGTTGTGTCTAATGACAGGCTGATTCTATATTAGCGCTGATTTAGTGGAGGATGGTTACCTGAATGTAGAGATGTTATTATCATTTGAGTCTGTCTTGGGAGTGATTTCTGTGCTATGTTGATTTCTGGGGTAGTTTGGTGGAGTATGGAGATTGTTTAGTGACCTGTGTTTATTACATGCCTTTATATGGATGCATAGTATAGTGCTGGGAAAAGTTGTTTTAAGTGTTTGATGTGATTGGCTATTGTTTGTGTGAGGTCATGTGATGGATGAGTGGGTTTGAAGGTTCTGCCATAGAACTGTTTGCTTATCATGTGCTACTCTATGGGAAGGATTTTTGGTTTCTGGGTGTAGATTTATTATTTGTCTTAGAGCAGCCTGTTATTATTCTTATGGTTTTCTTTGCTATCTTGGTTTTGACTTGTGATGATTGGTATTTGTGAGGTGATGGCAGTTTGAAACCTGCTGTCAGTGACTTGGACCAAGGTCATGGTTCATTAAATTTTGCATTTCAAAGTCCTCTGAAAGAGGCAGTGTCCTAGCCTCCTTGTGGGGTGGGGGTAAGGGGTTGTGACATTAAACAGAATAATCATCAAATACAAAAAAAATATTTATTGATCTATCTATATATCAAAATCTTATTCCCCTTTATGACAAATAATAGTGTAACACCAGAGAGATAGCCTCATTTGAGTTGTGTTTACAGGGTGATAGTATCACAGTGTAGTGGTGAAACTGAACTATTGTGGTGTTCAAAATTGTTGAGAATTTGAGTCAGCAGACAGGTTTATTATTTATGGAACTTTGTAACTTGAAAGTTCATAAGTAGGGGAGCACCTGTACATTTTATATATGAGATATTTAGAGTAAATAAGTTAAACAGTGGCACTAAAGGTATTTGTCAATTTATTACGAACAGAATACAGGCCAATAAAGGGATAGCTGACATTAGAGTGTGGCATGCACTGGTAAATCTCACTGTGTAAAACATGTCTTGAGTAAAAGGATTTTTTTTTTTTCTGCTGTATGAAAGTGATTGTTTAATAAGGTCTGATACTTGCTGGAGTTGGTGCAAGGATGAACCGTTAGGAGCTCAATAATTCTTGAAAGATGGCCAATCCTTGCAAGGGTGATATATATGTGTATATATATATATATATATATATATATATATATATAATATATATATATATATATATATATATATATATATATATATATATATATATATATATATACATATATATATATATATTATCATATTGTTTTAGGCCTGAATGCAGGCCACTGAATTTCTTTCATGTGAAAGACATTTAAGTGACACTCAACTTCAAAGTATTATTTTTATGTATTCTGTATATAACCACATTGTATTAGAAAGCTTACTACCTCTTTTCACCAATCACTGTTAAGTAATGGGTCAAATGACAGTCCTTGTGCATATCATCTACTGATGGGAGGCTCTAAAATGGTTCTCTGAGTACTAAATCGGTTCCACAGAGATATTCTAGAGGCCCTACTGTACTCAAGGAATCCTGAACCATTGGGGAGGTATATTAACTAAAGATAATGGTCTTCCAGGATGGTGGGTCTATGGGCAAAGGGTTCTTCATAGAAATAAAACTTTTGTTTGGTAGGTTTTTAGGAGAATTAGTTACATGATTGTTGTTCACAGATTCCTTAATTAGCAAATACTCTATGCCAAATTTTATCTCCAATTTCATTGACAAACTTCTCATAAAAAATGAGTAAGTAAATAAAGAATATGGCATCTCATAGTTAACAGGTGCATGCTATTATTAATGAATTCATCAATTCAGTAGATCAGTTGTCGAAGATTTTTTTACCAAAACTGTGGAGAATGAATACATATCTATTGCTTGGTATTACAATTCTCCCAATTGGTTTTAAGCTGGAGTTACAAGAAAAGGGAAGTGGCCCAGTGCACATACAGTGGCCTCTGCACATGCCTGGTGACACTATATGCCTTGCATTACTGCACTGATATTAGAGAAATTGACCAAGGTAGAGGAAGGAGAGGAAGTTGTGTAGAAGTTTCAGGCCTCTACATGAAACCCCAGGCACATTACTGCAGAAGTGTGACCCACTTTTACATCTTGACAAAGGACAAGGGATGGGACTGGGAGGTCATCTCATGTCACACCTCTTTGTGTCAATGCTGAGTCAAAGACACAGGGTTGTCTTGAGCTGAGTTAGTTGAAACTTTCAGGGACACATTTGTAGGTTTTGTCTTAAAACTTGGAAGCACTGAGCCTGTTTAGAGTGGATGATGTTGAGGCAAAGCCAGCTTTACCTGCAAGACTTTACTTTATTCATGACTGGTACATACAGTCAGAGACCAATGGAGTGAATCACAATTTGGGAATATTCATTTTTGTCCTAACCCTTCTGGATGGTATGAATGTATGTGCAGGGTTAGTGAAGATGTGTGTATTTGTAGAAAGATTCAATGCCAATATCAAAGAATGACCTCAAGGATACTTTACTAATACACTAAATACTTTACCTATGTACTCTGAATTATTGATCTCATTTGTTTTATATGTAAGGCTTAACATATAGATTACCTATCCTTGGAAAACTGCAGTTGTTTTGAATGACTAGCTCTTCCCTTTGCAAAACTTTATTGCAATTGATGAAATAGATTTTGTCTCTTCAAGCTTGACCTAAATTTTATAAAGGTATAGGACTTTGGGAAGTTATGGAAACATTCCATAACCAGATGGCTAGAAATAAAATACATTTCAAGAAGGAGTTACTGATGTCTGCATATGATAGTCTGGATTATGCTACATCATGGTGGCTGTTGTATTCTGTATGCTAGAAATTATGATTTGCATTGTTATGGTCAGCATATGCTTTGGAAGATGGGATTAGCTTTTACAGCATGACTTGAGTCAAGTCAGCTTTTTGCAGGCTGTCAGATCTGTGACATAATTCAGGAAAGGGACTTTAGCTCACATCTAAACAAGTTTGCACAAGAATGAGTGAGTTTGTATATGGTTAAAGAAATCCTTTTTTGAGAGGATGTAACATATTCTACATTACTTTAAGTTGAGTTCACAGTGGGTAGTATTTCTCCAAAAGTTGTAAATTTGTGTGACTTCCCATGCAATAATTGAAACTTGTATTAGAGTAAATTTGTAACACAGTATTCTGTACACCCATTTTTATTGTCATTATCTTTAATCTATCATCAGATTTTCATATTATATGCTTTTTTGACATTTGGTTGATTCTGACTGCAAAAAAAAATTGTGTAATTTTCCTCTCTTTATGTAATGCCACATTACTTGGGGATTTATGACCAGTGTGAACTACTTGTAAGTGATAGAGAACCTGAGTTGTGCAAGAAGGGTCACTGTATTATTACTTTAAGGAAAGTGCTATATAGCCAAAGTCTTTGCATAAAGCTATGCAAAAATTTATTTCTAATTTATCACATGTTCAATAAGCAATAAGGTACAAGGCAAGCAAGTATTTTTCAGAACAAGTCAGATGCACCACAAACTGGGACACTCACCATGTATTTCACATTGCTGGAATCATTTCATTTTCAGCAGCTGTTTAGTGTTTCAGCAGGAACATCTCAGTTACAGGTGAGGAAATGATGTGTCAGCAGCAAATAGTTTTAGGGCTAACTGAATGGATCATGGAACTGTTTAATTTTCAGCAACTAATTTGGGTTTCAGGAAGAAATCTCACTGACATTGTTTTAGTAGCAGATGATTTTAGGGGTAACTGGGGATACCTCAGGTTAGGAACCCCTGCTCTAATTGATTTAATAAATTAAAACTGTATTACAGAACATCTTTAAAACATTCCATTTTCTAAAGTTCTTGATGTGGCCTATTCAATTCCTTGTAAATCTTATCCTCTCCTTTCATACTTCTAAAAAAGAGCAAGTGTGTCAATTCTCTTCATTTTCTCAGTGTGAGTAATCCCAATGCATCTAGTTTTTCCTTGTAAAATCTGTAAACTATGCTGGAAATAATTTCACTTGCCACACTTTATAGTCTTTTTTCTTGTTTCTTTCCTTTTGCCACCTTTTGTAATATGTTCTTCTTATGTCTTTCCTTTTCATGTGGGGATGAAACCACTACGTATTTTTTCCAGGTGACAAATTATCCATAACTAATATCCTCTGGTTCCTTTCCTCCTTTGCTTTAGTAATTATTTCATTTCCCATTGTAAAACTTCATGCCAGTCTTCTTATATATATATATATATATATATATATATATATATATATATATATATATATATATATATATATATATATATATATATACTGTATGTATATATGTGTATATTACATTTTTTCATTAAATATTTTCCACTTTTGGCTCTAATCATAAAACTTGTCTAAATGTTCCTGTACCAATGTTCAGTTGAGGTAGTGTTCCATACTGATGGAATTGGAGTTTAATCTGTGAATATTGCACAAGTTAACTGAAAGAGGAAAGACATACAGAGTGCATACGGTAATTATTTTGTTTTTTAGGGTCACACAAAAAAATCACAATTTAATATAAAATCCATTTATTGCAAAAAAGATAACAGACTGTATCAGCACACATCTGGTGTCCTGATACTTGATGAATCTGCCCTTGGTATCAATGATGTCCTCAAGACGCCCTCAAAACCCGGCACAGGCCTTCTTTACGACCTCCTTGGCAAGACTGGCAAAAATTACCTTGATCCAACTGATCAGATCATCCTTACTCTTACATGGGTTGCAGTTAGTGTCTCGTTTAACTGCACCCCATACAAAATAATCCATAAGATTGAGGTCAGGTGAGTTAGGGGGCCACACATCAGGGGCAACAAAGTCAAAGAAATTGTTGGAGAGCCATTTCTGAGATTTTCTAGAGGTGTGACATGGTGCCAAGTCCTGTTGCCACATATAGGGTCTACCAGCAGCTACTCACTCAGGCAACCGAAAGCCCCCCTGGGGATAGGTGCCACCTGCATAGAGCCAGTGGTCAGGGATGTTTGCTGCAGTTTGGCCCCCAACTCTTGGGGTTTGGGGGTGGTCCCATGATGAAGACGCTGCAGCACCAACAAGCAAACACACTCATAAATTATTTTGCATAGACAAGCCATCTCACTTCTCACCCTGACAACTGGTGCACCATTCATAAGAAAGACTTTCCCACAGACTCAGACTATACACCCTTCATAGACAGTCAGACAAAACACATAATACATAACCTCAACCACTGCCTGTAGCCCTGACAACATAAGTAACATCCATCTAAAACACATTGGACCACAAGGGATACATGCACTCACAAATATTGCAAACTACAGCTATTCACACAACACTATACCCAATAACTGGAAGCATGGGAAAATAATCACTATCTCAAAATCCAATAAAAACCCAACAATCCCAACATCACACTGCCCAATCACACTTCTCTGCACCCCTCCAAAGTCATTGAACACCTCATACTTCAACTCATCACACCACATATTCCCCTTGCTGAATCACAACACTGTTTTAGGCCAATACACTCCACAAACACTCTTCTGATAAACCTCATGCAAAGAATATTAGATGGCATCAATTCAGATAGGCCCCATCATAGAAAACTTCTCATAACACTAGACATTAGTAAAGCTTTTGATGCTATCCCCCGCCACAATCTAACAAAATATATAACACAAACATGCACAATAACACAAAAAAATGACTGGCCAATTATCTGGCAGGCAGGAATGCATACAGTGAGACCTCTCATTAACGGACGTTAATTAGCTGTGTTTTCGCTGTGTTTTCGGTGTTCTAGGTGCTGTTGTTTAGTGCATGCAATCACTATGCCACCCAAAAACCACTCCAAAACACTGAAAACACCACAAACACAGCTAATTAATGTCCGTCAATGAGAGGTCTCACTGTATATGTCATATAATGGCAAATCACCACACACCAGAAACATGAAAAATGAAGTACCACAGGGCTCAGTTCTATCCTCCACACTCTTTAATCTATAGATGCATGATGTACCCACACCAGACACCTCAAAAATACAAATCTCTTCCTATGGAGACAATATAACAATCACATGTACACATTGTAACACATAACTGCAGAAATAATACAGCCATACCTTGATACACTCAACACATGGTTCATTACAAAGAGACTCAAAATAGCCTCAGGCTAATCTACGGCAACACTTCTCACCAACTGGACAAAATAACACAAATACATATCTCATTTCTATATCAACAACACTCTAATACCACATGCACACCAACAATTCTTGGTGTAACATCACATGATACATCCATGTCTTTCAAACAACACATCACAAACATAAAAAATAAATGCACACCTAGACTTAATGCACTTAAATCAATCACTGGAACAACATTTGGGCAAAACAAAGAAACTAATACTACAATATACAAACAATGCATACACTCACTGATGAATTATGCAAGTCCAGCATGGGCACCTAATCTCAGTGAGACACACCTGAATACCCTTCCCACCATACAAAACAAAGTCTTAATAACAATTACAGGCTACACAAATACAACACCTATAGACCATCTACACTATGAAACAAAAGTCCTCAAAGTCAAGAATCACCTTGACATGAGAGGCACACAAACACTTGCTGCAGCCCCCACAAACACAGCACACCCACTACACTACATAGCAGAAAACACACACACACAAGAAACATAAAAAAAGAAAACACCCAAATACCTATATCACACACAAATACTCTCTTCTCTTCCTTCAGAACCACTAAATACCAGCCTCTGGAAACATATTCATATCATATCACTCACTGCTCCATTAACACATGAAAAGACAACACATTGCTGCATGCCAGACCCCCTGATATCTACCTCTCTGAATCCTCTCTCCCACGAAAGGATAAAGTCTACCTGGCCAGACCGCAATGCGGCCACATATTACTATGGTATACCTTTAGCTAACTGTGTTTGATATATTTCTTCAAAGTCATAATCTGTAATGCTTCTTTTCATACCCATTGTCAGTGATATGTCTTTCCACTATCTGTGGTGTGTCAGGAGCTATATCATGAATTGTGCCTTTCCACAGGCACAGTCTGTTATATGTTTCCATACCTACAGTCTATGGTAAGTTTTGTCAGTCAGTATGTACTGCAGTTCTTGGAAACCAGTCTGTGGTCCATCTCTCAGAATACACCATCTGTGAAGTGTCCTAAACTACAATCTGTGGTATATCTGCCCAAAGCCCCAGCCTGTGATGTATTGTTGAATGATTTGATGAATATTTTGTAATAAAATGAAATACTGGAGTATATTTGAGTTTGTATTTCCTGATGAAACTGTCCCTTTCACAACTACTTTTAGGACTGAATCAAGACAAATCACAGAATAACTTGCTCAATGTAGTGGGTGCAGCAGGGGGTAATTTCTAGGCCACAAATTCCTAGAAAGAAAAAATACTACATCATTCAAGCTCTCAAAAAATAACTTTCTTTATGTGCAATGACTATTTAACACAAGCATGGTAGTATGTAGAATTAGCAAAAGGATTACAAAAGGCACTTCCTTTTGCAGCTTATTTACATTATAATTTTTTTTTTCTCTACTATCTACTGCTTACTCTACTTCTGGGAATGTTGCAGGTGCCCTTTCATGCTTGGCTGAAATAACCATGGTGAAGTCTGACACAATGGGCAGTCCAGCAGGAGTTCCCTGGAAAGGTCATGATCTGACATCTTATAGCTATTGCATGCATGTGAGCATGTGCACACTGGGCATCTAAGGGATTGAATATTTCCTGCAATCATCTTCCAACAACATGCCCACTTACATTGTCCCACTCTAGGCTAACCCAGCTTGTCTTAAATGTGAAAATCATTTACCAATGCAACATGATTGAACAAAATCATTTGAGCTTCAAAAAGCACTAGCATCAATATATCTTAGTTCCTCATTCACTGCTTTCATTAATAGAATGTATTAATGGAAAAACTATATATATATACCAAGGCCTTTTCTCCCTTACAAGGGAGGTAGTCAAAGTCAAAAAGAATAAATCCACTCCCACCCATTTCATCTCCACATACTCCACTCCCATTCACCAGCCCTCTTTTCTTGGCTCCTAATGGATGATGGGTCATCCCTGCATTTCACCCACTACCCTGGGTCAGAAGCAATGTAGCAAAACACAGCACATCCACAGCAAGGCTACTTCATTTAATTGGTGACACCCCCTCTCTGTTCCCTCATGCAAAAAATGAGAAGACAGGAAGAAATCCTTTCTGGCTTCATCAAAATATTCACACATGCTCCCTAACCTTCCTCCATCCACTCCCATGCATCACAGCATCATCCATACACAACCATTCTCCACTCACCCTTATTTTCTGTCTTCTTCCTTCCTCAACAGACATCCCCCCTCTTTCCCAATGCCCCTTTCACCCCATCCATCCATCTCATCCTTGGTTGCCCCCTCATATTCACTCCATCCACCTCTGCCTTCCACACCTTTTTTATTAATATTTCTTCACTCATTACAAAGGATTACAAAGGCGGAGCATGCCGACAGGAGACCTTTTGATCCATATCTAGGTCGGATGCAAAAAAAAAAAAGAAAAAAAAATCATATTAATAATAAATTAAAACTATAATAATGTAAAAATAACAAATAAAATACATAAAGAAATGCATAGGTATAGTTGAATAACAAACAAAAAGGTAAATAGTAAATGATTATAAATTGACATATAACTAATAATAAATCAGACAGACAAATTATAACAAAACAAAAACAAATAATATAACATGAATTATAATCATTACAGCATCTTACTTAGGTATTTATCTAAATGATTCTTAAAGCTTCGAACTGAACTACATTGCACTACCTGTGCAGGAAGTTTATTCCATTCATTAACTACACGGTTGGCAAAGTTGTTTCTACCTACTTGCAAATTGAATCTATTTCCGGACAGTTTGAGACCATTGTTTCTTGTCTGATTCTCATTCAATGTGAAAATTTGGTCACTTTTGATGTTGTCAATTCCCTTTAAAATCTTAAAGACCTGTATCAAGTCACCTCTGAGTCTACGCTTTTTTAGGGAAAACAGATTCATGTGCTTAAGTCGATTTTCGTATCATTTATTTTTGATATTTGGAATCAGTTTTGTGGCTCGCCGTTGTACTTTTTCCAGTCTGTCAATGTCTTTAATGAGATTCGGTGACCATACGGAAACAGCATATTCCAAATGTGGACGAACTAACGATTTATATAGCTTGTTAATGAGTGATGGACTTTTGAAATCAAAAGATCGCGCAGTCAATCCCAGAATCTTATTTGCTTTCTCAGAGGCTGAAATACACTGCTTGGATGATTTGAGGTCGTTACTGATAATTACGCCAAGATCTTTTTCACTATCCACTTTTGTTAACGAATTTCCAAATAACTTGTAATTGTACTTACTGTTATTTTTACCTATGTGCATTACCTTGCATTTACTTGTGTTAAATTTCATTAGCCACTTTTCAGACCATTGCTGTAATTGATCTAAATCTTCTTGAATATCTAATTGGTTTGAGTGATCATTTGCCACTCCGCACAGTTTTGTATCATCAGCAAATTTGGAAACAGTAGATTTTAGTCCATGGTCTATATCATTTATATATACTATGAATAGAAGTGGCCCAAGAACGGAACCCTGAGGAACTCCACTTGCAACACTTTTCCATCCAGAAGTTTTTCCATTTAAAACAACTCTCTGTTTTCGACCTTTCAACCAATTACTAGTCCAACCTAATAGGCTACCACTTATTCCATGCAAAGCTAATTTAGTAAGTAGTCTTTCGTGTGGGACGGTATCAAAAGCTTTTGCAAAGTCTAGATATATTAAATCTATATTGTTTCTTTTGTCATAATTAGAGATAACTGTGTTGTAGAATTTCCATGTGTCCAGACCATCCCAATACTCTTTCATCAACCCCATCTCCCAAATCCTTTCCCACCCCTGCTCTCTTCCTCACCTTCTCGTTTTCACTCTATCCAGCCTAGTAACCCCTACCATACTTCTCAGACATTTTATTTCAAACATATTTAAACTATTATATTTCATGTTTCTGCCCCATACAGTGCTGTTGGCACAATCACCCATCCACACAATGAAGAACTAGCATTTGTTTTGAACAGTTCCATCAATCCAGCAGTTAGCGTATCTAATTTACCTTTTAAAGGGTTTCCTTCTTCACTGGGAATGAACTTATGTTTGCGGTGCAAAACTATTTAATATGCATAATATAAAAATATAAATTTTTACCTTACCCTTGAATATATGTGTATGTATGGTAGTCCGTGAAATGAGGGTGAGGTGTAACATAAACTTAGGGGGACTTTCTTTTATCTGTAATTACTGGTGGTGCACAATAAATGTCTATTTACTAAAGGGGAAAAACAGATCAAAACAGATTACCTTACTTTGGGATGGATGCGCTGCAGGGTACATCCTGGGTGTATCAGTGTCATCATCTAACTGAACTGCACCTCAAGCCCACGTGACTCTGCTTGTTTCTTGGCTATCTGGACTGCCACAGCAACAATCATGTGACCCAGCCCGGGCAACATAGGCTGGAGTTAATCTGGCTTGGGCATGCGGCTGCCTGACAGGCGTGATGCAAAGCGTGGGAAACTGAGGTGGAAGGCCTATGTGGCTGGCGAGCTGGGATCAAATGGTGTACACAAAGGCATGAAGTGTACAGAGAAGGCCCACATGGTCGTCCCAAGTAGTTCCCAGAACAATGATATCGCCCATGTACACCATCGCGCTAATCCCTAACATCCTCATCAGTGTCTGATTCATCACCCTCTGAAAACATGATGGGGCATCTTTCAACCCAAAGGGAAGAGATGCAAACTCATAGTGGCCCTTGGGAGTCGAGAACGTAGTCTTCTTGTAGCGGGATCTGGAGATACCGTGATTTAAGATCTAATAGTGAAAATATGACGCTGGCCCCGAGACTCCGTAACATCAAGTCGATATGGGGGAGAAGGAACCTATCATCTACCATGGAGGCAAAGGCGAAAGGTTTTGTCCTTCTTCACAACAGGGACAGGAGCATTATATGAGGCTACGGCCGCGGACGGGGGACAACCCTCAAATTTGTCAGTTTTGAGTTATAGGCGCCAACCTGTAGTTCAATGGTGTAAAAGTCTTGTGAAAGGGTCGGTCAGAGGAAATTCGACCATTCTGATGGTTAGAATAAGGCACAAAGTCGCGTGATTTGGTGCAAAGCGTAGGACATGGGCTGCTGGCAGTGCAGGATGCTGGGGACGTGGAGCCTGATGACCCTGAGAAGATGACATCCTGGACTGTTAGTGTTTGTTATCAAAGCGTCACAGTAAATCCCATCACTAATGTGACCACCAACTTTGTTCATGGGTGGTAGGATAAGGAATGGGTTGGTAAATTCGCTAAGAGCGTTGTCAGGAACATAAAAAAGGATTGTTCCTAACAGTGAATTAAACTGTCTCAAGATAGTATAAAGGATGAAAGTTAAACATAACACATAGAAATAAAATAACATACTACCTCTTATACCATACACTCTAAAAAATTACGGAGTTGGGATGAATAAAATGCGGCTGTAGCCAAAAATAAAAAAATATTTTTATTAAAACCCACATGGTATGACAGAACTACCACGTACCTTTCTTTTGATGTATAATAGTTATACATTTAGACAGTTTTCCTTGTACTAATCAGCAATAAACTTTAAGCATGAAGATGGGGAGAAATCCCTCTGGGCTACGTCAAAATGTTATTCACACATACTCCCTCACCTCCCATCCACTCCTTTCCATGCACCACAGCATCATTCATACACAACCAATAATTCACTCCTATCTTCTGTCTTCTCCTACCCTTCCTCAACAGACATTCCCCTTTTTTCCAATGTCCCTTTTACCCCATTCATCTATCTCATCCTAGTTTGCCCCTTCATGTTCACTCCCCCACCTCTGCTTTCCACACCTTTCACTAATCTTTCTTCACTCATTCTTTCCATGTGTCCAAACCATCCTAAAACTCTTTCCACAACCCTATCTCCCAACTCCCTTTCCACCCCTATTCTCTTCCTTACCTTGTTTGTCACTCTATCCAGCCTAGTAACCTCTACCACGCTTCCCAGGCATTTCATCTCAACACATTTAAGCTCTTCCTCTCTTTTTGTGAAAAAAAAAAATATATATATATATATATATATATATATATAAATATATATATATATATATATATATATATATATATTATATGTTATATATACACATATATTCATATACAGTAAAAATAAATGGACAAATTCATTGGAATAACCCCTAGAATTCTAGGACTAACATTTTATGCTCCTATAACTTTTGACCTGTATATCAAGGACCTGTCAGTAAAAATCAAGAAAATTAACCTACTTAAATCCACTGCAAGCATTGACTTTGGACAACTTTGGTGAGGGATGAGGGTTAGGGAGTGCATATATGTGAATGATATTTTGATGCAGCCCAAAGGGATTTCTCCCTATCTTCCATGTTTCTGGATGAGCTGTCTTACTGCATTGCTTCTGAACCAGGGCAATGGGTGAGATATAGTATAATGGAATTTGGAAAAAGCAAAAACAGAATATTGGGACAATATAAAATCCGTAAAAAGGAAGTTAAAAAAGTCAACTTGGAAAGGGACCTAGGAATAACTATCACCAATGACATGGCACAAGACAAACATATCAACAAATTAGTTAAATTAGTTGGAGAAACTTTCAATTTATTAAGATCAATGAAAGTGGCTTTTGATTACATGGATAAAGAAATGGTAAAGAAAATATTAGTTGCACTGATAAGACCAAAATTGGAGTACCGTATTTTCCGACTTAAAATGCACATCGGGTTATAATGCGCACCCATGCACTTCGTTATCTCAGTACACAGATAGCGCGCACCGACGTATAACGCGCATGCCCGATTGCATTTGTCTATAACTCAGTTTTACCTCGGTATTTATATCACATGAACAAGGTTACATGGAAAAGTATTTTTCATTGGCTAGAGCCACCACTGGGAAATCTGTTGTTTGTCACTAAATTAAGTGTCAGTTTAGGCATCAATCACGACACAACTAAGAAAAAGTCGGAACTACATGTACCGGTATATGACTCATGTTGTGCATTGGTCCCTTATTACTTTATAGCTTAAATAGTTTGTAGGAAATATGATCTAAAAAAAGTTAATTGAAAGTAAAATTTACAGAAAAAATTCGGGATTTTTTCAGAAAATTTTCATTTCATATCTTGAGGAAATAATTCGTCTTTACCATTTTCTATTTAATACTGAAACAAACTACAGACTGTTTCGTTTTAGCTTTGAACCTGCAATGACAGTGGTGAAATAGGAAAGTCTCTCATCGAGGTGACGTTTAGTTAATATAACTCCCGAAAGAGGGTGTTGTAGTCAGGTGTTTGACACGAGTTTATGAGCAGCCGCAACAGAATTTGTACCATACCTAAAGTGAAGCAACAAAGCCAACATAAAAATTCAAACTAGGATGCTGTGAACATGGGCAAATATCATGAATATTGATCAAGATTCATGGTGTTTAGTCATATTTAAACATGAAAAATAAGATTTGATAGATACGTACCTTTACCAAATATTTATATACGGTAGCCCATGCTGGCGTATTCTTTCATGTCACCATGGCTGTTCTTCTTGTTCTCACGGAACGTCACGGAGAAGTGTGCCTCCCGACTTTGTGACGGCCAACATCGTCATGTTGTTGTGAAAAAAATTACACACACAGCCACAGAATTTTTGTTGTAGGCCGTAGATAATGCGCACCACCGGATAATGCGCAACCCCCCCATTTTTAGGCCTTTCCAATGGAAAATACGGTATGTTGCAACACTATGGACACCTAGTACTAAAAAGAACAGAAAAAAATTCAAAGAGCAATGACAAAGGTGGCACCAACACTCTCTAAATTGACATATGAACAAAGATTGGACAAACTCGAACTACCAACCCTGGAACAAAGGAGACCTACAGACAGTCTAATCATCTACAAAATTATGAAAGGGATGTAAGTCCTTGATAGAGATGCTTTACTAAAGTGGGATAGGAAAAAACAAGGAGACATAAAAAGAAACTTAAAAAGGAAAGTTACAGAAGACATCTGAAAAAGAATAGCTTTCCACACAGTGATAGATATCTGGAACAAACTGAATGAGGAAACAGTGAGTGTAAAAACTATACAAGAATTTAAGGTCAAAGTGGATGCAGAAAGATACAAAAGCAGGTCACTACGAGCATAACTCTCTTCCCGTAAAATACAACTAGGTATATATATTCTCCTCTTAGCATCCATTCCCAAATGCCTATTTCTCATTACAATTTTTAATCTCCCAAGGCATATACAGGTACTTGCTTCTCTCAATCTACATTCTACCTCCATCACCATTCCTCCCTTTCCCACCACATTCACACCCAAGTATCTCAAGCTATCCACTTCCTCCAGTCTCTCTCCCTTAATATTCACTTTCAATTTGCTATCCTCTCCCCTTGTACATCTCATCACCTTACTTTTACCCACATTTATCTTCAACTTCCTTCTTTCACACACCTTCCTAAAATCCATCAGTAACTTCCTTAATCCCTCCTCTGATCCTGCTATAAGTGCAGTGTTGTCAGCAAACAACTGGCTCATTTCCCTTCTTTTTCCATTTTCTTTAACCATCTCCAATCCTTGGCCCATTGCCCTTGCATTTACCTCTCACACCACCCCTTCCTTGTATAAATTCAACAGCCAAGGCAACAACACATCCCTGGCAAAGTCCTTTACCTCAAACAACTCTCTCCATTTCTAACATTCAACAAATTGATCCCTCTGAAACCACTACACTCACACTTGTCCCCCTTTCTCTTGTAAAGTGGCACTATACAGGCACTCCTCCAGTCCTCCGGCACTATACCCTCTCTCCAGCAAACATTAAATAACCTCACCAGCCAGTCCACCATCACTGTACCTCCCTTTTTTAGACACACTGCATGACATCCATCCAACCCAGGTGCCTTACCTGCTCTCATCATTTTAATAAATGCATCATCTTTCCTTATTTCTCCTATTTTCCTCATTCATCACTGTCATTTTCTTAGTGCTTCCCGCTGCAACTATTTTTCCCTCCCTATTCTCCTTCACATTTAACAACTCCCTAAAATACTCTGCCCATCTTCCTCTTACTGCCATCTCTTTCATTAACATCACTCCATCTGCACCTTTTACCTTTTCTTCTTTACTTGATTCTCCTCCTCTTTCTCTCTTAATTTCCTTCCAAAAGATCTTTTTATTACTTTTAAAAATTTGTTATACTTTTACCCTATTTCACATCTGCTCTCTTCTTTGCCTCCTTTATTTTATGTTTTACTTCATTTTCTTTGTAATTCTCTTATGATTCTCTGATCCTATTTTGTAACCAATCTGTGAATGCTCATTTCTTCTCTTTTACAACCTTCTTTGCTTCATCATCCCACCACTCACTATCCTTTCTTCTTCCTTGTTCAATACACCATCTTTGCACACCTTGTGACTCCCTCCTTGAAACATCCCCAGTCCTCCTCCACTCCTAGTTCTACTCTATCCTTCACTCCTTCTCACTCTTTTCTTAGCTTCTTGCACTCCTTTTCTTTCTCATTTAAGTTGTTCACTCTAAGCACCTCCCTACCTTGTGTCCTTTTTCCTCTTTCTCCATTTATCCTCCACTCTCAACTTATCTTCCACCAAATATTAATCTGATATTCCCCCACTCTTTCCCCTTAGAACATGTACATCCAACACTCTACCTACTCTCCTCTTGGTTACCACTATATAGGCTATTGAAGCTCTATCTACCACCTTCTCCCATGTGTACTTATGCTTGACTTTCTTCCTAAACACTGTATTTGCTATCATCAACTCTCTAGACACATCACCATCATCTCTCCACTATAATGTCTTAACTCCACACTTCCCAACCACTGTCTATTGGTTTGTCTCCTACCCTAGTATTGAGATCTCCCAATACCACTACATTGACATTTCTCCCTAAACACTCTTTGCCCTCATTTAAATCTATCCAAAAAGTTCCCCTATCCTCTACACTATTTTCACTAACAGGACCCATTTGCACTTACAAAAAATCACATCTCCCTTCCCATTTTCACCTTCATCCATATTAAACATCCTTCCACTTCACCACACACCTATCTCTTCACTTACTAGTATAGCCACCCCTTCTCTCCCTCATCCTCTCTTCACTCCTGAGACCACCCCAACTATATTCCCATACTCAAACTTCCCCCTCCCTAATGCCAACACATCCATCTTTATTCTCACAAACATACTGCCTATCTCTTCCCTTTTACTCTCATCTGTACCACATCCACACACCCTAAAAGACCCAAACCTTAGAGTATTGGTTGGAAAACTCTTCCTGGACCCTCTTATCCCTTTGGAACACTTGGTGGCAGCATTCTTTCTCCCCTACCACAGGATTCAGCAAAGGAATTGAACATTCAGAGAAGTGGTACAGGACAGTACTAAGAGTGGGGGGACATAACAGAGGGACTGTCACAGTATAATAAAGTGGCATCATTTCTCTGAATATTGATTTTCTCTTTCACAGAGAAAATGATGTGTGGCTATGGTTCATAGGGGCACTCCATATCCCTGAAGTATCAGCTGCATACTACTGAGGAGCTTTTAACCTTACAGTAACATGCAGCCAATACACAATTTTTTTCTTTCTTTTCTCTTAGTTGTATGGCATGAGTAGTCATTTGATTTCTGTGGTGATGCTCCATCCTATTTTTGAACCAGAAAAATGAGATGAGAGAGATAGTGGGTTATTTCAGAAAGACTTGCATAAGCTATATACCTGGAGCCAAGAGTAGAAAATGAATTTCAAAGCCAAAAAATGTAAAGTACAAAATCAATCATTGTTATCCCATGTCTCATTTGTAGGAGGCCCATGAGCCCAAGCTGCACCATGGAAAACTCCACACTAATATAACACAGAGAACAACCCAACATATTTTCCCATATATCTATAGGGGTTTTAAGGATCACTACTGGTTACTGGAAGCTACATGTTTTTTATCGGTGAAACTTGAGGCAACCATAATCATTTAGATCTTTTGTACAAATTTCAGACTTCAAAAAATACATGTCTGGGGTGTGGATCAATTTATAGGATAACACTAAAAAATAATATGAAACACTTCTCCCTTTAATACAAAAAATCTCATTATAATTTAGTGCCATGTAATTTGCTACAAGCTAAATCACACAATGTATATATATTTACACAAGTGAATGATTAGTTATAATATATTTCAACTTTTTAACAAAAGGCCAGCCATTTCATAGAATGGGTACTTGCTGAAATATCAGTAGGAGAAAAATCTCACAACAATATACATTCCTAAATCATGTGGGAATTACACTGATTTGGGACCAAAATCAGGTACCTGCAAGCATGGTTCTTTGAGATAGACATCAGAATCTTCTCCCTGCTGTCCATCCTCAAAAACTGTCAACATCCTGACCACCGTAAAATGTAGCCATGAGGGGATGACACTTGGTCACTGAACTGAGTCACAGTTATCTCTCTCAACTTCCTCTTCATATTAAGAGTTGACAACAGGTGGTTGCTTCCCTCCTACTACCCTTGCAAGCTGGTGACAATGAAAGTCCCACACAAATAAAACAAATCAACGTTTGCTCTATACAAATGCTATAGGGAGGGCATAGGGCCACTGTCAACTGCTGCTGGGCTACAGATTTCCAAAATGAAAGTCAGGACATCAATCATCTTTGTTATTACTATAAATGGAAACTAAGGGAAGTAAATGTCTGGGGTCATATGTATATACTTACATATACTAACAGCTTTTTACCCCTTACAAAGGAGGTAGCTAAAGTCAAAGGCATAAATCCACTTCCACCCATTTCATCCCAACATACTCCGCTCCCATTCACCACCTCCTCCCTCTTTTCTTGGCTCCTCCTGGATGATGGGTCATATCTGCATCTTGCCCACAGCCCTGGGTCAGAAGCAATGCAACAAGATACAGCACATCCACAGCAAGGCTACTTCATTTAATCAGTGATCCCCCTCTCCATCCCCTCATGCAAAAAAAGAGAAGACAGGGAGAAATCCCTTTGGGTTGCATCAAAATATCATTCACACATACTCCCTTACTCCCCCCATCCCCCACCCACTCCCTTCCATGCATCACAGCATCATCCATACACAACCATTCTCCATTCACCCCTATCTTCTCCCTTCCTTCCTCAACAGACCACTCTTTCCCAGTGCCCCTTTTACCCCATCCATCCATCTCATCCGTAGTCACCCCCTCATGTTCACTCCTTCCACACCTCTTTTACAAGTCTTTCTTCACTCATTCTTTCCATGTGTCCAAACCATCCCAATACTCTTTCATCAACCCTATCCCTCAATTCCCTTTACACCCTCACTCTCCTCCTCACATCATTTCTCACTCTATCCAGCCTAGTAAACCCTATCATACTTCTCAGGCATTTCATCTCAAACACATTTAAACTCTTCCTCTTGTATGTTCCATGTTTCTGTCCCATACAGTGCTGTCGGCACAATCACCCCTTCATACAATCTCCTCTTAGCATGTCACATGTAACACAGAATAAAGGATTGGAGATGGAGATGAAATATAGAGTAAGGGAAGCAAGTGAAAGTGTACAGGGAATGAAAAGACTCATGAGAAATGGGTATTTGGGGATGAATGGAAAGCCAAGACTGTACATGAGGGTGATTATACTCACAGCACTCTATGCCCCAGACTTGGATTTAGAAGGAGGAAGAGGCTAACCTTGTTTAAAATGAAGTGTTTAAGAAATACAATGGGGATTATGAGGTTGGATAGGGTAAGAAATGTAGAGCTGAAGCAGAGTTGAGGTGGACAGAGATGGCAAATAGAGTTGATTGCAGAATACCAAGATGGTTTGGGCATATAGAAAGAATATGTGAAGTGAATGGAAAGGAACTGTATGCAAGACCAAGAATGAATAAACAGGGTAAAGGGAGCAGTGGTTGCAAGAGGGATGACTGCCGAGTAAAGATGAGAGAGTATGAAAGATAGGAATGAATGTGGAATGATTACAAATGGATAAGGAAATGACATGACCTGAAAGAATGTTCTTGTCTGCTCTATATTTTCTCAAATTGATGAGTGGGGAGGGGGAGGGGGTCACCATATATTTCTGAAACAGTGGGGGTAAACCAGTTCTGGCTATCAGACTCTGCTGTGGAAACAATACAATTTGTGGCACTGCCTTTGGCTTGAGTAGTGTGGTAGGGGACAAAGATAACTTTTCATACACAAGGTACTAAGATGGGATAGGCAATGAATGTTTCCTTGGATAGTCATAGGATGGGTATAGGGTATGTACTTTGACTTAGCCAGCCACTTTACATGAAGATAAAGGCCTTCTGGCATATGTATGTAATATTATAGCATTGATCTAAAACTTCTGAATTCTATTTACCATGATTCTTACCACAAGAAACCCATTTCATCTAACAATATTTTGGAGTAAATCTAATGCAATAGATATGAAAATGCTATCAAGGGTGGGTAACATGAAGTCTTGAAACAATCAATGGCACTTGTTTTTTTATGGGAAATTATTATTGCATAGTACACAAAAGATAAACCTGTTGGCTTATCAAGTTCACCCTATTGTAAGTAAATCAAGAACAGTGCTGAGAGCCCCATACAAAGCTTGTGCAAAAGAAATTTAATGAGGCAACACCCACATGAAATACATCAACATCTTTCCTCTTTCCAAACACCAAGAATCTCGTACTTTTGGTATACATCACAGCCATGACAGATTAGGGATGATTTACAATTCATCCTTTTCCATTGCTTTGGCTCCAGCATCTGCATTACCTGTCAAATGCTTGAAGGCCAGTAGTGCAACATTCCTGGCTCCAATGGCGCTCATTTCCATGGCACTTCCAGCAAACTCTATAGCATTGATATAATATAGCCCGGGGAATAACTGGAAATTACCTAAATCCTGGCGAGAATTGTAGTGTGGATATGCAAGCCAGTCAGTAACATGCACTTCTCTCCTGACTTCAAACAAGTAGTCAAGCTGTTCTTCAGTGAGAGGTTCTGGAGAGAAAATCTTCCATACAGTAGGCAGGTCTTGAGAGCAATCCGTTACATCAACAGGGAACTGCTTCCCGAAGGTATTGAAAATGAGGCTAGGATTTGTGGTCAGTATTTCCTCCACAGGATCACTCTTATCAAAATTCAGACTCTCAGCTCTGGCTTCTCCCTCCACCATAGTACATATGATTCTCTCATATTGGCCAGGAAACTTCAATTCCTTAGTGAAATTCTGAAACTTGATCATGGACTTGTCGTGAGTAAGTGGAGTTCCCAAGATGACAACATCATATTCATGATGTCTCTTGAATTCATTCAATTCAGTATGAACTTGAGCACCTTCTGTATACAAACTATTGTTGTTTTCGTCCTCCACTTCAACAGATGAAACCTGTAGATTTAAGAAAATAAGAATTCTTGAGGATTAAACTACTTCTAAATACCAGTAAGAGGGTTATAGGCTTAACTCCTATGTTGTACATGTGTTTTTTCCCATAGCTATATAAAGTTGCCTAGTAGCAGCAACAGGTGTATTTAATTACTAGTAACTAGCACTTCTGTCCTCAGGAGGGATATCACATTGAAGAGGTGGTGGTCTATATTTATATACTAAGGGGATTCTTCCCTCTTATAAAGGAGATAGCCATGTCAAAGACTGGAAGAGGTGGTAAATTAAATCTAAGGTGGATATCAGAAAGTACAGCAGAAGTCAAAATTTATCAAGTGTTCTTTCAGTAAATTAATCTCCAAACACAAAAGAATGTGTGACCCTGGTCCTCTGGATGACACTAAATAGAATGTTTAATAAAGGGTGGAGTACTTATAATGGAATGGTCAGTGATACTGTTTAACGTGTATCTACATGAAGGAAACACTTCAGTGGACTGGAGGAGTTGATGTATAATTATACTGTAAAACAGGAAAGGGGTCACATATGAATGTAGTTGTTTTAGGATCATTAGTCTACTAAGTGTAGTCAATAAGATGTATGAAAGAGTAGTAATAGTGAGGATTAAGAGAAGAAGAGAGAAAGCAACTGTGGAAGAGAATTGTGAATTCAGGAGGGGAAGGGGGTGCATGGCTTAAATACTTGTAGCAAGACAGAATGAGTGAAGAAAGATGAGCAAAAAGTGTGAAAGGCAGAGATGGATGGATGGGGTGAAGGGGACCGAGTAAAAGGGGAATGTCTACTGAGCTGGCAAGGGGGAAGGCAAGTGATTTATTGATCACTAGCCGCGAAAGCATGGCAACTGATGTAGAAGTCGGTGAATCTGTTGCAAATAGCGATCACAACATAGTCAGATTCAAACTCCTAAACAATTTTAGAATAGATACTTGTGCTTCTAAAATACCCGATTTCAGTAAAGCTCAGTTCATAGAACTACGTCAGGAGCTTCAGCTTACAGATTGGGAGGCAAAATTAAACGAAAGACCTGTAGATCAGATGTGGGAAATATTTCAAAATACGCTCACTAAGATGATTCAAACTTACATTCCTTTTAAGGACAGACGTCCCCCAAATCAGGCTCGCCCAAAGTGGCTCGACAAAGAAACTGAAAAAAGTATTGCTAAAAAGAGACAGGCTTATAAGAAATATAAGTGCTCGGGTGCATCTAATGACTATGAAAGTTATGTATCAATACAGAGAGATTTAAAAAAGACAATAAGAAAAAGAAAACGACAATACGAAATGAACATCGCTGAGAAATCCAAAGAGAATCCCAAAGAATTCTATAGTTACATTAGAGATAAAAAGGTTGTTAGGAATCACATTGGTCCACTATTATCTGCTGACGGTCAACTTGAATATTCAAATGAAGGAATGTGTAATCTCTTAAACAATTATTTTAGCTCGGTATTCGTAAACGAAACACCTCAAAGTGAATTCCAAACTGAAACCTGTGAAAAGTCTGGGGTAAACTTACTCACTACGGTAAATATAACAAAAGAAACAATTAAAAGGTGTATAGACAAACTCAAAGTTAATAAAACACCAGGGCCTGACGGTTGGCATCCAAGAATCTTAAAGGAAATGAAAAATGAGATTGTTGTTCCATTAGAAATTATTTTCAAGAAATCCATCATATCCGGAGATGTCCCAAGAGAATGGAAGCTAGCTAACGTTACTCCCATATTCAAAAAAGGTGACAAAAAGAAACCAAATAACTATAGGCCTATTAGTTTGACTTCGATCGTAGGAAAAATAATGGAAACTATCATCAGAGATGCTATCGAATATCATTTAGAAAGTAACCGTTTGATAAATGATAGCCAACATGGTTTCAGACGGAAACGTTCTTGCGTGACTAACTTACTCGAATTCTACAACACAGTTGTCTCGAATTATGACAAAAGAAACAATATAGATTTAATATATCTAGACTTTGCAAAAGCTTTTGATACCGTCCCACACGAAAGACTACTTACTAAATTAGCTTTGCATGGAATAAGTGGTAGCCTATTAGGTTGGACTAGTAATTGGTTGAAAGGTCGAAAACAGAGAGTTGTTTTAAATGGAAAAACTTCTGGATGGAAAAGTGTTGCAAGTGGAGTTCCTCAGGGTTCCGTTCTTGGGCCACTTCTATTCATAGTATATATAAATGATATAGACCATGGACTAAAATCTACTGTTTCCAAATTTGCTGATGATACAAAACTGTGCGGAGTGGCAAATGATCACTCAAACCAATTAGATATTCAAGAAGATTTAGATCAATTACAGCAATGGTCTGAAAAGTGGCTAATGAAATTTAATACAAGTAAATGCAAGGTAATGCACATAGGTAAAAATAACAGTAAGTACGATTACAAGTTATTTGGAAATTCGTTAACAAAAGTGGATAGTGAAAAAGATCTCGGCGTAATTATCAGTAACGACCTCAAATCATCCAAGCAGTGTATTTCAGCCTCTGAGAAAGCAAATAAGATTCTGGGATTGATTGCGCGATCTTTTGATTTCAAAAGTCCATCACTCATTAACAAGCTATATAAATCGTTAGTTCGTCCACATTTGGAATATGCTGTTTCCGTATGGTCACCGAATCTCATTAAAGACATTGACAGACTGGAAAAAGTACAACGGCGAGCCACAAAACTGATTCCAAATATCAAAAATAAATCATACGAAAATCGACTTAAGCACATGAATCTGTTTTCCCTAAAAAAGCGTAGACTCAGAGGTGACTTGATACAGGTCTTTAAGATTTTAAAGGGAATTGACAACATCAAAAGTGACCAAATTTTCACATTGAATGAGAATCAGACAAGAAACAATGGTCTCAAACTGTCCGGAAATAGATTCAATTTGGAAGTAGGTAGAAACAACTTTGCCAACCGTGTAGTTAATGAATGGAATAAACTTCCTGCACAGGTAGTGCAATGTAGTTCAGTTCGAAGCTTTAAGAATCATTTAGATAAATACCTAAGTAAGATGCTGTAATTATTATAATTTATGTTATATTATTTGTTTTTGTTTTGTTATAATTTGTCTGTCTGATTTTCATTTATTATTAGTTATATGTCAATTTATTATCAATTACTATTTACCTGTTTGTTTGTTATTCAACTATACCAATGCATTTATTTATGTATTTTAATTGTTATTTACATTGTTATAGTTTTAATTTATTATTAATATGATTTTTTTTTTTTTTTTTTTTTTTTTTTTTTTTTTTTTTTTTTTTTTTTTTTTTTTTTTTTTTTTTTTTTTTTTTTTTTTTTTTTTTTTTTTTTTTTTTTTTTTTTTTTTTTTGCATCCGACCTAGATATGGATCAAAAGGTCTCCTGTCGGCATGCTTTGCCTTTGTAATCCTTTGTGATAGATGCGAGTAGAAAAGGTTTGTAAATGATAAATTGATGTGACCTGAATGGATTTCTCCTTATCTTTTCTATTTACATGTGAGAGGATGTGGAGGGAGGGTTGCCATATAAATGAAGCAGTGGGGGTAAACCAACTTAGGCTGTCAGGCCTTGTTGTGGATGTGCTGTGTCAAGCTGCATTGGGTGGGAGACAGGGGTGAACCTCCATCCAAATAAAGCTAAGATAAAAGGGAAATAAATGGGAGTGGGATGTGTGGGCATAGGTGCATACCTTGACTAGCTACTTCCCCTATTATGGAGAAGAAGCATTTGTATATATGAAGGTCCTAAATGGAAGGAGCTATGAATGTCTTTAGAAGGGTGTGGTGTGGGTGCAGTTTTGGGTTTGTGTTTTGGCTCTGCCACCACCCCTTACAAGGCCTTTTGGTGTATCTATTTATGACTAAAAACTAATACTAATGCTGACACTAGTATCAGTATTATCAATGGTGAAAGACAAGACATTTCCTTACCACAAACCCGCCTTCCTTATATGCAACATCAGTGACTTTTCGTTTTAGTAGTGTGGCACGTGAATGTTTTAACAATTCTTCTGGTACACGTTTGTTACCATTCTCCACTGCCCATAGGTTAGGTTCTGCTCCAGCAACTGCCACAGCACCTGATATATACAAAAGAATGCATTTCTAATCTCTTTAACATGGCAATCAATCTACCTTTTGCCTAAGGTCTCTCCTGCAGGAAATACACACCTCCTAGGTAACCAAAAATGGCCATCAGACAAGCCCATATGTCATTAAGAAACAATTGTTGTTGTCTAAGGATTGTTAATGTGGACACAATGTTACAAAGTATGGTATGCAATATCATCAATACTTTCATTCAAGTCAAACTAGTGTTGTACCACATATATTCCTATTGTAAATTGGGGCCTTGCCCTTCAATCATATTACCTATATACACCAAAAGCCCCTTTCCCACTTATAAATGGGGCACCTTCATAATAGATTTCCTTCAGAATCTTCCATTTTTCTTCTTGCATCTTTTCATCGTGAAATTTATCCAAACCTGCTTCTTGAAAAAATGTCTTAAGTTTCACAAAGTCCATTTCACTATATACCAGTCTCTTTTTCTGTATTTCTCATTTCTCTCCATATATATTTTCTCCTTTAGTTCTAGTTCAAGTAATATGTGGTCACTCTTCTCAATTGGTGTCTTGTATTCAATTTTACCCACAATTTCAGGTTCTGACATGACGAATAAATCCAGTCTTGACGGTTCTTCATCATTTCTATATCTGGTGTTTCCTTTACCCACTGTATCATTGCATATTCAATAGTCATTTCAAGTAATACATTTCCTCATAATTCCACTCCACCTTTCACTGTCATCTCTTCCCAACAGATTTCTTTGCAGTTAAAATCCCCTGTAAGTACCACATTTCCTTCATCTTTAATGAAATCCTTGAATCTTCTAACATTTTAAAGTAATCTCTCTCTCCCCAAGAACCCATTTTTGGGGGCACATAGATCACCACAAATATCTTCTTTCATGTCTTTATCTTCAACTTTTATTGTGATCATTTCCACACTGTTCATTCCATTTGTAACCTTCATCACATTTAAAAAAAATTTAGCCAAGAACATGACTCCTCCACCCTGTATTTACCTAGCAATATTTTGTGGGAGGACAGCTATGCTCGTAGTAACCCGCAGTTATATCTTTCCACATCCAGTTCTTTCTTAACCCCTTCCATACGGTGCCGCACACGTAGGCGTCATGGGGAGCGAGTGTATTCGTGAGGCTGCCATATCGGCGTCTTGATTATATTTATTGTAGTCGCCCCTCCATAATGACATTCTTTCTAATTCTTTTGTAATCGCATTTTCTATGGTTATCAAAATTCACAGGTGAAGAGAGAACGATCGATATAAGCGGTGACTATATTTTATGATGCGAGTATTATTACGACACGTCGTACGGCTGGCATTGGCTGCTGCCACCGAGATCTAAGTCCATGACGCCTACGTGTGCGGCACCGTATGGAAGGGGTTAAAATCATGTATAGTTTTAGTAATCACTGTTTCCCCTTTCAATTTGTTCCATGTATCTATAACTCTGTGTGGAAAGCTGTTTTTTCAGATCTCTTCTGTAACTGTCTTTCTTAAGTTTCTTCTTGTGTCCTCTTCTATTTCTTCTGTCCCATTTAAGTAGATAATCCCTAACAAGGATTTTCATCCCTTTCAAAACTTTGTAGATGGATATCAAATTGCCTCTTTCTCTTCTTTGTTCCAGAGTTGATGAGTTTAGCTTGTCAATCTTTGTTCATATGTCAACTTGCAAAGTGTTGGTGCCATCTCTGTTATTGCTCTTTGAATTCTTTCTATTTTTTTTTTCTAGGTGTACACAGAGTTACTGCATATTCCAATTTTACCTAGTTGTATTTAACAGGAGGGGGAGCTATGCTTGTGGTGTCCTTTCTCCATATCTCGTTTTATCTAGACCGTTTTTAAATTCATGTATCATTTTTGCACACATCATTCTCATCTAGCCAGTTCCAAATGTCTATTGTCCTGTGGGGAAAGCTGTTCTTTTTCAGGTCTCTTCTATAATTGTCTTTCTTGATTTTCTTTCCATGTCCTTTTGTATCTCTACTATTCCATTTTATTAGATCCTCTCTATCAATAATTTACTTGCCTTTCATGATTCTATAAATAGTTATCAAGTCCCCTCTCTTCTTTGCTCCAATGTCTGTAGCTCAAATTTTGCCAGCCTCTCCTCATGATAGTTCTGAGAGTGTTGTTGCCAATTTCGTAAATGCTCTTTGTATTTTTCAAGTTTTGTTATACATTTTTTTGTACTTGGTGACCACATCGTCACTGCATACTCCAATCTTGGTCTTATCAAAGTGACTAGTATTTTCTTTATCATTCTTCGTTCAGGTATGTAAATGCCACTTTGATTGATCTTATTAAATTATAAGTTTCTCCAAAAATTTTGTTTATATGTTTCTCAAAGGGCATATTATTCATAATAATGAATCCTAGGTCCTTCTCTTTTTCCACTTTTTTTATTTCTTTCTCTCCCAATATATATGATCCCACTATTCTTTTTTTTTTTTTTTTTGCTTCTTCCAAATTCCATTATACACTTCTTAACCCCTTCCATACGGTGCCGCACACGTAGGCGTCATGGACTTAGATCTCGGTGGCAGCAGCCAATGCCAGCCGTACGACGTGTCGTAATAATACTCGCATCATAAAATATAGTCACCGCTTATATCGATCGTTCTCTCTTCACCCGTGAATTTTGATAACCATAGAAAATGCGATTACAAAAGAATTAGAAAGAATGTCATTATGGAGGGGCGACTACAATAAATATAATCAAGACGCCGATATGGCAGCCTCGCGAATACACTCGCTCCCCATGACGCCTACTTGTGCGGCACCGTATGGAAGGGGTTAATGTTGAATTCCATCTCCCACTTCCTACTCCATTCCCATACTTTATTGAGATCACTCTGCAGCGACTCACAATCTTCTTCAGTGTTCACTTTTTTCAACATTTTTGCATCGTCTGCAAAGAAGCTCATATAACTTTCAATTCCTTCATCCATATCATTAATATATATAGCAAACATTATTGGGGCCAAAACTGTTCCTTGTGGAACTCCACTAATCACCTCATCCCAATTGGAATGTTTGTCTCTTATCACCACTCTCATTTTCCTTTCATGCAAGAAGTCTTCCATCCATTTAAGTAGTTTGCCCTGTATTCTTCCTGCAGTTTCTAATTTCTTTAGCAATTTCTTATGTGACACATTATCAAAAGCTTTTTTCAGGTCTAGAAATGCACCATCAGCCCAGCCATCTCTTTCCTGTATTATATCTATTAGTCTTGAATAGAAACACATTAAGTTTGTGACACATGATCTTCCTTGTCTAAATCCAAACTGCCTTGGATTTAGTACATTGTTTTTTTCCAAATGCTTTACCCATCTAATTTTGATCATTCTTTCACAAATTTTAGCTATTGTACTTGTAAGAGAGACCGGTCTATAGTTTGTAGGGTCTTCTTTGTTTCCCCCCTTATATAGTGGTACTATATTTGCTCTTTTCCAATCTTCTGGAACTTTTCCTTCCTTCAACGAACTGCTTATTAGACTATGTATTTTGTCTGCTAGTTCGTTCCTGCATTCTCTCAAAATCCAGTTTGCCATTTCATCTGGACCATGCGATTTTCTAACATCGAGATTACTCAATTGATTCATTATTCCATTCCTTGTTACTTCTATCTCATTCATAGGGGAGACTTTCCCCTCCCATTTGACGTCTCTAAGTTGTACAGTATGTTCTCCCTTGTAAACACTGATTTAAAATGTTTGTTCATAATTTTTGCCATTTCTATAACCTCTGTGTATTCTATTCCTCCTTGTCATAGTTTCACTAATTCTTATTTGTTTTTCAGTTTGTTGTTTACAAATCTATAAAATAGTTTTGGTTGATCCTTACATTTTTCTATGACATCCTTTTTGTATTTTCTCTTTTCTTCTCTGCACACTTGTACATATTCATTTCTACATACACACATATACCAAAGGCTTTTTTCCCCCTTACATGGGGGGTAGCCAAAAAGAAAAAGGGATAGAAATCACTCCCACCCATTTCATTTCCCATATATTCCATTCCCCTCCAACCTATCTAGGCACCTACTGGATGACGGGTCATCCCTGCATCCTGTCCACTGCCCTGGGTCAGAAGCAGTGTCGCAAGACACAGAACATCCACAGCAAGGCTGCTTCATAAATTCGGCAACCCCCCCTCTCCGTCCCCTCATGCAGGAAAGGAGAAGACGAGGAGAATTCCCTTCGGGCTGTGTCAAATTTTTTATCATACATACTTCCTCACCCCCCATCCCCCACCCACTCCCCCTCATGCATCACAGCCTTATCTATACACAACCCTTCTCCATTCACTCCTATCTTCTGTCCTCTCCCATCCTTCCTCTACAGACATTCCTCCTCATTTCTATAACCAGTATATATTTTCCATTTTTTGGGTTTTTTGTCTTTCCTCCATTTTATCCAAGCTTTATCCCTTTTATCTTTTAACTCTATACATCTTTTGTTGTACTAACATTTTACATATCCTTTTTCTTGTTTTTGTCTTGGAACATACTTTTCCACTCCTTCCATATAAATTTTTGTCAAAATTTTCCATTTCTCTTCTACTGATGTTTCCTCTTTGTATATCCTTTCCCAGTCTGCTTTTTGAAAGTATTTTCTCATTTTATCAAAATTTCTTTTTCCATACATCATTCTTCCCTTTCTATATTGTTCATTTTTTCCCATGTATTTTTCTTCATTTAGTTCCAGTTCAACTAATATGTGGTCACATTTAATTAGTGGTGCCTTATATTCAATCTTGTCCACTATTTCAGGTTCTGATGTGATTATTAGGTCTAGTGTCAATGGCTCTTCCTTATTTCTATACCTAGTATTCTTTTATATCCATTGTGTCATTGTATGTTCTATAATCATATCAAGTAGTACGTTTCCTCATAGGTTGTCTCCACCCTTCACTGTCATCTCTTCCCAGCAGATTTCTTTACAATTAAAGTCACCCATTATAACTATTCTTCCTCGTAGTGACCCACAGTTGTATCTTTCCATATCCAGTTCTTTCTTAAAATCATGTAAAGTTTTAGCACTCACTGCTTTCCCTTTCAATTTATTCCATGTATCTATTACTCTGTGTAGAAAGCTGTTCTTTTTCAAATCTCTTCTGTAACTGTCCTTCTTAAGTTTCTTCTCATGTCCTTTTGTATTTCTTCTGTCCCATTTAAGTAGATCATCCCTATCAAGGATTTCCATCCCTTTCATAATTCTGTAGATGGTTATCAAATCACCTCTTTCTCTTCTTTGTTCCAGAATTGGTAAGTTTAGTTGGTCCAATCTTTGTTCATATGTCAACTTGCTAAGTGTTGGTGCCATCTTTGTTAATGCTCTTTGAATTCTTTCTAGTTATGTTTTTTTTATTGTACTGGGTGTCTATAGTGACACTGCATAGTCTAATTTTGGTCTTATCAGTGTAACTAGTATTTTCTTTACCATTTCCTTGTCCATGTAGTCAAAGGCTACTTTCATTGATCTTATTAAATTGTAAGTTTCTCCACCTATTTTGTTTACATGTTTGTCTGGTGTTATGTCATTTGAGATAATTACTCCTAGATCTCTTTCTGAGTTTACTTATGTAACTTCCTTTGTTCCAATTTTGTATTGACCGGATATTCTACTTTTACTTTTTCCAAATTCCATTATACTACATTTCTTAATGTTAAAATTCACTTCATTCTTTATATTCCATTTCCAGACTTTGTCCAGGTCTTCATGAAAAGATTTGCAATCTTCTTCTTTATTTAGTCTCTTCAATAGTTTTGCATCATCTGAAAGAAGTTTATATAACATTCAATTCTTTCATCCATGTCATTTATATAAACAGCAAACATTATCGGAGCCAATACAGAGCCTTGGGGGAATCCATTTATCATGTTTACCCATTTTGAGTTCTTTTTTCTAAGTACCACTTTCATTTTTCTTCTGTTCAAGAAGTCTTTCATCCATTCCAATCATTTTCCCTGTATTCCACCTATTGTTTCAATTTTTCTTAGTAACTTTTTGTGCGGTACTTTGTCAAAAGCTTTTTGTAAGTCCAGGAAGGCACAGTCTACCCAGCCATCTCTTTCCTGTATTATTTCTACCAATCTTGAATAAAAGTGTGTGTTTGTGTGTGTATACACAATAAATACATATGCATACATCTGAAGCCTATTTGCTCTTTTAAACTTTACTCACCGACAAAAGCTTGAATGTTGGGCGTCTGTCCATAATTGGCTCTTGTAACTGCCATGACAAGTTCATCAATCATTTTGTCATGGAATCCTTTGCTTCTCAAGAAGTCCTTAGTTGACATCTTTGTCATAGTCTTAAAATCTGGGTCCATATTACTTAACATAGAGTCAACATCCTTGTAAGCTTTACCTTGGTCTTGAAGTTTATAGATGCTATGGAGAAAAAAGATAAAACAAAATATAATAAAGAAATGTTATTCATTAATACAAATTTGAAAATCAGAATATTTTTTTCATTAATCCCTATTCCTTCATCCATGAGGCACTAAGATGGGGGGAGTGATGAATGAGTTTTGGATGGGTGTTGGGTGAATGTATACTTTGCCTTGGCTACACCACTTATAATGGGGATAAAGCCTTTTGTTATGTATATATATATGTACACTAGCTATGTCCACATAGAGGACACAGAATACCTTACATCCTTAGCCAATAACACAATATCTTTACCCTGAGTGATTTAGGCCCCCCTGGAGGCTGGCAACCAGTTACCTGAAGGCTGCAGGTCTTCAGCAAGAGAAACAAGGGGCAATGGATTGATTGACTGATGGTACAGTATGTATCAAAGGCCTTCCCCATTGGAAAATAGGGGTGTCAAAGTTGCCATGACTCCTTGCAGAACAAAAAACACTTAAAATTCCTAATCCCTTTGTTCTGCCCCATTTATTTGGCTTTTATGATCCACATAGGATCATGGTACTAGTTATTCTTATCCCTCCTCTTCCACAGGTGCACGAGAAACGATGAAGCTCTACATGTGGTAAAGGAGAGGCTTAACCACTTCAGTACAAGGAAACCTATGTAGGCATCATGAGGCGTGAGTGGGTACACAAGGATGCCGGTGTCAGTGTCTTGATTATATATGTTTATATATGTATATTTTTTGTTGTTGTATATGAGCTACACCTGAATTCTGTGAACTGGTTTGGTCACATTTTCTGTGTTCATTATTACTCAGAGTAAAAGAGAATGAGTAATACAGCAGTGACTACATTTTATAATGTGAATAGTGTGATGAATTGTACATATGGCAGCCGATGCTGCACATGAGAATTTGACTCGTACTGAAGTGGTTAAGGACAGCAAAAATAATTATGTGTGACTCTCATCCTTAAGGGTGCCACAAAAATTCTCTCAAGTATTAGTTGCATATAAGTACTACATGCAGTCAACACCCTAGTCTATACATTCTATAAACTGAAAGGCTTCTTCCTCCTTATAAGTGGGCTAGCCCACCCAGGTTTCACCCATCCTCCACCCACCCCACAATATCCAAGTACAGAGAGAAATGTGCTGTGAAAAACTCAAAATACTTAGGCAATTCCATACCTTGCAAATTCCTTGAGCATATTTTCTGTCAGTTTATTTAATCGAACTAAGTCATATCCATATCTCCACAGCAACTTCAGCATCCCTATGAACTCCCATGAGCTGTCCTTGTAGACATAATCAGCTCCATTATATATGCCTAAAACAGCTGGGCATCCTGTGACTTGTCCCAGACCTGTGTTAAAAGAGTTAGATACACAGTATATATAAAACACTTTGTTATATATGAGAACTTTTCCAGCTAGTTTTCAGAAATGTGCCAAAACTGCTGGTGACAGGGACTGAAACTGAAAGAAAGAAGAGAGCCATGCAGTACAGGGAGGGAGGAGGGAGTGGGAGAGGGAGGGAGTGAGAGAAAGGAGGGGGGAGTAAGTGTGACAGGGAGGGGAGGTAGGGGGGGAGAGAGAGGAAAGAGGGGAAAGAGTGAGGGAAAGTGGAAAAAAGAGAGGTAAAGAGGGGAAAAGAGGAAGGTGAAAGAGGGGAAAAGAGGGAGGGAAAGAGGGGAAAAGAGAGAGGGAAAGAGGGGAAGAGAGGGAGGGAGAGAGAGGGAGGGATGGAGGGAAGAAGGGCAAGAGAGAGAGAAGTGAGGGGTGAAGAAGAGAAGGAGAGAAGAGACAGAGAGAGGAGAAGAGAGGGAGGGAGGGAGGAGAAGACAGGGACAATGAAGGGTTATGAACAAGAGTCAACAAAGTGGCTAAAATGCCAATGACCTGGACCATTAGAAGGCAATCATTACCCTTTTTGAACATAAATTTGATGTCATGAGAGAGTGACAGAGAGAAACAGAGAAAAAAAAAGGTAATGAATTGAAACACCAACAACACATTGATAACAAGCTATGTGAAAATGAAGCAAAACACTTACCAAACTTCTTTGCAAAGTCCACCATGTAATTATTTTTGGGATGAATGATGGAGCCACCAATTTCATATTCCCGTCCACCAATGACAGTTGTTGCAAGTCGTCCACCGATTTCTCCTGGTTCATACAGGTCAAGGATGACATCATCACCTAAATACTCATGCAGGAAATATGCGGTTGCTGTGCCACCAATGCCACCACCAACAATTGCTGAAAATAAACAAGTATATAATGTTACAATAACAATTATGTTAATCACTGCCTTATGTTTAAATGGCTGGATACCTGGTCTATAAGGACAATAGTCTTATAATATTTGCTGCATCTTACTATGCAGTTAATACATGAACTGCTTTGCAGATGACACAAAATTATTAAAGAGAATAAACTCCGAAACAGACTGTGACTCATTGCAGAAGGATCTGAACAAAGTCTCAGAGTGGAGCAAGAGATGGGAGGTAGAATTCAACATCAAGAAGTGTAGTATAATTGAACTTGGAAAAAGCAAGAAGAGAATAACAGGACAGTATAAAATTGATGGAAAAGAAGTTAAGAAAGTAAATTCTGAAAGAGACCTAAGAGTAATCATCACCAAAGACTTATCACTGGATAAACATATAAATAAAATTGTCGGAGACACATACAATTTGTTGAGATCAATAAAAGTGGCCTTCAAATACCTGCATAAGGAAATGATAAAAAAAAATATTACAAATGCTGATAAGGCCAAAACTGGAATATGCAGCACTGATATGGTCACCCAGTACAAAAAAGAATATAAGAAAATTAGAAAGAATACAAAGAGCAATGACAAAGTTGGTCCCAAACTTGACATATGAGCAAAGACTGGTCAAACTGGAATTGCCAACCCTAGAACAAAGAAGAGAACGAGGGGACCTACTAACCATCTACAGAATTATGAAAGGAAAATAATGCCTTGATAGAGAGGACTTATTAAAGCGGGACAGAGGAAAAACTAGAGGACATGCAATGAAACTCAAAAAGGATAACTACAGAAGAGACCTGAAAAAGAACAGCTTCCCACACAGAGTGATAGATATATGGAACAAATTGGATGAAGAAATAGTGTGTGCAAACACAATACAAGAATTTAGGAACAAACTTGATCTTGCGAGATACAAAAACAGGTCACCAAAAGCATAGCTCCCCTTCCTGTATAATACAACTAGGTAAATACACACATATATATATAATCACACACCATTTACTAAAGAGGTGATACTATTATAACTGACAGAAAACTAAGTAGTCTATGTTTATTTTGTTATTTCATAACTTATGAAAAAAAAAAAAAAAATCATAAGCAAAATTCACAAGATTTTGGTACAAGACTATGATAATTGTAATTACATACCTATCTTTGGAATATGCCGCTGTGACTGTGAGGTTCCATATGTACACTTAATGGTAAGTGCTGCACATAGGAGGTGGCCATACCAATGTTTCAGTAGCATCTCATCACCTTACACTAAGTACAGAAAAGAACAATGTTAAATGGGTATACTCCAGTTCAGGATACTTTAAAAATCCAATCCATTCCCACAGTCTAGAGCAGTGTTGTCCAAACTGGGGTTAGTGTGGTACTGGGGTATGTGAACAAAACAAGGAACACACACACACAAAACAGAATCATCCCATGTTCTATAACGGCAAAGAGAGAAGGAGCAGAGGGATGTACATGAATAAATAAGGAACACACATGCACACAATCGTCAGATTCATGGCAAAGATTGGAACTAAAAAAAAAAGAAAAAAAAAAAAAAAATCAATTTTCATGTATTTCAATGATGAAGGAGTACTTGTGTTGTACTAGTGGAGAAGGGAAATGCTCATGGTGTAGTGGGAAGGTGAAGAAAAGGGAGAAGGGGAGGGATTATTGAGTAAAATGGAAGATAATGAGGAAGATGACGAATGGGCCTCAGATGTCAGAAGGGGTTTCAACAAAAGGTGCGCAGATGACACAGATGAGGTCAAACAGGTGAGCAGAGGTATTAAAAGTAGAAATATAGCTAATAGCAGCTCAATGGAAAGAAGAGATAATTACTTCTATTGATTTATTGAGGGAGGAGATGACAAACTCCCCCAACTAGTAAGTCTAGAGGAGAAACTAACAAAAATGAATGAAGCATGGGAGGTTAGTTTTAGCCAATTAGCACTAGTTACTCAAAGAGTTGATAAACTGGAAGAACTAGAGAAAGAGAATCAAAACCTAAAGAAATAGAAGAATTAAAAAGACAGTTATAAGAGAAGTAAAGGATGAGAATGATGAATTAAAGAGGAATAATAACTACCAAACTACCAGCTAAGGACATTACAGTACTGTATATCATGAACAGGGCTACTAGACTGATAAAAGGTGTGGTAAGACATGACAGAATTACACCTGTACTGATAGAACTTCATTGGCTTCCTATTAAAGCCAAATTTATATTTAAGATTTGTATTATGGTATACTAGACAATTAGATATGGAAAACCAGATTACTTAAGGCAAATACTGGAAGATCATCAACCTGGATCAGCTGTACCACTTTGAAGTAGTGATGATCCTTTTATGCTGATTGAACCAAGATGTAATCTTCAAATGGGATTTAGGGCCTTCAAGAACATAAGAATGAAGGAGACCATAAGGCCTACACTAGGCAGCTCCATATCCATCACCACCTGTCATCCCCATCCATAAAGTTGTCTAATTGTTTCTTAAAACAACTGATAGTTTCAGTGCTCACTAAATGGTTACTAAGTCCATTCCATTCGGTGACCACCCTATTAGTAAACCAATTCTTGTCTATTTCCTTCTTAAATCTAAATTTGTCCAGTTTAAATCCATTACTGCGAGTCCTGACCTGTTGTTTTAACATAATGACCTTGTTTGCATCACCCTTATTCAAGCTTTTGATCCACTTGAACACCTCTATTAAATCACCCCACACTCTGTGTCTCTCCAGAGAATGTAAGTTAAGGTGCCTAAGCCTCTCTTCATAAGGCAAATTTCTGAGTCCATGTATCATTTTGGTCATCTGCCCCAAGGCTATTTAATCAACTTCCCAGAGATAAAGGAAAGTAATAATGTTGATACTTTCAAGAAGAAATTGAAAACATATTCAGTGATTGTTACACTCAAGACATGCAAATTAGTGAGTTTAATAAAATGTAATTACCAGAATGATGATATAAGGTGTGACTCCCACAGCATCGGAAAGATGGAGCGGGAGTCGAGAATAAACACACAAAAGTAAAGCAAGTAAAAAGTACATAAAAGGAGTTTTCTCTACAATGTTTACAATGGAAGAGTTATTTTGCTGTTTTGACATAAGGGAGAAAACGGTTTGCATATGCAACCTCCATTGCTGTGCCCATCTGAAGAATAAAAAAAAAAAATTCTCATTCATATACCGAGACCTGTTATAATGACAATTTGGAGATTTTCTATAGTCACCCAGTTAGGTAAGGCAGGATGTCCAAAAGGATAAAAGGTTAGATTCACAAATTTTCATGTCATTAGAAGTTACAGACAAGTCTATCAATAGAAACACAATGTGAGGACAAAGTTTTTACTAACATGAAGTTCCACTTGGAAGCTTGCTGGCCAAGTGGTTTTGGGCGGCAAAGATCGAAGAGATGGCAGTTCAAACACTGCCACCAGGAACTTCACACTACAGCATCATCCTAACCTACTGATAAGGGTGAAGTTTGTGACATCAAACCATATCATCATCATCATCACATCACTTTTTAGAGCTTTATCAATTACATACAGTAAAACAATAAACTAAAAAATTATCTGTCCTCACATGGTTTTCCTTTCAATAGATTGGACAAGTTCACAAACCATCTTACCCTAAACCCTACATATCATAAATCTAATAAACAAATCTGTACAAAATCTTAACCCTTTCTTCAGTTATATATCAACTTATTTGTAACATATAGGATTGGAGCTCTACTCACAAGGGCCCAACAATGTCTCCAGTAACCTAAATTTATACGACCATTTCATCCCCACACACTCCACTCCCATTCACCAGCCCTTCCTCCCTTGTCTCCTCCTGAATAATGGGATATCCCTGCATCTCGTCCAATGCCCTGGGTCAGAGGCAATGCAGCAAGACACAGCACATCCACAGCAAGCCAGCAAGGTTGCTTCATTTAATTGACGACCCCACCCTCTCTGTCCCCTCATACAGAAAATGAGAGGCCAGAGAGAAATCCCTTTGGGCTGCATCAAAAAATCATTCACACATAACCACTCCTTAACTCCCCATCCCCACCCACTCCCTTTTATGCATCACCATAATTATACAATTATAATACTATAACTATTCTCCATTCCACCCAGACATACAACCTTTCTCCACCAAAGTTAATTGGTTTATTAAAATTTTTTACTTATGTGGAAGATTATTTCTTAATATCCTTCAAACTTTGCCTTCTTTCTTCATATTATTTTACTTCATGTTAACAAATTCATCCCCCACCCACAATAATGTCAGAAATGTAGTAATATTTCCAGATATACAACCCCATCCCCCTAGTGTCAGAAATTAATTTAACTAGTGTCAGAAACCCATGTTTAACATGGGTTTCTGACACTAGTTAAAATGGGAGGGGGTGCAGAAATGAAAAAGGGTGCTTTGAGGTTGAAATCAATAACATATTTTATATTTGCATAACATGACGATGATCATGATGTTATACAAATATAACGTTATTGGTTTCAACCTCAAAGCACCCTTTTCCATTTCTGCGCCCCCCTCCAGGATTGACGTGAAAACGAGTGAACTGTGGTAGAAATAAAAAACACAATTATTTATGTAGCAAACTGTATTACCCTAACACGTAACTAATTTCTAAATGTACCAATACTCGCCTGTCTCTTTCAACTCCCCGCTTTCATTGTTTATGTGAATGGATCAGAGGGAGCATACGTACATTACTTCACACAATAAAAGAAAATTATCACGATAATCATAAGTTATGAAAATCTTCATTAACGAAAAGCTGATGTAATTAACGAGGCAAGTTGGCTGGAATAGAAATAAACACTAATATCGACGGTGCATGTGGCGAGTCTCTGCAAAATTTATAGATATCTCGCCAGCGTATTCCGTTTATGGGAGTGGGGATATGTACATTTTTATTTACCATATCTTCACAGACTTATTAATATATTATTAATGTTCATCAGTAACTTACATTCTTTTCCGTTCCCCTGTTAAAAAGTATTTTCCTGTGTGACAAGTGATCTAATATGATATCACCTTTAGGCCTATATACAAATGTCTAATATATAGTCTTTTTCCTTTGTATGTATGCAAAATGATTATGCCGACATTTGAAAATTTTCATAGAACGGTTTATATTAAATTAATGTTCAACGCAACACCATTACAGACAAATAACTATCTTATAATAATATACTTCACCTACCTTCAGCTTTTGTCAATCTATTCGTCGCTTGCCACTTATTCAGTATTCCAAATCTTAAATATTTTACAAGTATTTTGAGTTATCTACAAAATATACAGTATTTTGCTGTACTTTTGAGAAATTCCAAACATAAGCACATTCTTTGACAAAATACACGAAAATTTCCAGGCATGAATAATAAAAGCTACTATATAGACAATAGTCAACCGTTGAACCAGATCAGACATTTGAAACGACAAAAGATATAACAAATTGCCTTTTTTCCGGTTACTCCTCTATTACAATGTTCATATTTGTATACGCAGTATTGTATTATGATATCGGTCCCCCCTACAAAACACACCCGAATCACAGTGCAGCTGACATGCATTTACAATGTAGATTTCAAGGGGCAAATTGAGATGGACGAATCATAATGACAAGACAATTTTCAATTTTGGTATTTTTATACAGATATTTATTATATTAAGAAAATTGTAAAAGAATCGGATAGACTAGCAGTGTGATACTGACAAGAATGTAACAATGTGATAGTGCCAAAAACATCGGCGGTGGCCTGAAGAAAACCGAGAAGAAATTAATAGACAAGTTTTTGAAGTGATGAGGAAAGTAGTAAAGGGCAGGAAAGATAAGGGGGGAGGGGGATTTGGAGGGCCAGTGCAAGGTAAGAACGAAATGCAGGGAATTTATAGTTTTTATAGGTGCGGGGCAGACCCACTTGCTCGTTGTTTTTTTTTTCTTGTGGCCTCCCCATATATACGGGAGGATGGCCAGCTAAGGTACTCACTTTTCACTCACCCAACCTCGTCTTCTGAAATAATCTGTGGATGTTAAAACTGGAAGTTGACGGAAATTAAAGAGTTAACTGAGAATAATGGATAATTCATTGCTCGTAACAATGCTGAAAGACAGCAAGAGGACAACTTAGTTAAGAGCAGACTGGGGTGTAAAATAATATAGCGCCGATGAAGTGGATATTGGGTAGGGGGGTTAGCCAGAAAGGAGGATGAGAGGTGGAATAAACGTGTTCTGACTGGACTGGACATGCATGATTTCATAAACCACATGACAAAACCCCAATAGGAAAATGGGGGGGGGGGGGTAAGGAGGACACGACCTAACCTACTAATTACGTGCTTCTACTGGCCACCGTTCTCATATTATAGTTTGAGTAGGGTAGATCGCTTACTCCTGGATCACTTACAAAGTAGGTAAGCGAACCTGGGACGACCTGTACCCTCTAAAAGATTTCTACTGATTAATACAGTAGAGCGAAGCGTTACCAACGCTCGTTATTTTCCTTACTCATAAGTTTGAGGCACGAAGAGAGGGTGGAAAGTTGATTATTAACGTATGCGGAGTGCTGACTCCAAGTTACTATTTGTTTTATGCAAATATTTTCAAATACAGTTATCTTATACATTTACTATTTGCGTTTTGTATGAGATAAAATAAATAGGTTTAATTAATTAATAGAAAACTAATATTTATGTAGTCATTAATGTACCAATTCCAATACTAAAAAACTACAATTATATCATAGTTTTACCTATCCATACCAATTTCTAGCAATGAAATATGTTCAAAATAGATGTGAAAAAACATGATTTTAGGATTATATGGATGGAGACTTTATAACTTATTATTATTATAATATACCTCCTCGAGAAGTGTTGTAGGGGGTAACTATAAAATATTCCGTCCGTCGTGCTATTTCGGTTTTGATTGTAGGGCTACCTCGTGAGTTCTGGTTCAATCCCAAACAAATATCAGTGAGTATCACTTGTCCAACTGTGTGGATGCAAAACTTTTTTTAATAATAATGTAACGAATTTCATTATGCTGTATAAGCACAGTCTAATCCTGTTTCCTATCTCATCTTTAAGTTAGAGGGAGCAAGAAACACTAAGTTGAACAAAATTGTGTGCCATGCGCTCTTTCTCTCTCTCATTTCTGAGCATTTTGAACACTATAATTAAGTACCGCAAAGTAACAGTAACGCCTGAAGCAACAAAAGATTTTTTTTTTTTTGGGGCGGGGCCTGTGATACAGAATAGCACAACTACACCTAATACATAGTTGTTAGTGGGGGACTGGACTATGGACTATTTAGGACAGACCACCCCCTTTCGCGGGATCTGTAATTGTAGAAGGGGAAGAGACGTCTGTATGAAAATGAAAAGACAGTTGTATATAAAAGAAGGCTTCTTCCACCGGTCGATTAGGGATATTTATTTCGTGGTGCCGTAGCTTTGGAGGGTACTTGGCTGATGACACTGCTCTTTTTGATAGAGCCGTGCCGCCTGGACGGACGAGCGGACAAGTGTTTCCTCCTTGTTGATGAATAAATATCTGGCCAAAGATTGAAAGAGGAATTTGCCTTGTATCCCAGGCCGCTTCATCCACTCCTTAACATCTCTTTGACATGCGTGTGCTATTCTGCACACACACAAAAAAAAAAAAAAAAACGCTACCGGCGTTATTATTAGCTTGCGGTACTTATTTATGGGGCTCAAACAATGTAGAACCAATTATGATAAAAGTTGAAAGCAATTACATGAGAAGTAGAAAATTTTATGTGCCCCCTAAAACACAGTCCTGGACAGAATGCGATCATTCCAAACTGTTGGAAGATACAAAATATGAACTAACTAATATACTGAAAGAAAGAGGAAATATAGTAATTATGGGTGATTTTAATTCAAAAGAAATATGTTGGGAAGAAATGACAGTGAAGGGTGGAGAAGACCTCTGGGGCAACATACTACTCGATATGACCATTGAATACACAATGACTCAGTGGATAAAGGAAAATACCAGATACAGAAACAAAGAGGAACCATCGAGATTGGATTTAATACTTACGTCAGAACCTGAAATTGTGGACAGAATTGATTACAAAACACCAATAGAAAAGAGTGACCATTTACTAATAGAATTCGAACTAAAAGAGCAAATGGACCTAAGAAGAAATGAGAAACATAGAAAAGGAAGACCAATGTACAACAAAACGAATTTTGAGAAACTTAAAAAAATCTTTTGTAACGCAAACTGGGAAAAATTCCTAAATGAAGAAACAAGCATGGAAGAGAAATGGAATATATTAAAAGAAATGTATAATGAGGTAGTGAACAAATATGTACCACAACAAAGGCAAGGAAGAGTATAAATGAAAAGCTGGTACATCAAAAATGAAGTGAAGCTAAGGATAAAAGAGACAAAGCTTGGAAAAATGGGAAAAAAGACAGAAAAAACGAGCAAATAGCAAACATACATCAAACTTAGAAACGATTATGTAAAAATAAGCAGAGATGAAAAGAGAAACTACGAAAGAGAAACAATAGAAAAATGTAAGGAACAACCTAAACAATTTTACTTCAAGTATGTAAATTGTAAACTAAAAAATAAACAAGAAATAGAAAAGCTGCGCCATGGAGAATATGAGTATACGGAAGAACTAGAAATGACAGAAATTATGAGCAATCATTTCAAATCGGTATTCATAATTAAGAACTCACCTAACTGTGAGGGAATAGAGAGAGAGAACCCCCCTCCCCCAATTAAGGAAATCAGCTACCAAATAAAAAACCTTGATGTCAGAAAATCACATGGTCCGGATGGAATTGCAAATTGGGTACTGGAAGAATGCATAGAGGAGTTAACAGATAAAATATACAATATAATTAAATACTCACTGAAAGAAAGAGAGGTACCACAAGTCTGAAAAATGCAAACATTGTACCAATATATAAAGGAGGAAACAAGGAAAATCTAACCAACTACAGACCGGTCTTCCTAACAAGCACAGTAGCAAAAATACGTGAAAAAGTTATATAAAGTAGATGGGTTAAACATATGGCAGAAACAAATATACTAAAACCAAATCAGTTTGGATTTAGACAAGGAAGATCATGTACAAGAAGATTGATCTGCTTCTATTCGAGACTGATAGAAATAATACAAGAGAGGGATGGATGGGCAGACTGTGCCTTTCTAGACCTACAAAAAACATTTGATAAGGTAACACACAATAAACTAATAAGAAAAATAGAATCAATAGGTGGCATCAGTAGGGTGGCCATTTCCAAATTTCAATAAAAAGGAGGACAATGCATATCGATGATTATAATATACAGTAATATATATATATATACATATATATATATATCTATATATATATATAGATCTATATATATATATAAATATCAGAGGCGACTCCAGGTCATCAACGTCACTCGAGCTCATCACAGATTTCGCCTAAGACACATGCATAAATGAAGGTAAGAGACGTAATGCACACCGTAGACTTATATGTGCACAGATAACTAGGGGTCACTATTGGTGGCGTAGAATAGCGCCATATATTAACAGTTTACCACCCGACCCCATATACGACATTGTCAGACATAACCCATAGCATAATAAAACATTCACAATCAAATCATCACACATAACAAATACAATATATCTATATCAAATACAAATATCCAACAAATAAACAACTACGCAGCTGCCCCGTTCTTTATCTTCTATACTTCCTTTCTATCCTTTACCTTGATCTACCACCACACCCATTTCCTATCCCCCTATATTCCCCTTACCCTATCCCCCTCCCACCACCACCATCACAGATAACATAACAATAAGACAGAAGTATACTTTTAATAAAAAATTACTCACTTCATTTATACATGAACTCCAGTAGTCTTGGTTTGATGGGGAACTCTTGTAATATCCTGTCGTGCAGCTCCTTGTTGTTGTCTAAGTCCTTCAAAATGCTTTTCTCGGTGGAAATACGAGCCAATGAGGACAGCCGTTCTTGAGACATTGTGTTTCTCAGATATGAGCGGATTCTATCCAACGTGGAGAAACTTCTCTCATTAACAACTGATGTTTAGGGGATGGTCAGCAGTAGCTTAATTAGTTTAATGGATTCCGGCATAGCGGAAGTTAGCTCCAATTTATACAGTAATTCTAAAATGGTGTTGATTGACTTGCACTTTTTTAAATCACTGTCAATATACATATATTTTAGCCCGTTCACTAAGCTCTTACAGTCAAAAATACCGGGGTACTTATTTTTTAGACAGTCCATATGTTGCATGGGAAATGAGTTAGCAAACTCTTCAAACTCATTAACGTCTAGTAATTCAAAAAATGCATACTACACTATGCCAGAAAATCGCTCTCGTAAGAACATCAGAATGTTATCAATTATTGTGAAATAGGTAATTTTGTAATAAATTTGCGCACCTCGGACTTTTTTTCTAGGAGGAGGATCGAACTCATCCACCTGTTCAACTACAGCAGCTGTATCGCGCAGAATGTCTTCATAATGTTCGTCCTTACGATAACCTTCAACACAATGAATGAAGTCATTTAGTTTACTCTGACCATACTTTATGTCAAGTAGCTTACACTGTAAGATATCAAACAGTTTTCCAGCCTGAGAAAGTATGTTATCAAAGCAATTGATGAAAAACATTAATGTGAAATCATTCAACTTTGCCAAAAGATTGTCTGCTTGACAAAGTGTATCTTCATCCTACTTTTCACTAGAGTCTAGAATACTTGTGAAGGCATTTTTCAAGTTTTCATACAATAGTTTTATGGATGACACCGTTCTTGACCTATAGCACCATCTTGTTTCACACAGTGATGGAATACTGACATTGAATTGTCTGAAAACACTTTTTCGTTTGGTACTGGAAGATGTAAATTTGCTAAATGAGCGTAAATGAGAAAAAACATTTTGACTCCACTCACCTTCTCTGCACTTTCACTCAAGATTAATTTAAGTTTATGTGCATAGCAATGAATGAAGTGCGCGTGTTTAAATCCTTTATCCCTTAGCTTGCTCTGTACTCCGTTTAGCGTTCCTGCCATTACAGCTGCCCCATCGTAAGTCTGGCTCACAAATTTATCTGTAGCGTCATTGAAGGAGTTCAACGCAGTTGCGATTACATCAGCCAGTCTTGTAGCACTTTTATCATCACTGATTTCATAAAAGCCAAGAAATCGTTCACATATTTTGTCTTCATATACATATCTTATTATGATCGACAGTTGGGCATGCATTGCACAGTCTGTAGTTTCGTCGGCTTGTACAGACATAAACAGAGCGTTATCAACTTCGCTTCTAATTTCATCAGAGATGACATTTCCAATCGCTTGTATTAGGTCATTTTGTATTGTGCTTGAGACACCTGAAAATTGTTTCGTCCCCTCTTTAGTAGAGAGTCTAGAAGCAAACACGCTGTCGATTTCAGCAAAGCACTGCAATAGTTCACGGTAATTTCCTCTATTAAGGCTGTCACTTCCTTCATCATGTCCACGTACTGTAGAGGTAACTCTTGTTTACACAGGTATAACACTGCGTTTGTTAAGTGCTATAAATATTGTCTATTTTCTTCAACTGCTTTGTTATGCAATTGTTTTTCCAGTTTAGCAGACTCACTAATAACTGTCACAATATCGTACTGTCCGAAAGTTTTCAAGCCTTTATAACTACTTAATTGACTCACCGATTTACTGTGATACTTACAGTCACTCAGGATATTTTTATAATTATTATAGCCACCATCTGTCCACGACTGATTAGCTTTTGGTTGAAACAACAAGCATGGCCAACAATAGAGTTTCTCTGTTATGCTATTTGCACAAAGCCAATCAATCTGTTCATACCATTTTATCTGGAATGTTCGAGTTCCAACTTTAGTTTTCAGTGAAGGAGTTGGCCTGCCAGCTCGTATTATTTCACGTTTTTCCGCAATATTCCTGGCTCCAAACGGCCTATTCTTTATATCTAGTACTATGTCCTTCTCCATTTTTAAGTTAAGGGTTAAAATGAAAATAAAGAAACCATGCAAAACACTGATCTATACACACAGACGCACATGTGAATAGGAATCAAAGAACAGCCGTTTGCATGCACCTGACACTACTCATTCCCGTGTTTCCCCCACCCAAGCATCATCAACTCAAGAGATGCCAGTTAGTCTTTTACCTCTACCAAGCTAATACGTATTAGCCCGAGTTACTGGACAGTTTTCCGTCCCTTTAAGAATATTGTATAATTTAAATCTTTCATACATTGGAATTTAAATCCTAAGCTCTGTAGAAATCTAGTGTTTCAAGGAAACATTGAATTTGAATTACTTTTAATTCTTACAATTATAGATAACAACTTGGGCCGGTAAGCTCTGAGCCCGAGCGCATCATCAACAGACGCTGAACGAAAATATATGAACTGTAGCCAGGCGAAAGGATGGCCGGAGTCGATATATATAATATATATTATATATATATATATATATATATATATATATTATATATATATATATATATATATATATATATATATATATATATATATATATATATATATATATATATATATATATATATATATATATATATATATATATATATATATATATATATATATATATATATAGCGTATATGTAATAGCACATTGGTAAAATGAAACTTGTTTACCCACTGTCGGAGAAAAAGAAATCAGAAATACTAATTATCTGTATATTTCGACCACTGACTGTGGTCCTCTTCAGCAGAATGAAGGAGGACCACAGTCAGTGGTCGAAATATACAGATAATTAGTATTTCTGATTTCTTTTCTCCGACAGTGGATTAACAAGTTTCATATATATATATATATATATATATATATATATATATATATATATATATATATATATATATATATATAAAACTGAAAGTGAATCATATTTTTCACTTCTAATAAAGCCGACAAAAAACAAATACCTGAATTTCTGACCAAGTTACAACACAAACAAAACCTAGTTGTATCCTCACATTGACTGCCTGGAGGTTTATTACTTATTGTATTTCTACCCTCTACTTTTTGTATTTCTGCCCTCTTTCTTGTCGGCATTTTCAGACTCCTTAACCTCATAAATTAATTGCCAAACCACACTGCACCGTGGCCCAATGTATGAGATGTGAATCATGCAATCACACGTTCACAACATTGGTCTTGTGCAGTTCCTGTCTACTTAGGCTGCCGAGTTCCGACGTTGACCTTGGCCTGGGTTCCCACATAATTTAATTGTACGGCATTATTGTATACCTACGGTTATTTATTTATTTATTTATTTATTTATCTATTTAATTATGTCATACCCCAAGAAAGGAGGACAAGCACGTCCGGCGTGAGGTTGCGCCGGATGGAGGACAAAGTGCTCAAAAGGAGGACTGTCCTCCCTAAAGGAGGACGTCTGGCCACCCTAGGCATCAAAGGAAAATTATTGGAATGGATGGAAGACTTCCTGACTGGGAGAAAAATGAGGGTAGAGACAAATACTTGAATTGGGAAGAAATGATAAGTGGTGTCCCGCAAGGTTCGGTACTGGCTCCAATCATGTTTGCCATATATATAAATGACATGGATGAAAGAGTAGAGTGTTATATGAATTTCTTCGCAGATGACGCAAAAATACTAAAGAAAGTAAGAACAGAGGAGGATTGTGAATCATTACAGTTAGACCTGGACAAAATATGGAAATTGACTCAAAAGTGGGAAGTGAACTTCAATATCAAGAAGTGTAGTATAATGGAGTTTGGAAAAAGTAAAAACAGAATATCAAGAAATTGTAAGATTGATGAAGAAGTCAAAAAAGTGAACTCGGAAAGAAACCTTGGAGTAATAATCAGCAAAGACATGACATCGGACAAATATATTATTAAAATAGTCGAAGAAACCTTCAACATATTAAGGCCAATGAAAGTGACATTTGACTACTTGGATGAGGAAATTATTAAAAAATATATTAGTTACACTAATAAGACCAAAACTAGAGTACGCAGCAACACTATGGACACTCAGTACTAAAAAGAACATATAGAAATTGGGAAGAATACAAAGAGCACCAACAAAGTTGGCACCAACTCTTTCCAAATTGACATACGAACAAAGATTGTCCAAATTGGAATTACCAACGCTGGAACAAAGAAGAGAAAGAGGAGATCCACTATCTATAGAATCACGAAAGGAATGGCAATCCTATATAGGAAAGATTTACTAAAGTGGGACAATGGAAAAACAAGGACACGAAAAGAAACTCAAAAAGGATAACTATAGAAGATATCAGAAAAAAAATAGCTTCCCACAGAGTATCGGATACCTGGAATAATTTAGATAAAGAAACAGTATGTGCAAACACTATTCGAGATTTTAAGAAAAAAACTTGATGCTGAAAGATACAAAGACAGACCACCACGAGCATAGCTCCCTTCCCGTATAATACTAGGTAAATAAATACACACACACACACACACACAAATACACATCTCGTGGCGCAGTGGTTAGAGTTCCCGGCTGCCACTACAGCGGTCTTGGTTCGAATCCCGCCCAGGGCTGAAATAATTTCAGTATCACTGCGCTGCGAGTTATTACTCCAACTCTCGTGGGCGAGGAGTTGGGTGTGTGCATGAAAGGTCACAGCATTACCCATAGATCGGTCATATATGAGCTCTGAGCTCTCTTCTGGGAGATCCAAGACCATGGTGAATAGTGAATCACACACACACACGATTTAAAAAATATTACAAACACTGATAAGGCCAAGTTAGGGCAGGATAGATAAGATGGGGGAGAGGGAGGGAGGGGAGATATGGGGGTTTAGTGTAAGGAAATCATGAAATGGAAGGAAGTTAGAGTTATGATAGATGTGGGGCAGACTCACTTGCTCGGTTATTTTTATAGTCTCATGGACTTACCTTAAAAGGCCAAGACTGGAATATGCAGCGCTGATATGGTCACCCAGTACAAAAAAGAATATAAGAAAATTAGAAAGAATACAAAGAGCAACGACAAAGATGGCCCCAACACTTTCAAACTTGACATATGAACAAAGACTGGCCGAACTGGAATTGCCGACCCTGGAACAAAGAAGAGAACGAGGGGACCTACTAACCATCTACAGAATTATAAAAGGAAAAGAAAGCCTTGATAGAGAGGACTTATTAAAGTGGGACAGATGAAAAACAAGAGGACATGCATTGAAACTCAAAAAGGACAACTACAGATGAGACCTGAAAAAGAACAGCTTCCCATACAGAGTGATAGATATATAGAACAAATTGGACGAAAAAATAGTGTGTGCAAACACAATACAAGAATTTAAGAACAAACTTGATCTTGCGAGATACAAAAATGGATGGTGACGAGCATACCTCCCCTTCCCGTAAAATACAACTAGGTAAATACACACCTCGTGGCGCAGTGGTTAGAGTTCCTGACTGCCACTACGGAGGTCTGAGTTTGAGTCCCGCTCAGGGCTGAAATAATTTCAGTATCGCTGCGCTGTGAGGTGTTATTTCAACTCTAGTGGGCGGGTAGTTGGTTGTGTGTGTGTGTGCGTGTAAGGTCACAGTATTATGAGCTCTGAGCTCTCTTCCGGGAGGGAAATAGCTGTCGATCACGAGTCCATAATGTGATCCAAGACAATAGTGAATCACACACACAACTCGTGGCGCATTTAGTAGAGTTCCCGGCTGCCACTACGGAGGTCTGGGTTCGAATCCCGCCCAGGGTTGAAATAATTTCAGTATCGCTGCGCTGCGGGTTGCTACCCCAATTCTCGTGGGCGGGGAGTATGACACAACTCGAGCTAGGTCTATATACTCGCCGAAGTTAGCAAGACGTCTCGGCCAGCCCCCGCCAGCAGCCAATCAGAAACTCAGGAAAGCTCTCCTGGGGCTTCGCTGAGCCGCCATACTCCTTTAAAAGGACGGCGTCTTGCCAAGACAAGCAGTAGAACAGTCCACGAGACTATAAAAAATAACTGAGCAAGTGGGTCTGCCCCACATCTATTATAACTCTTACTTCCTTCCATTTCATTCTTTCCTTACACTAACCCCCTCAAATCCCCCCCCCTCCCTCCCTCTCCCCCATCTTATCTATCCTGCCCTATAACTAAATACAAGCAGTTCTCCAGCAAGTCGCCTCGGGCACGACATCTCTAGGCTTCAAGTGGTCCTTCGCTCCCAGCCCACGACATTCGTAAACTTTCACCCCAGACCTTCTAGCCCTGTACACATTTAATTCATATCTACATTATATCTTGTGTGCCTTAATTTCAATTCCCTTGTTTGTCCGGCCGTACATCCACAACACCGCTGCTGAACAAAGGCGTCATCAATCCATGAGTCTCACGGCTGCGCCATCCTCTGCTACGGTATTCCTGCAAACTTCTCCATCTCGACTGTCCACCTTCTGTCTGGTTTAGTTAGTTAGAGGGCAGGATAGATACGATGGGGGAGAGGGAGGGAGGGGGGATTTGGGGGTTTAGTGGAAGGAAAGAATGAAATGGAAGGAAGTAAGAGTTATGATAGATGTGGGGCAGACCCACTTGCTCGGTTAGTTAATTTTTTTTTTTTTTTTATACAATAGGGCACTTGTGGGAATTTTGCGTCAAAATGCTGAGAATCCTGTAATGAATTATATAAATTTTTCTATTTTAAATTATTTATATATATATATTATTTATAATATAATTACGATTATCTCTATTTATCTCAATTGTCTCTGTGAAAATTTCATTTCCAGGTCTTACAAAGGATTTACAAAGGCGGAGCATGCCGACAGGAGACCTTTTGATCCATATCTAGGTCGGATGCGAAAAAAAAATCATATTAATAATAAAATAATAAATAAAAACTATGATAATGTAAATAACAAATAAAATACATAAATAAATGCATAGGCATAGTTAAATAATAAACAAACAGGTAAATAGTAAATAATAATAAATTGACATATAACTAATAATAAATGAAAATCAGACAGACAAATAATAACAAAACAAAAACAAATAATATAAGATAAATTAAAATCATTACAGCATCTTACTTAGGTATTTATCTAAATGATTCTTAAAGCTTCGAACTGAACTACATTGCACTACCTATGCAGGAAGTTTATTCCATTCATTAACTACACGGTTGGCAAAGTTGTTTCTACCTACTTCCAAATTGAATCTATTTCCGGACAGTTTGAGACCATTATTTCTTGTCTGATTTTCATTCAATGTAAAAATTTGGTCACTTTTGATGTTGTCAATTCCCTTTAGAATTTTAAAGACCTGTATCAAGTCACCTCTGAGTCTACGCTTTTTTAGGGAAAACGGATTCATATGTTTTAGTCGATTTTCGTATGATTTATTTTTGATATTTGGAATCAGTTTTGTGGCTCGCCGTTGTACTTTTTCCAGTCTGTCAATGTCTTTAATGAGATTCGGTGACCATACGGAAACAGCATATTCCAAATGTGGACGAAATAACGATTTATATAGCTTGTTAATGAGTGATGGACTTTTGAAATCAAAAGATCGCGCAATCAGTCCTAGAATCTTATTTGCTTTCTCAGAGGCTGAAATACACTGCTTGGATGATTTGAGGTCGTTACTGATAATTACGCCGAGATCTTTTTCACTATCCACTTTTGTTAACGAATTTCCAAATAACTTGTAATCGTACTTACTGTTATTTTTACCTATGTGCATTACCTTGCATTTACTTGTGTTAAATTTCATTAGACACTTTTCAGACCATTGCTGTAATTTATCTAAATCTTCTTGAATATCTAATTGGTTTGAGTGATCATTTGCCATTCCGCACAGTTTTGTATCATCAGCAAATTTGGAAACAGTAGATTTTAGTCCATGGTCTATATCATTTATATATACTATGAATAGAAGTGACCCAAGAACGGAACCCTGAGGAACTCCACTTGCAACACTTTTCCATCCAGAAGTTTTTCCATTTAAAACAACTCTCTGTTTTCGACCTTTCAACCAATTACTAGTCCAACCTAATAGGCCACCACTTATTCCATGCAAAGCTAATTTAGTAAGTAGTCTTTCGTGTGGGACGGTATCAAAAGCTTTTGCAAAGTCTAGATATACTAAATCTATATTGTTTCTTTTGTCATAATTCGAGATAACTGTGTTGTAGAATTCGAGTAAGTTAGTCACGCAAGAACGTTTCCGTCTGAAACCATGCTGGCTATCCCTTCCTAAAATTATATTTTGTCCTTTACTGACATATCCTACCGTGATATTTTCTCCTCCATTATCATTACATCCTATCGTGATATTTTGTTATCCACTATCATTACTTCCCATCGTGATCTTTTGTCCTCCACTGTCATTACATCCCATTGCGACATTTTGTCCTATGACATTACATCCTAATGTGACATTTCGTCCTCTAGCGACATTATATCCTAAAATTATATTTTGTCCTATACTGGCACATTGTTCTACATTAATGCTATACTCTACACTGTTTTCCCAAGTACATTCTATTTCCCCTTCCCTTTGGGCTTCTACCCTAAAAAAGGAGCTAATTCATTACAAACTCCCACAATGAGGTTTGTAAGAACACCTTTGGCTCTGCGGGTAAGGTGGATCCCATCAGAAGCGTAAAGGTCAGGGCGCCTAGAAAAGAGATACCAAGGATCAAGAAAGTGGTATCCCAATTCTGTGCACAACTGCGATATCCTATCATTGATCCCTATGGCGCTACTGTTCCAACACGAGCCTGCGTAGATCCCACAGACTACGTGACGGCTCCAACGTTCCTTCATCTCCTGAAGGAGGACCTTGTAATTCCGAACAAGCTCCTCCACGCCTTATGGAATTATACTTAATTTGAACCGAGCACTGCTGTGACTGTATCATACAAGGAGTACATTGCAGTGAATGCTCGAAATTTATGTTGTTGTTTTTTTCCTCGTGTTTACCCCAAAGGATAATAATGATAATCGAATAAACAAGGCGCACGTAACATATTAATTGGAATAAAAAAAAATTATGAATAAATACATGGAAAGATAAATGCAAATTATTCATTGAATAAATGAATAACTTATATATATATATATATATATATATATATATATATATAAATATATATACATATATATACACACACACACATATATATACATACATACACACACACACACACACACACACACACATATATATATATATATATATATATATACATATATATATATATATATATATATATATAGATATATATATATATATATAATATGGATAGATTAATCGATAAACGGCAAAGCAATTTGTTGAATTAATACACATACCTACATGTTCGAAAATGTAAGCAAATCAAACCAAACGAATAAAAACAATGTGATAGATGAATGCGTAAATAATCATACTAATAAGCAAATCTATTAATACATAAGCACATAAACGTACAGTGGAATAAAAAGATGAACAAACAAATAGAAGAGTAATTTCAGTTCGGACGTTGACAGGGCGTGGTATTTCCTAACGGCACCTCTCAACTTTCAACACGGATGTTGCTCAGCAGGTGTTGTGATACACATTTTTCTGTCTATCCACAATTTTACCCCTTTTATATTTTCCAATGTTACAACTTTCTCATTTTTTGCATATATATTATTGTTTTAGCTACGTAATTTCTTCATCACACAGTAAATCTTGCATGCATATTAATAAGAAAAAAAATGCTTTCAATATTTTCACAATACTAATCATAGAAAATGTTTACATCTTACGTTGATGGGTTTGTGAGGACGCCCTAAATTCATTGAAACGAACAACGATTTTGCATATGACAAGATTTTCACTACGGAAACCCACGGGAAGGAATAACAAATAAAGTGAGAAAGAAGGACAGGAACAACGAAAGAAAGACAAATATAGTGGAATTAATAAAGGGAAGTAAATAAATAAAATAAGACAATAACATCATATCCAATTCCAAAATGGTTCTATATAAGCACGCCATATAGTTTTGGACTTGTATGTGTCCGAAATAATTAATATATAGTGTTATATCAACTTATAACTACAGTTCAAACTAACATAGTATGATTCATTTCGCAACGGGTTAACAGGACCTGAGGAGCGACGATTGTTTGAATATTATGTACAGTTTACACTTTATTTTTCATATTTATAACTTTTTCTCGTGCACTTGAATTTATATATAAAATATTTGAGTAAATACTGAACAAATATGTTTTCTTAAATCCTAATAATTATAAAGAAAATTATAATAATATTGTATGGCAACTTTACAGTTGTTGCCAATCTATATTTTTATTACATTTTCTTTTTTAAAGTAAGTATTCTTTTATAATTGCATATATATGTTTTTGTAATAGAAAAGTAGGAATATTTTGTTTAAAATTATATCTAAGTGAATATATGAATATACGAATAGTTCCCAAACTAAATTTTGTTTGTTATCATCTATTTGCGCATGCGCAGAGGGTTAGCTAACATCTTGGCGACCCGTCAGTTGAATTCAAAACAGAAGAGTTGGGAAGCAACGTACCTGAATTCCTAATAGTGTTTTTGATTAATCATTCAGGATGAATGACCCATTTGTACAGGTAAGTGGAAACTGAATGCATTATATCAATCATTATGTTATGATTATAGTAAATGTGGGTTCAATTTGTGCGTGTATATTTAGTGGAATATGCTGAAAGGACAAGGTTATTTACCAAGCTCAAAGCTGGAATGTAAACTGTTGTTAAAATTGTTTAGTTGCATGTAATTTAAGTCACTGTCATTATTAAACGTATTTTTCCAAAGATCATAATTTTTTGTTTTGTCTTAATGCTTAAACCAATTTACGAGCAGAATTTGGTCAGATAATATATGAGTCCTTTGGATACGTGTCGTAATATTGTTAAAAGTTGCAAGGCCCACATGAGGATACAATCCAATGGAGCTTTTATTTGTTGATATGGATGTTCTTTACGTTTAGGAACAATGGATAACAATTCATCATTAGACCTGTGTCATCACGGATCTGCAACTGTAGCAGTAACGTTGGTTTGTTGGATTCTGTGTGCGAACAGTACTAGCAAGTTATCTCAATCTCGAATTATATGCAGTCAGTGTCTCACAGCCGTAGTGGACTACCGCTGCTGCCAGTCCTGTTGTCCCTCCTTGTGAGGGCCAGTTGGTCTGGTATTGAGTTTGGAGAAAACCTACTGATGGTGGTGTAGCCTGGCACTGGAGGCTCGTCTGGCACCTTCCGCAGAAACCTGTCCAGTGCATGTTTGAAGCTGTCCACTGAGCATTTGGTTTTCTCTCACCTCTTTTGGGAGGGTGTTGAAGCTTTTTGGACCCTCATGGCCTAGGCTGGTTGCCAGTAGGGAGTAGGGTCTTAATCCTTTTCGGGGCTCTTGGTGGGAGGGTTTCTCTCTCACACTTACGCTCATGCCTTACACTGTGGTATGGCTTGATTGTTGAGGGCGTGGGGTCCGGAACAAGTCCCTCTTGGATTTTCCATGTGTAAATGGCCCTATATCTTTTTCTCCTCCTTTGTTGGGAGTAGAGACCTAGTGCTCCCAGGCGATCCCAATAGTTGAGATCATCATCTTGCATCCCTCTGATATGCCTGGTGTAATTCCTTTGGACAGCTTCAAGCATCTGGATGTCTCTACGTTTGTGTGGTAACCAGAGTTGGCTACAATAGTCCAGGGGCCGTATACACAAAACTTGTTAGCACTAACAAATAGCTGTTAAGGGTAACAAATTCCTGTTAAGGCTAACATTTAGCTGTTAAGCACTAACAGTGATACAGAAAACTTGTTAGGGCCTTAAAAGTACTGTTAAGATAAAAGTGCTGAGGAGGACTATTAAGCTCTTAACAAGTTCCTGTTAGTAGAGAAGATGGCGGAGCAACAACAACTAAAAAGATGACTGCGAGTTTATCGACAGCGACGGGACATATTTAACGAGTACAATGACGACGAACTCATCAAACGCTTCAGAATGAACCGTGCTGGTATAATAAAAATGGCTGATTTAGTGAGGGACAAACTTCAATCCCGAACAGAACGGAATCGACCACTGAGTCCTGAGACGAAGGTGGCAATTACCCTATGATATTTAGCCACAGGTAAAATGCAGCAGTGACGAATTTGGGACCTCGCAAGCATCAATCAGCCGTGTCATTACTCAAACAATTGATGCACTATCAGAACCAGATATTGTAACTCAGTTTGTAAAATTCCTATTGACTCGCCAAGAAGTGCAAGTAAAACAAGCAGAGTTCATGGAAAACTGTAGGTTTCCCGGTGTTGTGGGTACCATAGATGGCACAAACATTAGAATTAGGGCTCCAAGTGTCGATGAACATTTATATGTAAACAGAAAACAATACCATAGCATCAACGTGCTTTGTCATGCCTCCCTCTTATCCTTGTGGTTTAAACTTGGCTTGAATCGCCCATTTATTATTATTTTTTCTCCATAATCACGTTGATCAAGAGGAGTGTTTCCTCTTGTGACCAGTTTGGCTTCCTTTTCTTTTTCTGTGTTTCTTCTGCCATGTCTATGTCCTCTGAAATTATTGTTGAGTCTTCTGTCGGAAGATTTGTCTGTGGCACGGCCGCCTGTACAATGCGCCTTCGTCCAAAAATATCTGTTGTTGGTTAATAAGTACTTCTAAAAACCCATACATACGATATCTATGTGCTATCATGATACTTTATTAATAAATTCTGAACAACTGCATTAATAACACTGTTTTATGTGTGCAATTTTTGATAATACGTCCATTTACATGTTCATAAGCTGCTAACTTCAGCGCTGTTTAGCGGTACTTGACAAACAACTGTTTGCTAGCTAACAGTTGTTAGTTAAGCATTGGTGTATAACTTTTAGTGGCTTTCTGTTAGCTAGCAGAGATTGTTAAGGCTAACAAAAAAGTTTTGTGTATACGGCCCCAGGATCGGTTGAATAAGCCCCTTCCAGAGGGTAAGCATCACTTGAACCTCTCTTGAGGAGAAAGTCCTTAGTACCCATCCCTCTTGCTCTTTTCACTGACTGCATGATGTGGTGCTGGAAAGTGGCATAATCACTTAAGTGAATATCCAAGCTTTTTACATGGGCTTTGGGTGTGATTTTCATACCTCTTTCTATATGGAGTTCAATGTTGTCTTTAATGCCTTGGTTTGTGCCATATCTCAAGACCTCAAATTTCTCTATATTGAATTGCATGTTGCTGTTGTTGGCCCATGCATAAACTGAGTTGAGATCGTCTTGTAAATGTTACACATCCCGGCTTTCCTGCACTGCATGGCTGATGTAGGTATCATCGGCAAAAGACAGGAGGGTTGAGTCCACACTCCTATTTATGTCATTGATATGAATTAGGAATAGGAGGGGGATGAGTACTGATCCTTGTGGTACTCCGCTTATTACCTTGGTTTCAATGGACTTCACACCATCAACGGCAACTGTTTGTGTACGGTCTATCAGGAAGTTGTGGAGCCAGACTCCTAGCTTTCCTGAGATTCCTAGATCCCTTACCTTGTGGAGAAGGACACCGTGGTCCACCTTGTCGAAGGCTTTTGCAAAGTCTAGAAATACTACATCAACATTTCTCCCTTCTGACAGGTTCCGTAGTAGCCAGTCATAGTGTGCCAATAGGTTTGAGAGGCATGACAAATGAATATTAATTCCTAGACATTTGGTACCCATATCCATCCAATTCTAGAACTACCTGGCCACACTGAAACCACATCTTACAGTGCTCAACACTAACAATCTAAATGACACCTTTTATTCCTTGAGTGACCTCTGGGGGTGCCTGGAGCCGGAGGCTGTTGCTGCTTTCCAGGGAGCTGTGGGTCTCCTGCATGAGAGACTTGATTGATCAATTGGGTTGTTTGATTGATCAATGGGTTCAGTATAAGTCACTCTTTATTTGTTTGAAAGTTGCTATTTTTCTATACCATTATTATGATCAGTTTTCGAAATTGCCTGGTTTGGCTTGCATGATAGGGATTGTTGACCCCTGCTTTAGAAATTAGATTCATATATAGAAATATGAATGGAGGTGCACAAGCACAACCAATCTAAAAAGACACCATACTACTCAAACATGTAAAACAACCCTCCATCTATATAACACATCAATACATACACTCCAAATTACCCCAGACATTAGTATACATAGGCCATAACTCCATAAGGTCCATTTCCCCATTATAAAAGAGGTAGTCCAACCAAGGCATACTTCCACCCTTCACATATTCCACACACATTTATTGTCCCTTTTATCTTAGCTTCACCATCTGGTTCAGAAGCAATGCAGCAAGATATAGCACATCCACAGTGGAGCCCAAATTGGTTTATCCCAACAACTACTTCATTCATGTGGCATCCTTCTCTCCTTTTTCCCTCATGCACAAATAGATCATGAGAAATTGCTTCAAGATGCATCAATTTATAGTCCATTCACAACTTGTACCAATCTCTTGTCTATTTCCTTCCCTGCTCAACAGACATTCTATTTACTCAAGGACTCCAGTACTCCATCCTTCTATTTATCTTGTTCTCAGTTGTCCCCTCAGTTTCACTCCGTCCACCTCCTCCGAAATTTCATAGACTTTGCTAGTTTTTACTTGTTTTTTCTTTCCATGTACTCAAACCATCCCAGTATATATACATTTATTTTATAAGTTTACTTATTTATTTATTATTATTATTATTATTTATTTTTTATTTATTTATATATTCATTTTTAATAAAAAATACTGGGATGTTACCATCCAATATATTCTTACTCTGCCTCTCATGTTCTACTTTTGTTCCCATTTGCAACCATTCCATTTATGTACACTCATCACCATTACACTAACCTCTTCGTGCCATCACGTAATCAATATCATGCTCTTACTCTTGAGGTAATAGGTAACATCACTTTAATTAATAGAAAATATGGGTAACATCACTTTAATTAATAGAAAATAATTGATGTACTTGACCACTTCAGTACGAGTCAAATTCTCGCACGCCGCATTGACTGCCATATGTACAATGCATCACACTACTGCTGTATTACTCGTTCTCTTTTACTCTGAGTAATAATAAATGCAGAAAATGTAATCAAACCAGTTTACAGAATCCAGGGGTAACTTGTATAGAACTACAAAAATGTATATATCAAGATGCTGATGCAGGTATCCTTGTGTACTCACTTGCACCTCATGACACCTGCATAGGCATTATCGTACTGAAGTAGTTAATTCTACCCCTCTCCCCAGTTTTACATTCCATGTCACTTCAATTATCATTCCAGGGGACAACTTGATTAGTTGTGTTTCATACATCTATTGTTATTGTTCTATGTACAATTGTGTATTAATTTCTATAGTCATACTCCGTACTATAAACACCATCCATGTCAAGTATCCAAAACAGTTGATCATTTCCTTGGTAAACTTGTTTCTCACTTGTGCGTGTATATTCTTGGACACTGAACTTTCTTCTTCAGGTTGAAAGGTTCATTGCATTAACTTATTTCTAACCAGAAGCATTAATAGATTTCTTGTGTGGGCTAGTGGTACACACTGTCACCAATACCATCTACATAAATACCAAAGGACCTTTTCAGTATACCTTTATGTATATTGCACTTGTTCTTTTCAATTCTTCCTCAGAGAATGATGGGAAAGGTAGCACAGCATCGTGCCAAAGTTCGGCAGTTAGCAGCAGAGGTTGACGTGGAAGATAAAGAAAATCTGAGTAAAGTGTCTTCAGAGACAAGACTAAGGTTGAACAAAATTAACTCTTTATATGAAGGTAAGCTAGAGTACATGAATTTATGATTATTTGAATTGATCATTAATTAATGTGATTGTTTAACTTCAAATTTTATTGAATTGTGTATTTTTCAGAAGAGAGTAGTTCCCCTCTACAGTCAACTGATAACGAAAGGAATATTATAAGCTGTTCTGAGTCAAAAGTGGGTCTTAGTCCAACAAAGTGTGATGCCTCTAGTTCATCTTTAAACAAAGCTGCCTTAGATGAGGACACTTCAGAAGTTCGCAAAAGCAGATTGGGTGCACTGGCCAGACGAACAAAGCAGCTTAACGAATGGGAGGATGACTACACCTATCACTCTACCTCACGTGGTTCCCAGGTAGTCGTAGGCCGCAGGGATACTTTGCATGATTCTGTAGCTTTGCATTCTGGCAACAAAGACAACAAGGAAACACTACCAACAGAGGAGGTCACATCATGCTCCAAGTTGAAGACAAATGACTCCCTTCCTTTCACAAGTGAAGCAACAAAGGCTTCAAGCAGTCCCAGTAGATATTACTTTGGTGGTGGTGTCAATCCAGATTTATTAGGAGAGAGTAACTTTGCTGAAAGTAGTGTTGATTCTTTAACATCAAGTCATTCCAGTTCTTCATATTCTGAGAGTTCCTCTGTGCTCCCCTCCCCACAATGTGAGCCCACCCATACTAGGTATGTTTCATCTACTTTGGAGACTCCCATTAATGCATGCAAATCTCCACATGCTACTACTTTTCCTTCTGGATCGCAGCTCTCAGTGGCGCAAGCATTTGCTACTGCATGCAAATCTCCCTTTCTTTCTCGTACCTCTGTTTCCCAGCCCTCCCTTGCTCATAAACCCACCCAAAGAACACCCACCAAGAAACTGGCCTGGGATCACAGGATGCTAAATTCCTTGGTAAGTAAATCTGGCCTTCAAGGTATGAGCATGTCATACTTTTTTCCCAATGGTGGTGGATAACAAGCAGTGCCTGCCTATAATAACTTTCTTGGCTTCCAGTAATTGCTGTAGTATAATATTAACACCGTAAGATTGCTGTAGCATGTTTTCTGTTTCCAGATTTCACTGAATGATCATATGCAGGGATATTTGGTAAGATATTGATAGTGGTGGAATTCACAAAATCTTGACTAGAAGTAAGCTAATAAATCTTGAATATAGTTCCCTTGGCTTTGTAGATGTTGATATAAAATGGTAACCTTTAGCTTTTCTGGCATAGAGTAATTTATTTTCAAAATAGGTCTAATCTAATTTCATAACTTCATTGTCATTTTAGGAGGCCCAAGGATTCACTCCAACAGAGTCAAACTCAAGACTTATATATGATTTCAAGAAAGAACAAGGAGCTCAAGAACTTGATCAGCATGACAAAAGACATCAAAGTCCTGAAAAAAATGTAACTACTACTAATTCTACTTCATCTTCTGGTTGTGAGATGTCCCAATCTTTGTATATGGGTGCCTCTATGCCTAGTGCTTCTGTTGCTGCTGCTAACTTAAGGGCAAATGTGGGTCCTAAGATAGTCACCTATCACCCCAAAAGTCCTGTTCCCAGTCCTGAGCATCGCTTGTCTCAAGCTACAAGCCAAAAGGTTTGAAGTTATGATTAATCAGAAGTAACTGAAATAGCTAACTTGATTTCATTATACTATCTGAATAATGCATGCCACTTAATATTTAGCCATGCAGCTTTTTCCAGTGTAGAGATAGAAATTAATATTAACCAGTAATGTTAAGGTCCTTATTGTGTGCTTTAAAAGAATGTGTATGACTGGCTAATGATCTGTCAATGAGTGTGTGGAAGAGGTGTACATCTGCATGACTAGTGGCATGGCATGAATTATGGATACATATGTGAACCATGGATCTCCTGCAAGATATCAGGGCAACAGATTGACTGAATTAAGTCTTCACCATTAACCAAATTTGAGGAAAAAATATTTATATAGTTGCATGAGAGTGCTGGAAATTACTGGAAAAGTGGAGAAAAGTGAGAGGTAAATCAGTTATTGTTTGCTGATGACATTGTGCCAGTGGCAGGAACAGGGGGGATTATGGAAGATAGTGATGAAGTTTGGGAAGTTATGTGAGAGGTGAATGTGGATAAAAGTAAGGTGATGAGATGTACAAGGGGAGAGGATAGCAGCAATTTGGAAGCAAGTATTAAAGGAGAGAGGCTGGATTAAGTGGATACCTTTAGATACTTGGGGTCACTTGTGCTGGGAAAGGGAGGAGAGGAGGTAGAATGTAGATTAAGAGAAGCAAGTGCCTTGGGTGATTGAAAAGTGTAATGAGAAATAGACATTTGGGAATGGATGCTAAGAGGAGATTGTATGAAGGAATGATTGTGTCAACAGCACTGTATAGGGCAGAGAGATTGAACATAAGAGAGGAAGAGTTTAAATGTGTTTGAGATTAAATATCTGAGAAGTATGGTAGGGTTGATAAGGTTGGATACTGTGATGCATGGAAGGGAGTAGGTGGGAGATGGGGGGGATTATTTGTGAATGATATTTTGACACAGTCTGAATGGATTTCTCCCCATCTTCAATGCTACTGCATGTAGGGGCAAAGAGGGAGCTCCCCAATTAAATGAACCAGCCTTGCTATGGACGAACTGTGTCTTGCTGCATTGCTTCTGACCCAAGGTGATGAGTGAAATGCAGGGATGACCCGTCATCCAGGAGGAGCCAAGATTAGAGGGAGGGAGGGCTAGTGAATGGGGATGGAATGGGTGGGAGTGGAATTATACCTTTTGACTTTGGATACCTCCCTTGTAAGGGGGAAATAACCTTGATATATGTATGTATGTGTGAGATTACTCAGTTATGTCTGGAAGATTTTATATTATCTCATGATAATTTCTTTATAGCACAGAAGCCGTGATTTAAGTCCATCTAAGGTTAATGATTTGAAAAATCAGTGGGAAAAGCATATTCGAGAAGCTTCACCAGAAAGAAAACCAGGTCCAAGGCAGCCAAGTCCAACTCGGGCTGTAGTTCGATCTGCCAGTCCAGCAAAAGCGGCAAGTCATCATACTTCACCAGAAAGAAAACCATTTTTCCAGCAGCCAAGTCCAACTCGGGCTGTAGTTCGAACTGCCAGTCCAGCAAAAGCTGCAAATCATCATACTTCACCAGAAAGAAAACCATTTTTCCAGCAGCCAAGTCCAAGTCCAGCTGTAGCTCAGCCACCCAGTCCTGCCAGAGTACAAAGTCCCATCAGGTGAGTTGCATTTACTTAATTGCAGCATACAGGAAAGGAGCAACATTTCTGGGTCCTGTCTCTTACTTTCCAATTCGCCATACATAGCTTTAGTCAAAGGTGAAAGGATGGCAACAATTTGGAAGTGAGTATTAAAGGAGACAGGATGGAGGAAGTGGATAGCTTTAGATACTTGGGGTCGCATGTGGCGGGAAACAGAGGAGTGGAGGTAAATTATAGATTCAGAGAAGCAAGAACCTTGGGGGATTAAAAAATGTAATGAGAAATAGACATTTGGGAATGCATGCTAGGAGGAGATTGTGTGAAGGGATGATTGTGCTGACAACACTATGGAGCAGAGGCATGCAACATAAGAGAGGAAGAGTTTAAATATGAGATTAAATGTCTGAGAAGTATGTTAGCGGTGACATGGTTGGATAGAGTAAGAAACGAGGAGGAGAGTGGAAGTGGAATAGGAGATAGGGTTGATGAAAGAGTATTGGGAGGGTTTGGATACATTGTCCACTGCCCTGGGTCAGAAGCAGTGTCACAAGACACAGCACATCCACAGCAAGACTGCTTCATTAAGTCAGCAATGTCCCCTTTTTGTCCCCTCATGCAGAAAAGGAGAAATCCTTTCAGGTTGCATCAATTTATTTTTCATACATACTCCCTCACCCCACAACCCCCACCCACTCCCCTTCATGCATCACAGCATCATCCATACACAACCATTCTTCATTCACCCCTATCTTATGTTCTCTCCTGTTCTTCCTCAACAGACATTCCCTACCTTCCCAATGCCCCTTTTACCCCATCCATCCATCTCATCCTACGTTGACCCCTCATGTTCACTGCTTCCACCTTTGCCTTCCACACCTCTTTTACTAATCTTTCTTCATTCATTCTTTCCATGTGTCCAAACCATCCCAGTACTACTCTTTCATCAATCCTATCTCCCAACTCCTTTCCACACCTGTCCTCCTCCTCACCTCCTCATTTCTCACTCTATCCAGCCTAGTAACCCCTATCATACTTCTGAGGCACCTCATCTGAAACACATTCAAACTCCTCTCCTCCTTTCCACTTTTCTGCCCTGTACAGTTCTGTCAGCACAATTACTCCTTCATACAATCTCCTCTTAGCATCCATTCCCAAATGTCTATTTCTCATTACACTTTAATCCCCTAAGGCATTTACCCACTGTGATGCATGAGGTGGAATGGATGGGGGGTGAATGAGTATATGTGAGTGATATTTTGACACAGCCCGAAGGGATTTCTCCCCACCTTCTCTTTTTCTGCATGAGGGGATAGAGGAGAGGTCATTGATTAAATGAAGTGGCCTTGCTGTGGATGCACTGTGTCTTGTTGCATTGCTTCTGACCCAGGGCAATGAGCAAGATGCAGGGATGACCCTTCATCCAGGAGGAGCCAATAAAAGAGGGGTGGTGAATGGGAGTGTGGTGTGTGGGGATGACATGGGTGGGAGTGGATATATGCCTTTGACTTTGGCTACCTCCCTTGTAAGAGAGAAGAACCCTTGGTATATGTATGTATGGATGGAAAGTGGTTTAATCAATATGATTCTCTGGATATTCCTTGCTGGAGACCTGTTGATAATTTGTATTAATTTGTATGAAAGTCGTATTTTACCTTTGTATATGTATGATTAAGTAAATGTTATGTAACTTGATTTGTATGAAAGCTGTATTTTACATTTTAGTTTTATGATTAAGTAAATGTGTGACTTTCATGTTTTAGTATAAATTTGTACATGCCTAATTTTGTTTGAATATGTATGCTCATTTTTCCATCTTCAGGGAACATGTTAGAAAGAGTCGGAGCCAGTTCAGGGAAACCAGATCCCCCAACAAGGTTGAGGCTAGACCACCCCCTGTGGCTCCTGTTGTCAAGGGTGAAGCAGTTGTGCCAGCTTCTGTACCAGTGGTGGAAGAGGGACATATGTCATCTGTGAAAGCCAGAGCTGCTGCCTTTGATATGGCTGGTGGGGGTAAGGATTGATGTGGGCATTATTCGTGTGTAAAACAACCTGCAGCACACAACACATACACACACATACCACAAAACTGTTGCTTCAAGGTCAGTCAATCAATCTGTTACCCTGGGTCTTTTATGGGGGACCCATGACTCCCAGGTAACTGGGTATGGCCACCTGGTAGGCCCATAAGTCACTGAAGAAATATGTTATTGTCTAGTGTTTGTGAGTCGGAAGCTCGTCATGGATGATGGGTCATCCCTGTATCCTGTCCACTGCCCTCGGTCCGAAGTCATGCAGCTAGACACAGTACATCCACATCAAGGCTTCTTCACTTAATTGGTGACCCCCTGCCTCCATCCCCTCATGCAGAAAAAGAGAAGTTGGTGAGAAACCCCTTTGGGCTGCGTCAAAATATCATTCGCACCCTCTAATCCCCTATCACCTGCATCTCCCTTGCATAACAGTATTATTTATACACAGCCACTAAGATGAGAGGGAGGAAAGGGTGGTGGAAAGGGCGGGAGTAGATATGTGCCCTTGACTTAGCTACCTTCCTTATAAGGGGTAAAAAGCTCTTGGTATATAGATAGTTTGTTAGCGTGGAATGAAATCTTCAGTTCAGTGTCTTCTGTGTGATGGTTGCATCTAGGGCACTTTAACCTCTTCAATACAAATCAAATTCTCGCGTCCAGCATCAGATGCCTGAGGTACGATGGTTAATGTATCACAATACTCACGTTATAAAATATAAATTCACTGCTGTATTACTTACACTTAGTAATATTACATACATATATCAGGATTTTTTTTTTCCCTTACACGGGAGGTAGCCTTGTTTGAGATAAAGTACCTGAGATGTATGATAGGGCATACTAGACTGGATAGAGTGAGAAATGAGGGGGTGAGAAGGGGAACAGGGGTGGAAAGGGAGTTGGGAGATAGGGTTGATGAAAGAGTATTGGGATGGTTTGGACACATGGAAAGAATGAGTGAAGAAAGACTAGTAAAAGAGGTGTGAAAGGAGTGAACATGAGGGGTCAACCTAGGATGAGAAGAGATGGGTGGGGTGAAAGGGGCATTGGGAAAGAGAGGAATGTCTGTTGAGGAAGGACGGGAGAGGACAGAAGATAGGGGTGAATGGAGAATGGTTGTGTATGGATGATGCTGTGATGCATGAGAGGGAGTGGGTTGGGGATGGGGGGTGAGGGAGTATGTATGAGAAATAAATTGACACAGCCCAAAGGGATTTCTTCCCGTTTTCTCCTTTTCTACATGAGGGGATGGAGAGGGGGGTTGCCAAATTAATGAAGTGGCCTTGCTGTGGATGTGCTGTATCTTATGACATTGCTTCTGACCCAGGGCAGTTGACAAGATGCACTGATGACCCGTCATCCAGGAGGTGCAAGGATTAGAGTGAGGGAAGAAGGAGTATGTAGGGGATGGAATGGGTTGGGAGTGATTTCTATGCCTTTGTTTTTTGGCTTCCTCCCTTGTAAGGGGGGAAAAAGCCTTTGGTATATAGATAGTTTGCATTTACTTGTGTTAAATTTCATTAGCCCATTTAAAGACCATTGCTATAGTTTATCTAAATCTTCTTGAATATCTAATTGGTTTAAGTGATCATTTGCCATTGCACACAGTTTTATATCATCAGCAAATTTGGAGACGATAGATTTCAGTCCATGGTCTATATCATTTATATATAATATGAATAGAAGTGGCCCAAGAACGGAACCCTGAGGAACTCCATTCGTAACATTTTTCCATCTAGAAGTTTGCCATTTAGAACAACTCGATTGTTCAACCAATAACTAGTCCAACTTAATAGGCTACCACTTCCATGTGAAGCTAATTTAGTAAGTAGTCTTTCATGGGGGACAGTATCAAAAGCTTTTGCAAATTCTAGATATATTAAATCTATATTGTTTCCTTTGTCATGATTCAAGATGACTGTATTGTAGAATTCAAGTAAGTTAGTCATGCAAGAATGTTTCTGTCTGAATGCATGCTGGCTATCGTTTCTCAAACAGTTACTTTGTAAATGATGTTTGATAGCATCTCTGATAGTTTCCATCATTTTTCCTATGATTAAAGTCAAGCTTATGGGCTTGTAATTATTTGGTTTATTTTTGTCACTTTTTTGAATGTGGTGTGATTGGAGAATAATTGTAAATGGATTATTAGATCTAGTTAGAAGGGATTTCTCTTGTCTTCTCAAGTTACTCATGAGTAGATGAAGGGTGGGTGGGATCTATGACAAATGTAACTGAAGGCAGAGGAAGTATACGAGGAATAATGGAAGAATTTTACTGCATTAATGTTTCGACTCTTAGGGTCTTGATCACAAAGGGTTGAAATATTAAGGCAGTAAAATTCTTCCATTATTCCTCGTATACTTTCTCCGCCTTCAGTTACACACACACACACACACACATATATATATATATATACACCAAATACTTTTTCCTCTATATAAGGGAGGTAGCTAAGTCAGTCATGTAGCTACTTCCACCATTTTCCCCCTCCCATCTTAGCTCTCCTTATTGATGACTGGTCATCCCTGTATCCTGCTCATTGTCCTGGGTCAGAAGCAATGTAGCAAGACGCAGTACATCCGCAGCAAAGTCGCTTCACATAATTGGCAACCCCCAATGTAATGAAGCAATGGGGGTAATTATCAGACCCTGCTATGGGGATGCTGTGTCTTGCTGCATTTGTACTAACAGGGATGGTGCTTCATCCACAGGGAGCTTAGATGATAGGGAAAACAAATGGGTAAAAGGTGGGTGGATGTAGTGTCTGGCCAACTCCTGTATAAGGGGGAAGAGGCCTTTTGGTGTATGTATTTGTAATAATGCAATACTAATACAAGTTTTTTTAAGCAGTCAGGACTAGTCCTAGGAAGGATCCAGCAGAGCTAAGTCTCAAAGAAAGACTAGGATTGTTTGAAAAGCAGAAGGATGGAGCACTTGTGCCGAAAGCTCCTTTTGGTCAGGCAGTTCCTTCAAAGGTAATAAACAGACTGAGTTTAGTGTTCATGTGTATGTATGGTTGAAATCCTTACATGATTATAAGAGGCAGTTTTTTAAGTTAATACTAAAAAGATTATTGTATTACATAGGCTCTAGTTGATGACAGAGGGGACAAAACCCACAGGAAAAGTATTACGCCTGCAGCAAAGAATTACCCTGTGAAGAATTTGCAGAAAGAGGTCCCAAGTACTGCTGCTCCTGTTCATCCTCCTGCTCAGGCTACATCATCCATTGCACAGAAGGTGGAAGCATTTAACAAAGGTAAAGATTTGTGAAATTCAGGTACATCAAGATGAAGCAGTATGATGTTTGTACAGTTTAGTATTTATTTAGGAAGAGCAAAAAATGTAGTGTAGAAGAATTAACAATAGTGATTAGAAATGCATGAGTACACATTGTTGTTATGCAGAAAGTTCAGGTATTAGTAGGATTAACTTGTTGATTTTGGACACGTGTACAATGGAAGCACAAGCTCACATCACCCACATACATCACGTATGACAACCAGCCGAAGTTGGTAAACAAGAGGCATATTCTGCCATGCAGGCACTCACATCATTAAGTATACATTTAGATAGTTTACTTCTGGCAGCACAGACAAGACTAACATAGCTGAGGTGAAGGACCTCAGGCTGGGGCCTGGGAGTGATAGGTTTCCTCTATCATGAAATAGAAATTTCTGGAATTTATCAAATAGCGCAAAAGAAAGTCAGAAAATATGATGAACAACCATCATCAGTGCAGTGAACCAGCCACTAGCACCACTGCCACAACTTTTGGTTTGGCGTTCAAGGTTGAGCACCCAATAAACTGACATGTCAGACCAGTAACACTAAGATAATTCTAGTAGTGAAAAGTGGATGACATTAATATTACATGTAAAAGATAACAAAATTTTCAGTGGTGAAATGTCACTTGACTTAAAACCATGCATTTATGAACACTGATGACATTCAAAACAACATCTACCAAGGGCATCTTCCCCCTTATAAGGAAGGTAGCAGGTCAAGGCTCTTGCCCACTCCCATCCATTTTATTTCTATCTGTCACTCATTGTTTCCTTCTCATCTTAGCTCCTATACCACCAGTAATGTGTGTAAAACATTTTTTGAGGGGTGAGCACTTGCTGTTCCTTTGAGAGGGCAGGTATTTCGTGGACTTGTTGTTGTCTGGGATGAGTATTCTGGTTACAGATTTTTAAGGGAGGTTTCTGATATCTCTCCCTTTCTCTCCCTCAACTATGTGTGTATTCTTGGCATTACACAATTTTTGTATCTGTATGAAAGCACTGATGTTCTGGGGATGGGAGGATGTGTGTAAAGAGAATTGGTCAAAATATTGCTCTTACTTGGATGCCATTGTATAAATGGTTAGTAGTAGGTATTAGTTTTGATAGGATAATTAGGAGAAATGATGGTCGAGGGATTATAGATAGAGGCAGTGTTAGGGGTTTAATTAGATGAATCTGTACAATCATCTGGTAATAGTTTGCAACTTGTGTGACAGGGATGCGATCACCTTCTCCCACTCGCTGTGGTCCAAACACAATCCACACCCACCGGCGTCTTTTTGAGCAAATGCAGGAGGGCAATTGGAAGGAGAATGAGATAAACTCAAAGATCCAAACAGAAAGGCAGAGAGAGATGGAAGTTCTGCTAAACAGATTCAAGAAGCCAGCCAACAAGATCAAGGCTCAGGCCCCTCAATGTAGGTTGCCACTTGTTGCATGTGATGCATGGTAATATATCTTTAGATTAAAACACAATTGTTTTTGTGTTGGTATTCATTGGATGTTCTCTTCCTTTTTAGCACAAATTGTGGCAGAGTCAGAAACAGAGTATCCTGAAAGTGATGAGGATTCTGCCTTGGAATCTACATCTTTTGATGAAGATCTGAATGCTGTCCAGCCTCAAGGGCCACCCAAGCCACCTCGTCTCTACCTGGACATGCCGGACACATCCTCCCATCCACCTGCTCCACCACTGCCCAAGTCTTTCCTCATGAACAGAAATAAAGCTGTTGCAAAACGCCTCAACTCTACAGAAATTTCTGGTAAGATGTAATCTTTATTGGACCCCATAATCATATTGGTATGGTGACTTTAATGTTTATGCCAGAGTGAAGGTGGCATCACACTAGAGATTTCTTGCTAGCATGCTACTTTGGTTACAATCTTTGTTTTTCAACTTTCCATAGATAGAATAGTGGTAAATAGGAGTATAGTAGGAAGAGTTAAGGATGTACATATTCTAAGGGGGGAAGAGTGGGGAATATCAGATCATTTTCTGGTGGAAGGTAAGTTGAGAGTGGAGGATAGATGGAGAAAGAGGAAAAGGACAAAAGGTAAGGAGGTATTTCGAGTGAACTGCTTAAATGAGAAAGAAAAGGAGTACAAGAAGAAGCTGAGAGAGGAGTGGGAGGGAGTGAAGGATAGAATAGAACTAGGAGTGGAGGAGGAATGGGGATGGTTCAAGGGGGGAGTCACAAGGAGTGCAAAGATGGTGTGTGGAACAAGGAGGACGGGAGGAAATAGAAGGAAGGGTAGTGAGTGGTGGGATGAGGAAGCAAAGAAAGTTGTAAAAGAGAAGAAGCGAGCTTTCACAGATTGGATACAAAATAGGACAAGGAAATCATATGAGAGGTACAAAGAAAAGAGAAGAGAAGTAAAGCATAAGATAAAGGAGAGCAGATGTGAAATGGGGTAAGAGTATGACAAAATTTTGAAAGTAATAAAAAGATGTTTTGGGAAGAAATTAAGAGAGGAAGAGGAGGCAAATCAAGTAGAGGAGAAAAGGTAAAAGGTGCAGATGGAGAGATGATAATGGAAGAGAAGGCAGTAAGAGGAAGATGGGCAGAGTATTTTAGGGAGTTGCTAAATGTGAAGGAAGATAGGGAGGAAAGGTAGTTGCAGTGGGAAGCACTAAGAAAATGACTATGATGAGTGAGGAGAAATAAGGAAAGATGAGGTGAAGGTAGTTGTTAAGATGATGAGAGCAGGTAAAGCACTTGGGTTGGATGGATGTCATGCAGAATGTCTGAAAAAGGAGGTACAGTGATGGTGGACTGGCTGGTGAAGTTATTTAATGTTTGTTTAAGAGAGGGTAGAGTGCCGGAGGACTGGAGGAGTGCCTGCATAGTTCCAATTTACAAGGGAAAAAGGGACAAGTGTGAGTGTAGTAGTTTCAGAGGGTTCAGCTTGTTAAGTGTAGTTGGGAAGGCTTATGTGAGGGTCTTGATTGTGAGGATTAGGAGAGGAACAGAGGGAGTAATTCGTGAGGAACAGTGTGGGTTTAGGACAGGTATGGGTTGCATAGATGAGATTTTTGTGGTAAGACAGATAAATGAAAAAGCTACAAGAAAAAGTAAGGATGTCTTTTGAGCTTTATGGATTTGGAAAAGTCTTATGACAGGGTAGACAGGAAGGCACTGGTATTGCAGATATATGGGATAGGAGGAAAGCTGTTAAGAGCAGTCAAGAGTTTTTACGAGAGTAGTAGAGAATGTGTCAGGACTAGAAATGGAGAGAGTGAGTGGTTTGAGGTAAAGGTGGGACTTTGTCAGAGGTGTGTAATGTCACCCTGGCAGTTCAATTTATACAAGGATGTGGTGGTGCAAGAGGTGAATGCAAGGGTAGTGAGTCAGGGATTGGAGATGGTTAAAGAAAATGGAGAAAAGTGGGAGATAAGCCAACTGTTGTTTGCTGACGACACTGCGCTTGTGGTAGGATCAAAGGAGGTATTGAGGAAGTCAGTGACATTTTGGGAAGGTGTGTGAAAGAAGGAAGTTGAAGATAAATGTGGGTAAAAGTAAGGTGGTGAGATTTACATGGGGAGAAAGTAGCAGCAGACTGGAAGTGAGTATTAAGAGAGAGAGACTGGAGGAAATAGATAGTTTTAGATACTTGGGTGCGAATGTGGCAGGAAAGGGAGTAGTGGAGGTGGAGATAGAATGTAGATTGAGAGAAGCGAGTAAATGCCTTGGTGGATTGAAAAGTGTAATGAGAAATAGACATTTGGGAATGGATGCTAAGAGGAGATTGTATGAAGGAATGATTGTGCTGACAGCACTGTATAGGGCAGAAACATGGAACATAAGAGAGGAAGAGAAAAGGAGTTTGAATGTGTTTGAGATGAGGTGCTTGAGAAGTATGATAGGGGTTATTAGGCTAGATAGAGTGAGAAATGAGGTGAGGAGAAGAATGGGGGTGGTAAGGGAGTTGGAAGATTGGGTTGATGAAAGAATATTGGGATGGTTGATGAAAGAGTATTGGGATGGTTTGGACACATGGATGACCCATCATCCAGGAGGTGCCAAGATGAGATGTGTTTATTATTACTCAGAGTAAAAGAGAATGAGTATTACAGCAGTGACTATATTTCATTATGTGAATAATGTGATAAAGATTGCTTCGTGCAAGAATTTGAGTCATACTGAAGTGGTTATTTAAGTTGTATTCTTTAGGTATTTTCAGATATTTTATTTCAATTTACAGAAGCAATGCACAGCCCAGGAAAGGAATACGTACCCAGGATCAAGCCAGGATTCATGTACCCAGCATTGTCAGATGTGGAAACGCATTCTGAAGCTCCTGAAAGCCAAGAAAGTGATTTTGAAGATGAAAAAGAATCAAGGTTTGAAAGAGTTTTGAAATTCTATGTACATACATATTCCAAATGCTTTTTTCTCTCTTACAAGGGAGGTAGCCAAAAAAACAGTCATAAAAACCACTCCCACCCATTCCATCCCCACACACTCCACCCCTATCCCCCCCTCCCTCCCTCTTTTCTTGGCTCCTCCTGGATGACTGGTCATCCCTGCATCTTACCTACAGCCCTGGGTCAAAAGTAGTTTCACAAGACACAGCAAGGCCACTTTGTTAAATTGGCAACCCCCCTCTCTCTCCCTTCATGCAGAAATGGAGAAGGCGGGGAGAAATCCCTTCTCTTCTCAAAACATCTTTTTATGTAGATTTTATTTTTTATTCTTTATATTAGTATAATGGTACAATGAATTTTTTAAGGATATGCACATATACCAAGGGCTTCTTCCCCTTTACAAGGGAGGTGGCCAAAGTCAAAGGCATAATCCACTCCCACCCATTTCATCCCCACATACTCCACTCCCATTCACCATACCTCTCTCCCTCCAAATAGATTTAGAAAAGTTGTTCTTGACAGTTTGAGATGCTGAACCCTAATGAAACCACTGCACATTTGTTAAAGCCTTGTTTGTATCTAAGGCAAGTTTAATATCTTTTTGGTGGGGCTTTTTTATTTGTTTATGGAGTAGTTTGTGTTCTTTCTGGTATGTGTGTTAGGATTGGTCTCCATAAGTGGCTCAGCAGGGTCACAACAAGCACATTCCTAACTTGACCCCAAAGGAAACTATCTTCTGACTATCATTACTATCAAAATTAGCCAACACCAAATGGGGCACAGACCCTAAGACCGTGAGAACTGCTGCTTTAGTTCTGTGCTATTCCACAGTAAAATATTGTGCTTCCATCGGGTGTAGATCTACTCGTTCTAGGAAAATAGATCCCATGCTCAACAAAGCCTGCTGCATCATAACAGGGGCCCTTCACCCTACTCCAACACACTACCTATACTCTCTGGTATATCTCCACCTGCAATACAAAGAGACACAATCAATAAAACTGAGAAAAGAAAATATGAAAATGACCCACTAAAATCCAGGAAAAGTTTTCTAACATCCATAAGCTTGCCAACAAACGTAACACCTAGGAAATTCAGAATAATACAATGGAACAAGCAACCATACAGCACCCAACCCTCCCCAAGCCCCAAGAAAAACTGCCTAAAGGAACTACACTGCAGAGAAGGGAATACTGTGTGCTGAATCGAGCAAGAACTGGGGTGGGAAAAACCAAAACCAACCTGGTAAAATGGGGACTTGCCGAGAACACAGCCTGTGAATGCAGACACCAAAGTCAGACTGTTGATCATCTCACTACCTGCCCCTTGAGTCTGATACACATAACATCTGCATACCTCTGTCAGGTCAACGACAGAGTAAAGACATGGCTGTCTTTCTGGTGTGACACGATGTGATGATGATGATGGAGTGAACATGAGAGGTCAACCAAGGATGAGATGGATGGATGGGGTGAAAGGTGCATTAAGAAGAAGGGGGATGTCTGTTGAGGAAGGAAGGGAGAAGACAAGATAAGGGTGAGTGGTGAATGGTTGTGTATGGATGATGCTGTGATGTATAGAAGTGAGCAGGTGGGGGATGGGGAAGGGTTAGTGAGTATGAGTGAATAATATTTTGATGCAGCCCAAAGGGATTTCTCCCTGTCTTCTCCTTTTCTGCATGAAGGGGTGGAGAGTGGGGGTTCACCAATTAAATGAAGTGACCTTACTGTGGATGTGCTCTGTCTTGCTACATTGCTTCTGACCCAGGGCAGTGGGTGAGAGGCAGGGATTACCCATCATCCAGGAGGAACCAAGATAAGGGGGAGGGACAGGTGGTGACTAAGAGTGGAGTATGCGATGATGAAATGGGTGGCAGTGGATTTATGCCTTTTGACTTTGACTACCTCCCTTGTAAGGGGGGAAAGGCCATTGGTATATGTATGTATGCATTTATTACATTGAATTAAAGTATGCAGAAAGGAACAAAAATAGAAACAAATATAAAGTACATACATATACCAAAGGCTTTTAACTTCTTACACGGGAAGTTGACAATACACAACCCAAGCAGTGGCTGGGAGACAGGGATGACCCCACATCCATGAGAAGCTGAGATAAGAGGAACAAGAAATGGGTTTTAGATGGATGTGGATATAAGGGAGAGAGAGGCTTTCAATATATATGTGTATATCCATGTAAGAAGATTTGTATATGCTCAGTTTTTGTTTTTGGGAGATAATGTACCGTTTCTCGGAGGACCTCTCCTGAACCTAAGACTGGCTTGCTAAACCCCTGGGATTTGGCTGAACCTAGGTTAAGAACCACTGTTGTATAGGTTGAACTCATATTTGCAATTTTTAAGTAATTGCATGTGTGTAATTGCATTGGTATTACAGTTTTGCTGAGAGTGTGCTTACTTGTGCATCATTGCATAGTCTTGGTACACGGATCCAAAAATCAGCTATTGGACAAAGTACTCAACCCCTTACCCCAGTTGCTGAGGGTGACAGTATCCAATCAAAGGTAAAATTCATACTCATGTTACTGTACCTATTATGAAATTAGCTATCAGTTTGACAAGAACAAGAAATTGCTTTTTAAACTTTGTCTTGTTAGTTTGACTGATGGATAGTATTCTGTATGTTGAATTAATGATTGACAAAGTAGTGTTGACCTTGGATGTTACTTTCACAACTTGTTTGATTTTCTTTCCATCTTTCTTTTGTCTTTAATGCATGTATATTTATTCCAGTATACAATGTCTGAAAGCACCATGGAAGCCCTGGATGCCATTGATGATGCCATTGATGAAGCTCTAGATGAAGAGGGAGAATTGGATGGACCCACTCCTCCTAAAAGAGGCAGATCCTGTGAAGATGTGAGTTAGCTGTTGATATGATACATATATATACATTCATACGTATGACCATATATCAAAAAGGCCCTTCCTTATAAGGAATGGTAACTGAGTCAGAGTAACCCACCTTACAGCCATCTAATGCCCTTAGAAAAGAAAAGAAAAGAAAAAAATATATATATGTATATATATCATTGTCCCTCCCATCAGCTCTAGCTGGGCCTAATCTGGAGACCAGGTATAAACCCCTTTCACCCTACTCACCTATCTCATTACATTGTACAAGCCCAGTCCAACCCACTGAACATCCCAATTATCTATCTATAAATACCAAGGGCTTTTTTCCTCCTTGTAAAGGAGATAGCTAAGTCAAAGGGACACACCCACTCCCACCCATTTCACTTCCACCTATTCCACTCCCATGCACTGCCCTTGTTACCCCCCTCATCTTAGCTCCATTTGGATGAAGGGTCCCCCCTGTCTCCTGGCCACCACCAGGTGGGTAGATGGGGGTAAAGGGGGCCTTATATGCATTAAAAATTTGAAACAAGGAATAGAGTGCATAAAGAATTAGTGTGAATGGATGAAAGGATAATGTGGCCTGAAGGAATGCCTTCATTAGGTTCATAAATTTTAGTGGACGAGGAGGAGGGTTGCCAGTTGGGGTAACCCAGCTTTGCCTCTCAGGCTTCGACAGCAAAACCCAACAGACATGGCTGGTTTGTCCCTGTTGTTTCATTATATGGGGATACCTTCTACTATTCCAGTCAAAAAATGATGTAGTATACAAAAACATCCTGTAATGCTATATCATTTCACCATTCATTTCTTATCCTTTACACTCCTCTTTGTTCAATAAACATTCTTCTTGCATCCAGTCCCCTCTTTCCCCATCCTGTCACCCATGTCTTGATCTTCCTCTCATGTTTTTTTCCAAACAGGAAAAGAGTTTGCCGATATGTTAGGAAAGGGTTGGTTAAGAAACAAATCTATGATGGATGGGAGTTGGATGATTGGTGTTGGGTGCATTCCTTAGCTTGGGGAAAGGGGAAAGAAACCTGTGATATATATATAAATGGGTAAATTTCATTCATACATTTCTTTTCTCAACAGACACCAGGCAGCAGCAGTATTTACAAAACCCCAAAGTTTGCTGGGACACCCAGCAGCAGTGTTTTCAAAACACCCAAGCTTACAGCTCAGAGTGCCCCTGAAGAACTGAGCCCTGACAGTAGTCTCATACATTCAGTTTCCATGTACAGGAAACAAAAACCTGAGGTGAGCACAGACCAACTGTTATCAAACTCCTTCACTACTGTATGGCTGAAGTGAAAATGTATGAGGCAGAAACATAGAACAGAGAGAGGAGGAATTTGAATGTGTTTGAGATTAGGTGCTTGAGGAGTATGATAGGGATTACTAGGCTGGATGGAGTTGGGAGATAGGGTGGATGAAAAAGTATTGGGATGGATTGGACATAATGGAAAGAACGAGTGAAGAAAGATTAGTGAAAGAGGTGTGGAAGGCAGAGGTAGAGGAGTGAACATGAGGGGGCGACCAAGGATGAGATGGATACATGGGGTAAAAGGGGCATTGAGGAAGGACAGGAGAAGACAAGATATGGATAATGGTTGTGTATGGATGATGCTGTGATGCACAAGGGGGAGTGGTTGGGGGGTGAGGCAGTATGTGTGAAAAATAAGTTGACACAGCCCAAAGGGATTTCTCCCTATCTTCTACATTTCTGCATAAGGGGACAGAGAGGGGCTGTCACTGATTTAATGACGCAGCTTTGCTGAGGATATGCTGTGTCTTGCAACACTGCTTCTGACCCAGGGCAGTGGGCGAGATGCAGGGATGACCCATCATCACGGAGCCAAGAAAAGAGGGAGGGGGGTGGATGGAGTGGAGTATGTGGGAGTGGATTTTATGCCTTTGTGTTTTGGCTACCTCCCTTGTAAGGGGGAAGAAGCCTATGGTATATGTATGTCACTCTTGCATTTGGTATTTTGTCATCATTGTTTCTTGTACATCTCATAATTTTCTATTACTAACATTTACTTTTCAGCATCATTTTTGTTAGCATTAGCACTTTCATTTATTGTACAGTAGGTTTTTAAATTCTTTGCTATTTTTTTTTTTAATTTTTGAAGCAGATAACCTACACTCCTGTGCGACAAGTCAAGAGGCAAGATGTAGACTCCCCAGGTGAAGCCCTGGACAGCCCATCAATTGCAATCAGTGCTAGGATCAAGGAACTACAAGATGAAGTAAGTGCTGACTTATGCTTACCAATAACATAGTGTGTTTGATAGTGGACTTGACACGACTTGTTCTTGGTTTGCAGATTGAATGGAGTTGATATAGTACTAAGGATTGTATGATTGTGTAGGTTTAAGTGAAAGCATTCACTTCTACATACATACATACATATACCAAGGCCTTTTCCCCCTTCCAAGGGAGGTAGCCAAAAAGGGAAAGGCATAAAAACACTCCCACCCATTTCATCCCTAAATACACTCCACACCCCTCCCACCCTTCCTCTCATCTGAGCACCTCCTGGATGACGGGTCATCCCTGCACCCTGCCCACCGCCCTGGGTCAGAAGCAGTGTCGCAAGACACAGTACATCCACAGCAAGGCCGCTTCATTTAATCGGCGACCCCCCCTCTCCGTCCCCCTTTGCATATAAGGCGAGGACGGGGAGAAATCCCTTTGGGCTGCGTCAAAAATTACTCACACATACTACCCCACCCCCCATCCCCCCGCCCATTCCTCCTCATGCAGTCACAACATCATCCATATACAACCATTCTCCACTCACCTCTGTCTTCCGTCCTCTCCCTTCCTTCCTCGGATGTATAGAGAAGTGTGGAATAACTGCTGAGCAAATAGCAGGGTGGAAGTGGGTATTTGCCTTCACTGGCTACCTTCCTAGTAAGGGGGATGATGATGATGATGCTATTCCCTATTCTGTCTGGCCAATTATCCCCGTCTCATTGAGGAATGCCATGGCTGGAAAGGGGTTTTCCCATAAGTTCCTTATGGATTGTGTTGTTTTGTTGGCATGCATGATTATGTACAATGTAGTCTTCCTTAATGTGTTATAAAGTATGTTGTGAAGTTTTACAGCCTGGACAGATATCTGCAATATATTCATCCATCCACCTCTGGTAATTTAGAAGGGCTGGGTGGTGGCTGCAAACCAGCCTGGCCAAGTGGACTCAGAGGGATGTATGTCAGGGGGTTTGGCATGCAGTAAAGTGTTGGTTTCAGTCTCTTGATGGGTCAGTGAATGATATGATTATGGATATGCTTCTGGAGGCTGGTGTCTTGTGGTTGTGGGGGAAGAGGAGAGTATTTGGGTGTTGTTTTGTAAGGAGGAAGAAGTTCTTGGTTTATAGATAGAAGTACTAATAGGGTGATGAAGTAGGCTAGTGTCAATCTTGTGTCCAAGTAACAGTGTGTCTGTCCCACTCCTAGATCTTGTTAATTTTGCAATGCACCAAAATATATACAACTGAATTACTCTCCCACTTTAATATTGATCCCATTTTCATTGCAGGTGTGTGCTCAGCAAAATGTCATTTCTCAGGCTTCGGGTGCTATCTCAGTGGTGAGCTTGCGCCCAGAACTGAAAGGGAGCACTCAGCATGTGGAAGCAGAGCGGTTGCTGCTCATCTCCTGTCAGAAACGTCAGGCTGCTCTTAATGAGATTCAGGTAAAATAATGATAATACATACCATACTGAATGGCCCTCTCTCCCTTGTAAGGACAGAAGATGGTTGATAATTACACAGGGAATTTCATAATTTGTGAGAATAGATTGTGGAATGTAGGAATTCACCAGTCATTGTTCCTTTATTGTTCTGGTTTGTACATGTGTATATATTTCTCTCTCTCTCTCTCTCTCTTTTTCTTTTCCTCGTTGTTCTGTAATGATTTTTGTGTTTCCAGCGCCTGAAGACTGAAGGAGCAATGGGGGAGAGGAACTGGGCTTCTGGGACTAACCCAGACTCCTGTCATGGTTCCATAAGCATTAGTAATATTGCACTGCCACTCAAGCAAGACTTTGTCAGAAAGGGAACTGGAAGTGAGTATTGGAGTATAACTTGCAGGTCTAAAGAAGTCAAATACAGATGACAATAATTTTATATCTTTAACACTAACTTGACTCTTACACATCCACCACATTGAGCACTGTAATGCTGTTTTGGAAAGGAGTAAAAGGTAAAAGATTTAGTGGTAAACCAGCTCCAGCTCTTGGGCTCTGCAGTTTGTTTTGCTGCACTGCCTTCAGCCTGAGCAATTTGGTTTGGGGTCAGGGATGGAAATAATCACCAGTTGTCAGCTCTCTATGTGGAAAGGTAGAGGGAATATAGGTCTAATGTGAAGACCAGGTGTCACCTCCAGATGGTGAGGGTGTTTAGAAGTGGATTCCCTCAGGTCATCTTGCAAGACCATTATTTGGAGGTATCTGTCGCTGGTGCCTAGCTCAAGGATCTGTTTCTGTCTATATTTAAGTGGTTAGCAGTTGTGTATGGATGATGTTGTGATGCATGAGGTGGAATGGGTGGGGAGATGGGGGGTGAGGAAGTATGTGTGAGAAAAATTTGACACAGCCTGAAGGGATTTCTCCCTGTCTTCTCCTGAGAGGGAGGGTGGGAGGGGTGTGGAGTGTATTTAGGGATGAAATGGGTGGGAGTGTTTTTATGCCTTTCCCTTTTTGGCTACCTCCCTTGGAAGGGGGAACAAGCCTTGGTATATGTATGTATGTATGTTCTCCTTTTCTGCATGAGGGGACAGAGAGGAGGGGTCACTGATTTAATGAAGCAGCCTTGCTGTGTCTTGCAACTGCCTCTGACCCAGGGCAGTGGACAAGATGCAGGGATGACCCATCATCCAGGAGGTGCCAAGATAAGAGGGAAGGTGGAGGGAAATGGAGTGTATTTAGGGATGGAATGGGTGGGATTGGTTTTTATGCCTTTTTCATTTTTTGCTACCTCCCTTGTAAGGGGGAAAAAACCTTGGTATATGTATGTAGCAGTTCTTGCCCCATGATAGTACATTTAACTGATGGCTATGTCTTCCAGGTACAAGTCCACATCACCTGGTGTTGTTGGTAAAACACAGAGATCAAGTGATCTCATCAGAGCTGCTCACAACCCCTGGGTGCATTGTGGAGGGCTGTGTTACTTTCCCCAATCTCATGGTCCTGCACAACCTGGCATCCAACTTTAGTATTGCCTTGGAGGTATATTGCCTCAAGACTGGTGCAGATTGCAGTGCCAGTGTTAAGAAGGTAAGATTTTATGACAAGTGATGTGGGTGCAAGTAAACGAGTTAGTGTCACAGAGAACTTGGATCATTTTAGTTTTATTTGCTGTACTTAACAGGAGCAGTAGGTTAACTTTTACTCCATTGGTTACTCCTGACAGGAACATAGTCGCCTAAAGTTGACGCCCCTGAAAAGGCTGCACAAAAGTGAGAGCAGAACACCTTCATCCCCTATGCTTGCTTCTCCTGGAGGCCCCCATGCAGTCAGAACACCTGCCTTCCAGATGGTGGGCTTCACTCATCTTAATATTTTAACCCTTACAAGAAATGCTTGGACACTAGAACAGGTATGTTGTCGGTGGCTATAACATTATTCATACATGTATTGGTATACTTAAAGTTGAGGTAGCTTTTAATTTGCATTAGACAGATTCTCAGGAAGTATGTTCATTTCTAAATTTTCCTTCTTTCATTCCATAGGTACCATTCTCTTCTCCATTGAGTGGGCATTTGTTGATGAATGTTTCCTGTAGTATGGAGGGTGGGATCACAGAACGAGGATTTCTGACCATGTTTGAAGATGTTGGAGGTTATGGTGCCTGGAATCGTCGCTGGTGCATTCTGCAAGGGACTCATCTGTGCTGTTGGATGTATCCTGATGATGAAAAGAAGAAGGTCAGTGCTCCCCTTCCCCCCTCCCCATAAAAAAAAAAAAAAAAAAAAAAAAAAATCCTACTCTCTAACTCTCCCTCCCCTCTTCCTATCTGTTTATGTGTTACCTGGTTTACATATATCAGTATAATTTTTATGGTGTATTTCTGAAATAGGTATTTATTTTTAATTCTGTATTTTCAAGGAGCCTAGTGGAACAATTGACCTGAGAACTTGCACAACACGACGAGTAGAACTTGTACCCAGAAACGTATGTGCCCGCCAGCATACCTTCCAACTGACTTGTGTGAGACCTGCCACAAAAGGAGATACTACAAATCTAGTCCAGGAAGTTCGAGGTAGCACAGTAGTTAGCAAGTGAGTAAAGCAGTGAATTTCATGATATCAGATTACAATTTTTTGAATTTTTTCTTTATCATACTGAAAAATGTAGGCATAAATTATCATTAAAAGGGTACTGTGGCTATATGATAAAAACTAACACTTATTTTTAACAGACTACTGCTATCAGCGGATTGTAAAGAGGAGAGGATTCTTTGGTGTAACCAACTTAACAAAGCACTGGCCAATATCAGAGCTTGGGATCCAGATGCCCTTAGATCAGAAGATTACCAAGTTTGAGGATCACTTTAAGGGTACAATGTATATATGCCATCATTGGTTGAAAGCCATATTATTATTATTGGGAATGTGTTAAAAGTAAGTGTGTGTGTGTAAATGAATGTGTAGGTTGGAAATGTCTTAAGATACAAATGTGTTGTATAGGTGTAAATGTGTGATGGGAAATATCAGGACTTAAAGATTTATATAGACATATCTCTTAAGGCCCATTCCCCCTTGTACAAGAGGTTGGCATAGTCAAAGCAGACACCCACCCTACACCTATCATACACTTGTGCAAAATCCTCTTAGCTTTTAATGGATGAAGGGTCATCCCTGACCCCAGCCACACTGGTTGGATCAGTGTCAGTCTGTTTCCCCAGGTCTCTTGCAGGAGACCTATGGTTCTCTGGTAATTGGCATTGGCCACTGGGCAGGCCCCTGAGTCAACCAAGGAAGAAATAATGTGTTGTTGTGCAGGGATTTTTAGTGGGGGGCATTATAGAATGAGCCCTATTTTCCACTTGAGGAGATGGAGAGGAGGAGTCACCATGTAAGTGAAGTGGCCCTGCTATGGATGCCCACTGCTTCATTGTTTCCGGCCCAGGCAGTGGACAGGAGACAGGAATAATGCTTCATCCACAAGGAGCTAAGATAAAAGAGTAGTGTATGGGACTGGGTGCGTGCCTTTGACCTGGCTACCTCCCTTACATAGGGGAAAAAGTCCTTGGTATATAGATAGATTGATAGACTAGCATGTAGATAAAACTACCATACCAAATGAATTTCTCTGGGATATCTGACTATTAGGAGAATCTTCTAACTACATTTTATTGGTGACTGAAAATCACACTAAAAAAGACTGGAGCAATTATTTGTCAAATCGGGTTTCTTTAGGTCCTTTGAATAGATCATGTATGTCTGGTACTTGATACTTGCATGTGTGCATGTATGTTTGATACAGATTTATGTTCAAATGTACTATAGCTATATCTTTTATTTACCATGTATTTAAAGTTCTTGAGAATGGAACTTTTGGACTTGTCTGTGTTGTATTAACATGGAATTGTTTTTATGTCACAGGCTGAAAGTAGGAGGGGAATGGTTGTCAGCTTTCCATGTGTAATAAGATTTAAGAAAAAATACAGTTGAATATTAATATATAATTGTTCTCTTGAGTTTAACTGAGTGGAAAACCCACAGCCTTGCAGTGGCTGGCAACATGTCTGTATTTTATCTGTGCGGGATGGTTTCTTTGTCTCCAGCTGAAAATAGTCAGAGGGGAGTAGTCACTGGTTGTCAGCTCTCCATGGGTGAAAATGTGTAAGAAATAAAGTTGAAGTTGGCAGATCTTGGGCCCAGTCTAGAGACAATGTCAACCCATTTGGGCACATCATGATGGAGGTGAAAGGGTTGACAGATTTTGAAAATGGGCAGCTGCTCTGTCCATCTTGCTGAATCACTACAAGCATACAAATGCCATTGGTCCTTGTGAATGGACCATCTAAGATTTTTGCTTAATTACTAGACTTTCTAAGGTTTTTATATATTTACATGACTTCTTCCATAACCTGTCTTGTATTGACCAATAAAAATTACATTAACAGAATTAGTTTTTATTGCCATTTGAAGACAAGTGGACTTGTACAGTCCTTATAGAAAAAATAGAAATATAGTAACAAACACTTTAGTTTCATCACTTCTTGTTTGTATGTAGTAATTGCCACTTCCTTGTAAGTGGGGTGGCCAAGTTAGTATGGGTCACTTTGCTCTGTTGAGCTGTCTTACAATACATTTAGCAAGTGGTGAGGTTTTCCCTACCTGCTGTAAATCCTGTTTCAAGATTTAGCAGCCCTCTGTCCTCTTGCCTAACAAGATGGAGGCAAGACCTTGAAGTGAGATTCAAATGCAGGCTAAAGAAAGACCAACTGCTCCCTTGTTACATCTTCATGGTGATCCTCAGTTGAACTCGCATTAGGAAGTTGAAACTGAAAGTGTAATCAGTTGCTGCCAAGGACACCTCCCCCAAAATGGATCAAAGTTAGGTTATGGCAAATGTTAAGAAAAGTATATTTCTAACATACAACCCAATGATTCTATACCCGAATGTGTGTTTACATTTTGCTAAAGAGAGTAATCCTAACATATGACAACCATTTCATATGATAGATCAAATTGAGAGCTATCTCTTCAGTTTGGGATGGGAGAAGGTTACAAGGTCATGGGAAGAAATTAATAAAAGTGCATGTATAAAGGATGTCAAGAAATGCAGTTTTTATTTTTGGGACTGCCCAATTAGAGAAAATCCAGACCATTCTAAATAAGTGTGCCAGATTGATATTTTCACTTCCTCCAAAAAGTTACCTGATCAATTTGTACTGGCTCCCTGTAACAGCTTGCATAGAATTTAAAGTGCTTGTTAGTTTGTAAGGCCTTAATGTTCACGCAACCTAAGTATATTGTTAACACGATATCCAGACCTGAGACTGAAACAAATGTCTGCTGAGTAGTGAAGACCAGACTTTATTAACCAAGGGCAGTAAATGAAAGCTTTTGCTTATGCTACTTCTTGCCTTTACAAGCTGCCAGATAAGGTAAAGCAGCAGTCAACACTTACTAGTTTTAAGACCTGCCTTAAAAGTTTATTTTATCAAGCATATGATACCACAAAAGGTTTTAAATGAGGCATATAGGATGATATTTTTTTAGTATGATTCAATATTCATTCTTATCGTAATGCGAGTACTCTTGAATTCAACTGAAGAACTGGCACTTAGTAATATAAAACACCAAAATATTATCATTACATCTAGGAATATCAGAAATTATATAGCTTGTGCTAGAACCACAAATTAATTAAAAACTAGATATGGTAGTTGGGGAAAAGTGTGTAGCTCATTTCCTGTGTGTAACAACAAGGTAAATACTATGCTGTTGTGCAGTTTATTTGATGGAAAAGTTTAGAAATCATGCTCCAACCACATGATGTAAGTGCTAGATGATCCAAATTAAACACAGATTGTATGATCTTTTTTTACTCTGGGAAGGGAGATGTGGGTTTTTGTATGTACATATGGGCCTGGTAGTGAGAAGAGTGTAGAAGAAAGAAAGGCTCTTTGGATAGATTTAAATGAGTGTATAGAGGGATTAGGGAGAAATGAACCAATAGATGGAGTGGTGGGGAAGTGTGGAGTTACAGGAAAGAATTGTAGTGGAGAGTTGATGGTGATGTGTATAGAGAGCTGATGATAGCAAATACAGTGTTTAGGAAGAAAGTTGAGCATAAGTACACATGGGAGAGGGTGGTAGATAGTATTAATGGACTATGTAGTGGTAAATAGGAGTATAGTAGGAAAAGTTAAGGATGTACATGTTCTAAGAGGAGAGAGTGGGGGAATATCAGATCATTTTTTGTTGGAAGGTAAGTTGAGAGTGGAGGATAGATAGAGAAAGAGGAAAAGGACAAAAGGTAGGGAGGTGGTTAGAGTGAACTGCTTAAATGAGAAAGAAAAGGAGGAGTATAAGAAGAAGCTGAGAGAGGAGTGAAAGATAGTGTAGAACTAGGAGTGGAGGAGGACTGGGGATGGTTCAAGGAAGGAGTCACAAAGTGTGCAAAGATGGTGTGTGGAACAAGGAGGATGGGAGGAAACAGAAGGAAGGGTAGTGAGTGGTGAGATGATGAAGCTAAAAAGGTTGTAGAAGAGAAGAAGCAAGCTTTCACAGATTGATTACAAAATAGGATGAGGGAATCATATAAGAGGTACAAAGAAAAAAAAAAAGAGAAGTAAAGCATAAGATAAAGGAGGCAAAGAGAAGAGATGTGAAATGGGGTAAGAGTATGACAGAAAATTTTGAAAGTAGCAAAAAGAGGTGCTACTATAGCGTGAAGTCTACCACACTATAGCGCGAGATCTACCTCCCGTTAGCACTATAGCATGAGGTCTACCATTTCCATACATTTATTTTAGCGATAAACACATATTTTGTACATATCCTAGGAATGACTTAGATAATTGGTTTTCTAATTACATTCATATTAAAGGAAGAAATGTAAAAATAAACATGTTATCATATATTTCCATACATTTATTCTAGCGATACACACTTCGTACATCTTCTAAGAATGACACAAATAGGTTAGGTCAGGTCACGTGGACAGGTCACGTTTTTTATGTATTTGGGCAGGACACATGTTTGATGGACAAGTGAGGGGAGCGTCCCAATGGAACGCGGGTCGTGCAGTAGACCTCAAACTGCACCTGGGTAGGCGACATATGGCGGTAGACCTCACGCTATAGTAGCACCCTGATCTCTTTATCCAGTGAAGGAGAAAAATTATCCCGGACAAAAGGCCCCCATTTATATGTCGCGAGCTAGCCCTTGCATTTTACCTATGTATTACAATTTGATCTTATTCTTATTATTTTTGTTGGAGAGTCCGCTGCGTTTCATACCTCCCACTTGCGCGCATGCCACTTCTTGTCTAAATTAGTTTGGATTAGGATAGTTATGATCATATGTCCCTTTCCTTATAACTAGTAATTATTTCACAAGACTACTAGAATTGCCTCAACTTCTGCCCCAACATTACGCCGCATTCCTCACGCAAATTAACGCTTAGAAAAATGCCCACCAAAAAACAACGCATCATGTTCCACAAGCATCGCGTCCCGGGAGTAGGCACTGGACATTCTCAGAAAACGCGTCCCTTGAGGACTTCACTGTTTCGCCAATATGAACTTTGTGAAATCAGAATGAAAAAGGAAAAAGTATTCCCGTCGGTGGCCATCACCAATCTCACTCCAGTGACTTTATGGTGCTAGTGTGCCCAGGAAAACTTAAAGTGTATAATATGGGGATAAGAAGTGTTCCGTGACCCAAGTTGAATTCTAAATCCTTGTGTTTAGTCGTGGGTCATAACCAATCCCACTCCAGGGATTCAGGAAAAATTACTTCTAGAGCGTGAACTACACACGGAGAGATCGACGAAATAGAAGAAATGGAATCCTTGCCTTTGATTCCCCTCCCATCCATCGACGAGGGACAGGGCTTTGGTCCCGCCGCCACAGACAAAGACAATCGAATCACTAAACACCCAGAACATCCTGTTCGTCTGAGGGCGTTCTTCCATTAAAGACTCTACCAAACCAGTGCAGCAGCATCAGAGAGTACAGAGGAATGTTTCCTTGAGGTATTTCAATGTGTTAGCTAGGTATTAGAGCGCGCAGGGCTAGCTAAATAGGATGTCTCCAACCATACACGAATGTATCTCACCCAGTTAGTTGATAAGTGACTCTTTGTGGAGTATATTGATCATGACATATATTGAACATTAAGTGAATATAGAACTTGTCTAATACCAGATACATGTGACCGATTTGTGGAGATATCTTAAATCATAATAAAATCGATGTATTATTTTCTGTTTAATTAGCCGTCCTAGGGCTGTGACTTACATGAGCTTATTACCCCCTCTCCTTCCCCTTCTGAGAAACATATTTCTCTGGTCCTTCGAAATTACGTGCTCGGCTTGGAAGGGACTTGCGTGGTCCCGGTCGGGTTCTCAAATCTCCTGGGCTTTGGCTTCCAACTGCAGCTATCCTCCTTCCCCAATTTCCCAATGTGTGATAAATTGTCATGTTAGTCAACCTCACTCCTTCTTCCACTGTCCAGGAACTTCGGGACAACATATGCGAACCAATTTGGATATCCAAACAAAACTCAACTGACGAAGAACATGTCAAGAGTGAGGAATCCTCAGAGGATGAACGCCCAGAACGTGCGGTAAATAAGGACTGGTGAGCTCGTCGGAATGCATTACTGCATGCACGCTTTACATACATAAATGCACACCATCAACCACACACCAGACCAGATATTTGATTTCGTTGGTTTATCATCAGACGTGCGAATGAAAGTCTGAAGTCATGAAATGGTAGGCCTAATACCTAGCAGGCATTGATGGGCCTGGCCCTATCTGCCAGGTCCCAGCATGCAAAGCAGGACTGATTTTTATTTTATTTTGTTGGAAAAACATCCACATGACCACCAAGATGACCACGTCCACAATACATGACCAGTTCATCTATCCATGCAAGGAGGAATGAATGTGTTTTGTTAACTATCCTTGTTTTGGTTTGTTTAAAAAAGTCAAAGTGATAGTCAAAACACACGTCAGGTTCATCAAAGTCTACGTGCCCAGTATCTGGGCACATAGACTTTGTGTCCATCATGTTATCCACCCAAGACCCAAAGGTTTGTCCCACTTTGGCCCAGATAAGGCAACTGCTTCGGGTAGGAACGCAGAGACATCTGTGATAGGTTCAGTCTGGGTTGACGCCACCTCCTTCAACCAAACTAGGCAACCACTCGCTTGGACAACGACATCTTTGGTCATGGTTCTCTTCATTTGCGTCCCTCTGTGAAACTTCGGACTTGGTGGTACAAACGCTTGAGTTACAACAGAGGTGGATTTCATAGGCTGAAATGAGTAACACCCAAACTTTCAAGAAAGTCTGTGTATGGATGAATCATCTGATCTATGCCAAGCTTCATATTTACAGGCAAAAGTTTCAAGGATTCATGAATTACAAATTGTTTTTATCTGTGATAAGGTACAATAAAACAGGCCTATGTAGTGAAGAGAATAGAGAAATCATTTGATTGAAAGGAGAGCAAGGCTAGCAAAAGATACTCACAGACATGTCTATAAAATGATCTGCCACAGGTTGTGCTTGCTGTGGGGAAGAGAAGACTTCAATCATATGCCTGGCACTGTCACCATAGTCACTCACATTACATCTCAATTTCGCTGGTAGTGGTACTTGCAGAAAGTGAATATTCATCATAGGCACTTTGTAACAGCTGAAAAAAATCATTAAGTCTAAATCAGTACAAATTTCCCCTCCTCGTTAAAGATAATTAGGCTTAACTCTTGCTGGAGTGATAGTGGGAAGGTATTCCAAATGTTTGACTCTAAAAAAACAGACCTTAATTTGGTTGACTCCAATTGACAAGACGTCACAGGCCTATTATGGAAGCCCATGTCATCATGGTCATGCCTGTCATCCTGGTGGAGTGGTGTGGTCATAATCATAGGGCTACAGGCCTAGCTAGCCTATGTCATGACTGTATCCATAATCAGCTTAGGACTAGCCCAAAAATCGTTAGTGAAACCTGACTATGCTTGGTGACGATTCTCAGTGACAGCGTAGATAACACAGGCCTACCTATACACATGATGCAGACTGATACACCTACCTCCCGGCGTTGTCTTTTTTCAATAGCAGTGCTCCTTCGACGGCGTTTGCTTGTTGATCCTGGGGTCTCATCGATGACAAAAATCGTCGATGTTGCATCTTCTTTTAGAATGGGCTTCATGCTAATTCCTAGTGACTTGGCAAGGCCAGGGTCTCGAGTGTACTGGTTTTTTTCAAAATGTTTCGAACAGAGTTTTGCTTTCAATCCAGGCTTCCATGACTCGTGCTGTCTGCACCAAATGATCCAGTCCTTTTTGCGAACAGGATCTTTCGGAAAAGAATGAAAATTAATTCCATCCGCAGCAGAAAGTTTCGTCGAATCACTGTTGCAATTTGCTGCGACACAATAAACCATTTTCGAACTAAATACTTGATAAAACCTTGCTAACACACGAAATATGACAGATCACTGATCAAGTTGACAGCGCAGCGCGACATTTTACAGTACACGCACATGGCATGCATCAGATAGGCTTTTTTTTCTTTATCACATTGCGTAATAATTAGGATTTATTTTTGCATTATTTGATCAAAAAGTGACAAAGCCATACATCTAGCAAATATTCACCACCTCCTTGAAAACCTTCTCAGTTGACCTTTAAGCACCTCCCTACCTTCTGTCCTTTTCCTATTTCTTCATCTATCCTCCACTCTCAATTTACCTTCCACCAAAAAGTTATCTGATATTCCCCCACTCTCTCCCCTTAGAACATGTACATCCAAAACTCTTCCTACTATTCTCCTGGTTACCACTATATACAGTAGTCCATTAATGCGCTATCTGACCACCCTTCCATCCACCACCAACTTCCATGTGTACTTATGCTTGACTTCCTAAACACTGTACTTACTATCATCAACTCTCTAGACACATCGCCACCACCTTCTCTCCACTACGATTTTTTCCTGGAACTCCACACTTCCCAACCACTCTGTCTCTAGCATTAAGAACTCACAATATCACTACATTGACATTTCTCCCTAAACCCTCTATGCACTCATTTAAATCTTTCCAAAAAGCTTCCTTTTCTCTACACTCTTCTCACTATTAGGCCCATACGCACTTACAAAAACCCACATCTCCCTTCCTAGTTTCACTTTCAACCACATTAACCTTAAAGGAACATCCTTCCACTCCACCACACATTTACCTATCTCTTTACTTACTAGTATAGTCACCCGTTCTCTCCCTCGTCCTCTCTTCACTCCTGAGAACCTCCTAATTACACTTCCAAACTCAAACTCGCCCCTCCCTTTCAACTTAGTTTCATTCATTGCCAACACATCTATCTTTCTTCTCACAAACATACTGCCTATCTCATCCCTTTTACTCTCATCTGTATCACATCCACGCACATTAAAAGACTCAAACCTTACGGTACTGGTTGCAAAACTCCTCCCAGGCGCTCTTATTTTTTTTTTTTTTTTTTTTTTTTTTTTTTTTTTTTTTTTTTTTTTTTTTTTTTTTTTTTTTTTTTTTTTTTTTTTTTTTTAAGGAAGTTCCTCTTTGGGAATACAGTGAGAAGGATGCCTAGTCCTATCCCCGTCCCGTTTTTGTCGCCTTATACGACTCAAGTGGAAATACTTGATGGCATTATTCTTTCCCCACACCACAGGGTTCGGCGAAATGAGAAAATTAATATCTGGAGAATTGGTACAGGACAGTAACAAAAATTGGGGGACAGCATAACAGAGGAACAGTCGCAGTATAATAAAGTATCAACATTTATCTATGAATAGAGATTTCCTTTACCACAGGCAAAATGGTGTATGCTCTGGTCCGTAGGGGCGCCCAATGTAGACCCTAAAGTATCAGCTGCATCCTTTCCTACTCAATCTAATTTCCTTTCAAAGTCCGAAACTGACCCAGCATTAACCACAAAATCTGGAAGGATGTTACAACTATTCACAACTCCAGGCCTATTGCAGAAAGAATACATACGTACATATACCAATGTCTATTCCCCCCTTACAAGGGAGGTAACCAAAAAACAAAGGCATAAAGTTCACTCCCACCCATTCCATCCCCACATACTCCACTGCCATTCATCCCCCTCCCTTCCTCTTCTCTTGGCTCCTCCTGGATGACGGGTCATTCCTGCATCTCGCCCACTGCCCTGGGTCAGAAGCAGTGTCGCAAGATACAGCACATCCACAGCAAGGCCGTTTTATTTTATCGGCGACCCCACCCCTCTCCGTCCCCTCATGCAGAAATGGAGAAGACGGGGAGAAATCCCTTTGAGCTGCGTCAAAATATCACCCCTTCCCCCACTCCCTTCCATGCATTACAGCATTATCCATACACAACCGTTCTCCATTCACCCCTATCTTCTGTCTTCTCCCGTCCTTATTCAACAGACATTCCCCTCTTTCCCAATGCCCCTTTTACCCCATCCATTCATTTCATTTTGATTGCCCCCTCACATTCACTCCTTCCACATCTGCCTTCCACACCTCTTTTACTAATCTTTCTTCACTCACTCTATCCATATTTCCAAACCACCCCAAAGCTCTTTCATCAACCCTATCTCCCAAATCCTTTTCCATCCTCGCTCTACTCCTCATCCCCTCGTTTCTCACTCTACCCAGCCTAGTAATCCCTATCAATTTTCTCAGGCACCTCATTTCAAACACATTCAAACTCCTCCTCTCTTCCTCTGTTATATTTTATGTTTCTGTTTTTTGTTATTATTTTTTGTTCACCTTTCCGGACCTCAATCCTGCTTGAGTCCTTAACAGTTCATGCATAAAGAAGGTGGTGGTGTCTACGTGGTATCACTGATAGGAGTGGCGGTAGCCAGAGGAGATCAGGAAGAGAGGGTACTCCTCAACCTCAGACGGCGCTAAGGGAGGGTGTGCCCTTAATGTTGGTAAGTAATTTCTTAACCCTTCCTTCATATGGGAGATCTTTCAGGATCGGTACTAACTTCGTTGCCTTTCTCTGAACACTTTAAATCATTTCCACATCCTTCTTCTTGTAAGGAAACCATATTTGATTGGTATCGATGGCATCTGGAGTGTTTTTTGTAGGGGGTGAGCAAGATTTTTAGTAAGGGGGAATTTAAGATATTGCACAAGGCATATATTTATATACACTATAATTTAGAGATTTGAAGAATTATATGTGAAGATCGGTAAAGCTTCAAACACATCCTAGATTTCTAGGGGATGACAACTGCCACCACCCTACCCTCATTCCCTACATGATTGGTATACTCAAGGTGTGGTCGGTATGTTTTTTGGCCATGAAAATGAAATTTTGCTCATCTAGTGCTGTAAATGATCTTATTAGCTTAAACATCCTATTTGCTTTATCAACTTTCTCAGGAAAATATTCACTAATCTTTTTTTACCAATCTTTACTCAAGCATTTTCTAAGTTTTATTTGACTTAGAATATTACACATGGTATTCTGAAACCTCTCTGTATTTGTTTTACCAACCTTCATGACGCTGTACTATTTTGGGTGGAATTGTCATAACCATTTGTTAGGCACGAGGTTGAGGAAAAGACAGCGTGGGTAGTCACCCGTCGTGCGTAATTACATAACTACACTGGATTGGGTTAGGTCGGGTCAAGCAGGGTCGCACTGTCAAGGTCGCGTCAGGTCTAGCCGCGTGGGCGATATAACGCGCGTTCCATATCACGTGGTTGTCGTGGTTTGTATGATATTCCCCTCTTAAAATTGCTTTGACTTCAGAGGGCGTCTTGCACGTGAGAATTTAGTGGGCGGAATGTCGAGGTGTGCCGGTTTTAGGCGGTCGATGGAGACACATTCTGGTCTGCTGGAGAGAGAGATACGTTCAAGGACAAGATGGGGGCCAGTGTAGGGACGGGTGAGTGGTGGTGTGTGAGCGTCCGTCCTCAGGAAAACGTGCGTCGAGGTGTGATGTTTTGGGAGATATTCCTTGACCTCCCGGTGATGTGTTGGCACGCATAGGGCGAATTTTCCGACAGTGCGTCGCAGCTGCTACAGGCTCTCAGGAGAATCCTGTGGAGGGAAAAATCGGCGGGCTCGACGAGGGTTTGGCCGAGGACCATCCCTGCTGGAGACACGTTGAGGTCGTCCTTAATGGCTGTCCGGAGGCCAAGGAGTACCTATGGTAGTTGGGGCAGTCAGGAGCCGTTGTTGCAGCGTGCCATATGAGATGCTTTGAGTGAGCGGTGGGTTCGCTCGACCATGCCGTTGGCTGTAGGGTTGTAGGAGGTAGTGTGGTAGACTGTAGTACCCAGGAGTTCAGCGAGGGAGTGTCACAGCCGTGACGTGAAGCAAGTTCGTCGGTCGGAGGTGAAGTGCTCCGGTAGGCCAAATCTGGCGATCCATCCACTGAGGAAGGCTGTAGTGCAGGACGATCCGGTACTATCCTTCATGGGGATTACCTCCAACCAGCGGATCGATCTATCAATGGCGGCGAAGAGGTAGATGGCCTTCCGACGAGGGGAGTAGGCCGACGACATCGACATGAATATGTGCCGAGCGTCGTCGGGGCTGACGGAATGATCCGATGCCTGATTCAGTGTGGAGATGAATTTTGCTTTGCTGGCAGGCGATGCAGGATCTAGCCCACTCTCTCGCGTCCTTGGAGATGCTATGCTAGATGAATTTCTGCTTCAGGGGCTTCACAGTGACGCGTTCTGAAGAGTGAGACTGGCCGTGCATTCAATTGAACGCTTGACGTCAGAAGGCGCCTAGGATGAGGGGTCGTGGGCGTCTGGTACTGATGTCGCAGAGGATGGTGTGGTTGTCGTGGAAAGGAACGTTTTGCCACTTAAGGGATGTGATGGATGTCCTGTAGACAAGTGTTTCAGGATCCTCTCGTTGCTCTCTGGCGATGGCTTCGTAGTCGAGGCCGAGTTGAAGTGCGTCAATGGTTATTTGGGAGAGGGCGACATAACGCGCGTTCCATGTCACGTGGTTGTCGTGGTTTGTACACCCCCCTCATTATAACTTCCATTAACTTGAAGATGACATGAGTCAAATTAACTGGCCTGTTATTCTCTGGATTACAGTACTTCTATCACCCTTCTTTATGCAGCTGTAATATTTGCATTTTTTCAACTGACGGGTAATCTACTCTTCGTGATAACGTGAATATGATCTGAAATGGATAGGCAATTTAATTCTTCATTTCTGATCACTGAGAGTCTAAAGTACCCTCTGGATCGGCATAAAATATGCAGGCAAAACCTCACACCGGTTTAATGAATGAAAAAATTACACTCTCTGAAAGGATGTTCTTGTCTGTACCGTCAAATTTTAGAGTGCTTGAGAGTGGGGCGGGGGCGGGAGTCGATGGGTGATAATGCGGTGGGAATAACCCAATTTCGGTTGACAGGACCTGCAGTTAAGGCGGTCACGCCTTTTGTGGTGGGAAAAATATTTAGTATATATTCCTGACTACTTAAAATTTGGTAAACTTCTTAAATGCATGAGGAAAATCATCGTGTGTTTATGTTCTTCGGATTTCTTGAATTCAATAAAGTTCCTGCAAAGTTTAACCTCCTCCTCCCATCAGTAATGTCATAGCCCAGTAAAAGGATATTATAATATTCTTCTTCGTGGTACCCATAGTAGAAATTTAACAATGTGGTATCATATAACTTTATCTCTATTAAATTCTTTCTCATTTAAGAATACTTAATATTTTAATCCAATTGCCGCCATGTTATTTTATTAATCTCATTATCATTCATTTGATAAGAAGTGTAATTATTAGTTCTCCTTAATTTTTTTAATGTTCTTTGTATTTGAAATACTGCGTTTTTATTACAAATGTAATATTAAAAAAATTATATGGCAGCTTGAAATTTTTTTTACAGTCTATAAAGTTGTTACACTTATTTAATTTCAGACAGTTTCAGCAGCGTGGTGGACCAGTTAGACGCTCGCTTGACACTCCGATTCAAAATTGTTTACGTTACCCGTGCCTTTTAAAGATGTGAACTCGAAAACCATTCTTCCTAAAGCAAAATTTACAGTCTCTTCGTAAGAATAAACTATTGTTAAATATATTTAAGTTTAAGAAATGCTTATTGAAATCATGACAGCCTAATTTTCGAAGTACAAACTGAAAGGTAAGAGTTGAAACTATTTTCGTGGAACGTAACAGAGGATTAGGTCCTTGACAAGTTGAGCCAATTTCAGGAACACAAGTTTTCATCGTTCAATATTTAAGAGTGCACACGTTTGATGTATTTAATACCTAGTGCATTTGTTGAACTATGAAGTGTATATACAAGTTTCATCGTTAGGGATTTAGTCCAGGAATAAAAATGACTTGTTTATGTGACTACTGCGGTACCGTTATTTCCCGGAGATACAGATCACTTGGGAGAGGCTCGCGCCGTGGAGTGAAGGCTTGCTTTAACATTTTATTAGCACCAGCATGTATTGAACCGCGTAAACTCGAAGATTGAAATATATTTCTTGGTTTCCCAAAACGTCCAATCCGGCCTCAAACAGGTGGCAGATACCACAATTGCAAACTGATAAAAGGAAGAACACGTCAGGTAAATAGAATCTGCAGAATCCTCATTGGCACATTCATGGTAGCTCCTCCTTATCCAAGAAGACTCCTTTGTCATATGTATACCCACCCCTTGTCTGTCATAAGCCTGCCCAGCCCAGAACTGTCACATCATAATCTTTGACAACTAAAATCTAAATCAAAATGCATAGTTGCTAAAGTACCTTGGCACTAATGTCAGACCTCAGGGGCTGTTCCCACTCCTCTTGGTGCTAAACATTTACAAATAAATTACCAACAATGTTTTATCATTAAATGTTCAATTTAACTAGGTTTGAATACATAAGTGTATTTTAGTAATTTGTTTTGCTATTTTCAACATGGGATGATAGGAGGGGAAGCATATAATGTTCTTGGTTAGGGCAGTTCTTACCTTGGTGAATCCTTACCTGGCTTAGTGTTAAAGAGGTAAGAGAACATAAAGCTCATAAGGGATGCCTCTTCTTGACTGTCTTACAATTTCAAACTGGTCATAATGACATCTGTTTTTATATACACATGTGCTAGTAATCACATTTTCAGTAAGGCCATTCCACTTATTCACTACCCTTGAAAAAGTACTCCAGTAGTGTCCTCTTATGGTGGTACCTATATTTCTATATATTTTTTCCCAGTCTTGTGTAACTATAATGATTTTTCCCTCAACAGGTGTTAAATGAAATGTACGGTTGTTCCTTTAGTACTAGTATTTTGTTAGCAGTAGCTAGTTCTTCCAGGTATTTATGAATTTTTGTCTTGCTTTCTTGAAGAGTAGGTTAGGAAATACCTAGTTTTTGCCAGTGCCCCCCGCCCCCCCAACCATAGATACCCCAAGATTATTGTGGGGGGGGGAGTGTCTCAGAAAGTATTAGATGGGATGAAACTGAACAAATTTGTGCTTCTATCCTTGGGGACAATATTGCATTGAAGACTTGTAGTTGTAGAGGGGGTAAAGGAGAAATTTAAGGAAGGTTGTAAAGATTAAGTGATCTACAAAGTGAAGAATAGTCTAATCAAAGTGCTACATGACTCTTATCTATAGAAGTGTCACTAAAGTCCCCAAGATTTTGATTGCATATTGCATGCAGTCAGTACCCTAACTTGTTAATATGAGGTTAATACTTTTAAGAACTGTAGTGACACCTCTACAGATTGGTTGCACTTATACTTTGATACACTTTGATGACTTCTGTTGGTGATCGACGCAGCTAGACCTGGGGTCCCACTGTGACCAGGCAACTCCCTCACATCAATGGTCCAATCGATCAGTTGGTTGGCGTTGGAGTTGGTGTATCCTGGTGTTGGTGGCTGGTCTGGTATTTTGGCCAACCATATATCCAGATGTTTTTTGAAGGTGTCTGGAGACACCCCTGTTATGTTTCTCAGTGTGGACGGGATGCAGTTGAACAATCTTGGCCCACTGAACGAGAAGCTGTTGTGTATTCTGGACTTGATGCTCAGTGTTGATCCAGGAGTAGTCCTCACATAGCACAACCTCCCTCTTCTTTGGTGGACTGTTTCTTGAATACAAGTGTTGGGCACCCTCTTTTCTAACACCTTCCAGGTGTAGATGATAATATAGCGTTCCCTGCACTGTTGGAGAGAAAACAGCTGCAACTCCTTCAGCCTCTCCCAGTAATTCAGTTCCTGGAGCCCATGTATTTTGCTAGTGAAAGTCCTTTGGGGCCCTTCAATCTCAATAATTTCTGATATTTTCTGGGGAGACCAAAGTTGGCAGCAGTATTCTAGGTGTGGTAGAACTAATGATTTCCACAGGGTTAGCATAAACCTTGGACTTCTTGTCTGGAGGGTACGTAGGATCCACCCTGATAACTTTCTCTAATAGTGGGAGACTAATCTCCAATGAAAAAAGAATGTAAATGGAATTTAACATCTAGATGTAATCATCACACACACTGAACACCTTATTCTACAATGCCCCACATTAACAATTTGTAGACAGCAACACATTTCATTGGGTGGCCATAGTTACCTGGGAGTTTAGTGTTTTGTACAAGATATCTGGAGTAATGGATTGATTGATCAACATCTATACCTCTTTTCAGATACCTTTCAGAAATATTTTACCATCTGACTCCACTTTTTGAGAGTAATAAAGTCTCCAAGGATAGAAGCACTGGTTATTGATGAAATAAATAAAATTAATGCTGCCCAAAAGTTGTTCAAGTGAAAATAAAGACCAAGGTGACTGAATGCATGGAGAATGTCATGAGTAGAAAGAAGTGGACAAATTAGAAGAGAGGAGAGCTTGTGTATGCATGGAAGGACATTGCAGCTCTAAGGGATGTTTTCATCTGCTTTTTAAATTACATGCTCCTTATGCTAACAATATTTTCATGGTCAAAGCCAGAAAAGTCATTTTCAGGGGTAATCAGTTGATTACCATCAGCTGTTGTTTATGCTTCGTTTTCACACTATCTGAATTTCCACTTCCTCTTACCTTCTACTTCTTTTTCTTATTGTACCACCACCACCCTTTGAATACTAGAGACCCCACCTATATCTTATGACTTTACCAAGTTTAAAGTTCTCATTTTGGTGATTACTTTTCCTCCGAGGGAAATACTTTGCATGTTTTCATTGACCACAACAACACTGGTGAACATCTAGGGCATATATCTGGTGTGTCACTCATGTTGGTATCTACCTATATACCAAGGGCTTCTTCCTCTTTTAAGGGAGGTAACCAGTCAAGGCATCCACACCTACCCATTCCACACCCATCCACCACCCTTGTTCTCCGCTTATCTTAGTTCCTCTTGGATGAAGGGTCATCCCTGTTCCCCGCCCACTGCCTGGGTATGGACTTGTATTAACCCATTAAACTCCGATGACAAGATTCTTGTCATTTAGACGAATAAAACAATCATAAAACACCAAAATGTTTGATCAAACAACACCAGAAAAATGTGACGTCAGTCCTCGCTTCGCGAAGCGAGGACTGACGTTCCTGTATGGGGCATTGACAGCAATGTCTATGCAGTCATATTTTAGGAATTTAAGGGACATCTTGTGAACCAGTTATGCAGCACTCTTGCATGATTGGAAGCTAGTATCCACTCAAGAAAAGAATGTTGATAACCTTTGATGGCTATTGTCCCTCTATTCAGCTACCCTTTTTAAATCTGTATCATCTTTGACTGCCTCTAAGGTGTGATTTTTATCCCCAAGGTAAAAGTTTTTGTTATAGCCAACAATATAGGGTACTAATTTATGGTTGTATATTTTTCAGTATCGGGGTGCTAGATCTATTCTGCAGGGCTTGCTTAGGTATCTATTCTTGTTGTCTAGTATGTCATGTCATGTCAGATTGTATGTCTGTTGTGTAACCAAACACAGTATTCTGGTAACAGTGAATTACCATAACATTCTTGTATATCACCAAGGTGGAGCAGTACTCATGCATGGGTACTGTATTATTAAAAAAGTTAATTGTGTTCTTGTTCTTTTGCAGACAAGATGAGTGTTCAAAAGGAAAACAGCGTCATGAAGCAGTTGTGGTCACTTCGTTCTGAGGACCCAACTCAGTATTATACTCTTGTCAAGATGCACTTGTCCTTTGCTACAGATCTGTCTACAGACCAGTAAGTTGTTTAAGAATATTAGACATCAATTCCATGTTTGTGCATCACCTCCATATTCCATGCTCTATCCATTCCTGTAACATCTGCCTTATTTCTTGAAAACCTTCTCTTCCTTGCTGTTGCCTCCCATTTATATTTCAAGTCTGTTCTCTATCCCTCTCGGTCCCCTCATGCAGAAAAGAAGACAGATTTCTCTGTCTTTTCTTTTTCTGCATGAGGGGACGAAGAGGTAGGTGGTCACCAATTTAATGAAGTGGCCCTGCTGTGGATGTGCTGTGTCTTGCGACATTGCTTTTGACCCAGGGCACTGGGCAAGATGCAGGGATGACCTGTCATCAAGGAGGAGCCAAAATAAGATGGAGGGGAGTGGAGTGTGTGGGATTTATTAATTTTTATTTATTTATTTATTTATTTATTTATTTATTTTTTGCTACCTCCCTTGTAAGGGGGAAAAAGCCTTTGGCATATGTATGTATGTATGTGCTCTATACACTGACAAATATAATCTTTCATAGAAGTTTAAATTTATTCATAACACAGTTGAATGAAGTTTTGACAATTCTAAAAATCATTATGGTTTAATTCTATTGAATAAAATAAATTATAGAAGCCAGGATAATAATTGTTGCCTCAAGTTCCTCTGACTGAAAACCTGCAGCCCTACATTTATTGAAAATGGTCCTCAGGCTTTACTATGTCACCACCTTTCAGTAATAGTAAAAAGGTGATGTAGTTGAAGTTGAGGGTCCAGTCAAGACATTGATCTCAAGACTGCACCTGATGGAGGTGAGGGTGCTGACATTTGGGCAGCGTGGAGAGATTCTCCAACATCATCTCACAAGACCACTTGTAGGCACTTCTCACAGATGAAAAACATTAATTCATACACAAGAATGAAGGAGACTGCAAGAGACCACAAGGCCCACACTAGGCATTTCCATGTCCATTTCCACCTGTCATCCCCATCCATAAAGTTGTCTTATAAAAGGCTGAAATGGTGTTTGTTGAATGAAAACACAATTAGTAAAAACTGCTTTGGTATGGAAGATACTATTTATTTCTTATAAGCAAAAGTAAATATCTGTATATTGTTTTAGAATAAACTTCATGTTTAGGTATACATTACTTTTATTCACTGTTATATTCACTCAAATTACAGGTGTGATGGTTTGATGGAGGAGAAAGTAGAGTCACCCTCAGGAAAAAGCTCAGGGCGCTGGAATCTGACTCCTCTTATTAGGAGATTAGGAAGACCAATGGGGAATGCATGGAGAGGTGTCATGGAGGGAGCACCACTTACGCAAGAAGGTGTTTGTCAGGCCTATCAACTCATTCACTATCTGAACAGGGATTATAGTGAGTAATCATAATTTTTACTGTTTCCATTTATTTATTTACCCTGGCTGGGGTATTGGCTGCATGTTATTGTGGGGTTAAAATGTAGCTGATACCTTAGGCCCTATGTAGACCCTAAAGTTTAGGGTCTATATTGGGTAGCCCTGTGGACCAGAGTCGTACATCATTTTGTCTGTGGTAGAGGAAATCTCTATCTATAGAGAAACGAAACTTTATTATATTGCAACTGTCCCTCTGTTATGCTGTACCCCCAACTCCTGATACTATCCTGTACCACTTCTCTGAGTGTTCTTTTATTTTTGTTTATTTATTTGATTTGATTTATTTTTATTTGTTTATTTATTTAATTTTTTTTCCAAATGCTTTGGTGGGGCAGAAGATTCCTTCCACCAAGTCTTCCCTCTTGGTAAAAGGCAACAAGAGCAGGATAGGGATAGGATTAGGCATTCTACTCCCTGTAGCCCCAAAGGGGACATTTTTAGTTCTTGGGGAGGAAAAAAATATATATATACAATACCCTAAGGTTCAAGTCTTTTAATGTGCATGGATGTTATAGATGAGAATAAAAGGGAAGAGATGGGTAGTGTGTTTGCGAGAAGAAAGATGGATGGGTTGGCATGGAGTGAAAGGGAGGGGCAATTTTGAGTTTGGAAGTTTAGTTGAGTGCATGTCGGGAGTGAAGAGAGGATGAGAGAGAAGAGGTGGCTATACTAGTAAGTAAAGAGATAGGTAAGCATGTGGTGGGGTGGAAGGATGTTTCTTCAAGGTTAAAGTGGATGAAGGTGAAACTGGGAAGGGAGGTGCGAGTTTTTGAAAGTGCATATGGTCCTGGTAGTGAGAACAGTGTAGAGGGAAGTGAGTTTTTAGATTTAAACAAGTGCATATAGGATTTAGGGAGAAATGTCAATGTAGTGGTATTGGGAGTTCTTATTGGTAGAGTAAGAAATGAACCAATTGACAGAGTGGTTGGGAAGTGTGGAGTTCCAGGAAAAAATCATAGTCTAGAGTTGATAGCAAAAACAGAGTTTAGGAAGAAAGTCAAGCACAAGTACACATGGGAAAGGGTGGTAGATAGGGCTGTAATGGACTACATAGTAGCAACCAGGAGAAGAATAGGAAAAGTTTTGCATGCACATGTTCTAAGGGGAGATAGTGGGGAATATCGGATAATTTTTTGGTGGAAGGTAAGTTGAGAGTGGAGGATAGATGGAGAAAGGAAAAGGAGAGATGGTAGGGAGGTGCCTAGAGTAAATTGCTTAAATGAGAAAGAAAAGGAGTACAGGAAGCTGAGAGAGGAGTTGGAGGGAGTGAAGTTATAGAGTAAAACTAGGAGTGGAGGAATGGGGATATTTCAAGGAATTGTAAGGTGAGCAAAGTTGGTGTTTGGAACAAGGATGGGAGGAAATAGAAGGAAGGGTAGAGAGTGGTGGGATGAAGCAAAAAAGGTTGTAGAAGAGAAGCAAGCATTCATAGAGGAGGGGTTAAGGAAGTTAGTGACAGAGTTTAGGAAGGTGTGCAGAAGAAAAGTTGAAGGTAAATGTGAGTAAAATGTGATGAGATGTACAAGGGGAGAATGTTGCAGCAAATTAGAAGCGAGTATTAAGGGAAAGAGACTGGAGGAGGAAGTGGATATCTAGATGCTTGGGTGCAAATATGGTGGGAAAGGGAGGAGTGGAGGTAGAATGTAGATTGAGAGAAGCAAGTAAGTGCCATGGTGGATTAAAAAGTGTAATGAGAAATAGACATTTGAGAATGGACACTAAGAGGAGATTGTATGGAGTGATTGTGCTGACAGCACTGTATGGGGCAGAAACATGGAACATAAGAGAGGAGGATTTTGAATGTGTTTGAGATGAAATGCCTGAGAAGTATGGTAAGGGTTACTTGGTTGGATAGAGTGAGAAACGAGGAGGTGAGGATGAAAGTGGAAGTGGAAAAAGAGATGAGAGATGGGGCTGATGAAAGATTATTGGGATGGTTTGGACACATGGAAAGAATGAGTGAAGGAAAATTAGTAAAAGAGGTGAGGAAGGCAGAGTTGGGGGGAGTGAACATGAGGGGATGACCAAGGATGAAATGGATTGGGGTAAAAGAGGTTTTGGGAAAGAGGGGAATGTCTGTTGGGGAAGGATGGGAGAAGACAAGATAGGGGTGAATGGAAAATGGTTGTGTATAGATGATGATGTGATGCATGGAACGGGGTGGGTAAGGGATGGGGGGAGTATGTTTGAATGATGTTTTGAAAAAAGCCCAACAGGATTTCTGTCTTGTCTTTTTCTGCATGAGGGGACAAAGAGGGGAGGTCACTGATTAAATGAAGCTGTCTTGCTACATTGCTTCTGACCCAGGGCAGTGGGCAAGATGCAGGAGGAGCCAAGAAAAGAGGGAGGGAGGGGTATTGAATGCTAGTGGAGTATGTGAGGATGAAATAAGTGGGAGTGGATTCATGCATTTGACTTAGGCTACTTCCCTTGGAAGTGGGAAGGAGCCTTTGGTATATGTATGTACTAGGTTGGGTAGAGTGGTGGTGAGGAGAGGAGGTGAGGTGTGAAAAAGGAGATGGCAAATATGGCTGATAAAAGAGTATTGGGATGGTGTGGACACATGGGAAGAATGAGTAAAGAAAGATTAGTAAAAGGTGTGGATGGTAGAGGGAGTGAATTTGAGGGGATGACTGAGGATGAGGTGGATTTCTCACCATCTTCTCTTTTGGCAGGAAAGGGAGGAGTGGAGGTAGAATGTAGATTGAGAGAAGCAAGTAAATGCCTTGGGGGATTAAGATATGTAATGAGAAATAGACATTTGGGTGCTAAGAGGAGGTTGTACAAAGGAGTGATTGTGCCAACAGCACTATATGGGGCAGCAAAATGGAACATAAGAGAAGAGGAGTTTGAATGTGAGATAAGGTGCCTGAGAAGTATGATAGAGGTTACTTGGCTAGATAGAGTGAAAAGTGAGGAGGTGAGGAGGAGAATAGGTGTAGAAAGGGAGTTGGAAGATAGGGTTGATGAGAATATTGTGATGATTTGGACACATGGAAAGAATGAGTGAAGAATGATTAGTAAAAGGTGTGTGGAAGTAGTGAATATGATGGGGCAACCAAGGATGAGATGGATGGATGAGGTAAAAGGGGCATTGGGAAAGAGGACAGACCATAGGGGTGAATGGAGAATGGTCATGTATGAATGATGCTGTGATGCATGGATGGGGGATGGTGAGGGAATGTGTGTGAAAAATAAGTTGAAACAGCCCGAAGGGATTTCTCCCCGTCTTCTCCATTTCAACATGAGGGGATTGATAGGGGAGGTCGCAGATTTAATGAAGCAGCCTTGCTGTGTTATACTGTATCTTGTGACACTACTTCTGACCCAGGGCAGTGGATGAGATGCTGGGATGACCCATCATCCAAGAGGAGCCAAGATGAGAGGGAGGAGGAGTATGTGTGGGGATGGAATGGTTGGGAGTGGATTTTATGCCTTTGTTTTTGGCTACCTCCCTTGTAAGGGGAAAAAGGCTTTGGTATATGTATGTATACTAAGTCTGGTGATTGAATAAGCAGTCCTGAGATGTCTCATGTCAATGAATGCCTAAACCACTAGCCTCTTTGGTAATTTTGTTTTTATTTTCATGAATGTTTTTTCCAGATATTACTCAGGAAGGGCTTTTTCGGAAAAGTGGAAGTGTAACTCGTCAGCAAGAGCTCAAGGCTCTGTTAAATTCAGGCCGTGATCTTAACCTGGACTATGGAAACTATTCAGCCCATGACTGTGCATCAGTTCTCAAGAATTTTCTTGCTGATTTGCCAGAACCCTTGCTCTCTGAATCTCATTACAAGATCCACTGTAAAATTGCAGGTTTGTATGTTTGTCTCTCTCTCCCTCCTCCCTCTTCTCTCTCTCCCTCCTCCCTCTTCTCTCTCTCCCTCCTCCCTCTTCTCTCTCTCCCTCCTCCCTCTTCTCTCTCTCCCTCCTCCCTCTTCTCTTTCTCCCTCCTCCCTCTTCTCTCTCCCTCCTCCCCCTTCTCTCTCTCCTCCCTCTTCTCTCCCTCATCCTTCCTCTCTCCCTCCTCCCTCTTCTCTCCCTCACCCCTCTTCTCTTCCTCTTCCCTCTTCTCTCCCTCCTCCCTCTTCTCTCCCTCCTCCCTCTTCTCTCCCTCCCCACCCTCCCTCCCTCTCTCTCTCTTCCTCCCTCTTCTCTTTCTCCCTCCTCCTCCCTCCTCCCTCTTCACTTTCTCCCACCTCCCTCTTCACTTTCTCTCCCTCCTCCCTCTTCGCTTTCTCCCTCCTCCCTCTTCGCTTTCTCCCTCCTCCCTCTTCGCTTTCTCCCTCCTCCCTCTTTCGCTTTCCTCCCTCCTCCCTCTTCTCTTTCTCCCTCCTCCCTCTTCTCTTTCTCCCTCCTCCCTCTTCTCTTTCTCCCTCCTCCCTCTTCTCTTTCTCCCTCCTCCCTCTTCTCTTTCTCCCTCCTCCCTCTTCTTTCTCCCTCCTCCCTCTTCTCTTTCTCCCTCCTCCCTCTTCTCTTTCTCCCTCCTCCCTCTTCTCTTTCTCCCTCCTCCCTCTTCTCTTTCTCCCTCCTCCCTCTTCTCTTTCTCCTCCCTCCCTCTTCTCTTTCTCCCTCCTCCCTCTTCTCCTCCCTCCTCCCTCTTCTCCTCCCTCCTCCCTCCTCCCTCTTCTCCTCCCTCCTCCCTCTTCTCCTCCCTCCTCCCTCTTCTTTCTTTCTCCCTCCTCTCTCTTCTTTCTTTCTCCCTCCTCCCTTTTCTTTCTCCCTCCTCCCTCTTCTCTTTCTCCCTCCTCCCCTCTTCTCTTTCTCCCTCCTCCCTCTTCTCTTTCTCCCACCTCCCTCTTCTCTTTCTTTCTCCCTCCTCCCCTCTTCTCTTTCTCCCTCCTCCCTCTTCTCTTTCTCCCTCCTCCCTCTTCTCTTTCTCCCTCCTCCCTCTTCTCTTTCTCCCTCCTCCCTCTTCTCTTTCTCCCTCCTCCCTCTTCTCTTTCTCCCTCCTCCCTCTTCTCTTTCTCCCTCCTCCCTCTTCTCTTTCTCCCTCCTCCCTCTTCTCTTTCTCCCTCCTCCTCCTTCTCTTTCTCATCCCTCTTCTCTTTCTCCCTCTCCTCCTTCTTCTCTTTCTCCCTCCTCCCTCTTCTCTTTCTCTCCCTCCTCCCCTCGTCCTTTCTCCCTCCTCCCTCGTCTCTTTTCTCCCTCCTCCCTCTTCTCTTTCTCCCTTCTCCCTCATCCCTCTTCTCTTTCTCCCTCCTCCCTCTTCTCTTTCTCCCTCCTCCCTCTTCTCTTTCTCCCTCCTCCCTCTTCTCTTTCTCCCTCCTCCCTCTTCTCTTTCTCCCTCCTCCCTCTTCTCTTTCTCCCTCCTCCCTCTTCTTTCTCCCTCCTCCCTCTTCTTTCTCCCTCCTCCCTCTTCTCTTTCTCCCACCACCCTCTTCTCTTTCTACCTCCTCCCTCTCCTCTTTCTCCCTCCTCCCTCTCCTCTTTCTCCCTCCCTCCTCCCTCTTCTCTTTCTCCCTCCTCCCTCTTCTCTTTCTCCCTCCTCCCTCTTCTCTTTCTCCCTCCTCCCTCTTCTCTTTCTCCCTCCTCCCTCTTCTCTTTCTCCCTCCTCCCTCTTCTCTTTCTCCCTCCTCCCTCTTCTCTTTCTTCCTCCTCCTCCTCCCTTTTCTCCCTCCTCCCTCTTCTCTTTCTCCCTCCTCCCTTTCTCCCTCCTCCCTTCTCTTTCTCCCTCCTCCCTCTCCTCTTTCTCCCTCCTCCCTCTCCTCTTTCTCCCCTCCTCCCTCTCCTCTTTCTCCCTCCTCCCTCTCCTCTTTCTCCCTCCTCCCCCTCTCCTCTTTCTCCCTCCGTCCCTCTCCTCTTTCTCCCTCCTACCCCTCTCTCTTTCTCTCCCTCCTCCCTCTCCCTCTTTCTCTCCCTCCTCCCTCTCCCTCTTTCTCTCCCTCCTCCCTCTCCCTCTTTCTCTCCCTCCTCCCTCTCCCTCTTTCTCTCCCTCCTCCCTCTCCTCTTTCACACTCCTCCCTCTCCTCTTTCTCTCCTTCCCTCTCCTCTTTCTCTCCTTCCCTCTCCTCTTTCTCTCCTTCCCTCTCCTCTTTCACCCTCCTCCCTCTCCTCTTTCTCTCCCTCCCTCTCCTCTTTCTCCCTCCTCCCTCTCCCTCTTTCTCCCTCCTCCCTCTCCTCTTTCCCCTCCTCCCTCTCCTCTTTCTCCCTCCTCCCTCTCCCCTCTTTCTCACTCCTCCCCCTCCTCTTTCTCCCTCCTCCCCTTCCTCTTTCTCCCTCCTCCCTCTCCTCTTTGTCCCTCCTCCCTCTCCTCTTTGTCCCTCCTCCCTCTCCTCTTTGTCCCTCCTCCCTCTCCTCTTTGTCCCTCCTCCCTCTCCTCTTTGTCCCTCCTCCCTCTCCTCTTTGTCCCTCCTACCTCCCCTCTTTGTCCCTCCCCCTCTTCTCTTTCTCCCTCCTCCCTCTTCTCTTTCTCCCTCCTCCCTCTTCTCTTTCTCCCTCCTCCCTCTTCTCTTTCTCCCTCCTCCCTCTTCTCTTTCTTCCTCCTCCCTCTCTCCTCTTTCTCCCTCCTCCCTCTCTCCTCTTTCTCCCTCCTCCCTCTCTCCTCTTTCTCCCTCCTCTTTCTCCCTCCTCCCTCTCTCCTCTTTCTCCCTCCTCCCTCTCTCCTCCTCTCTCTTTCTCTTCCCTCTCTCCTCCCTCTCTCCTCTTTCTTTCTCCTCCAAGTCTCTCCTCTTTCTTTCTCCTCTTTCTCCCTCCTCTCTCCTCTTTATCTCTCCTCCCTCTCTCCTCTTTTCCTTTCTCCTCCCTCTCTCCTCTCCCTCTCCTCTTTCTTTCCTCCTCCCTCTCTCCTCTTTCTTTCTCCTCTTTCTCCCTCTCTCCTCTTTCTCCCTCTCTCCTCTTTCTCCCTCTCTCCCCCTCTCCCTCTCTGCTCTTTCTCCCTCCTCCCTCGCCTCCTCTTTCTCCCTCCTCCCTCTCTCCTCTTTCTCCCTCCTCCCTCTACTCTTTCTCCCTCCTCCCTCTCTCCTCTTTCCCTTCTCCCTCCTCCCTCTCTCCTCTTTCTCCCTCCTCCCTCTCTCCTCTTTCTCCCTCCTCACTCTCTCCTCTTTCTCCCTCCTCCCTCTCTCCTCTTTCTCCCTCCTCCCTCTCTCCTCTTTCTCCCTCCTCCCTCTCTCCTCTTTCTCCCTCCTCCCTCTCTCTCCTCTTTTTCCCTCCTCCCTCTCTCCCTTTCTCCCTCCTCCTCCCTCTCTCCTCTTTCTCCCCCCTTCCCTCTCTCTCTCCTTTCTCCCCCTTCCCTCTCTCTCTCCTCTCTCCCCCCTCCCTCTCTCTCGCTCCTCCCTCTCTCCCCTCCCCTTCCCTCTCTCTCTCATTCCCTCTCCCCTCTCCTTCCCCTCTCTCTCTCCTCCTCTCTCTCTCTCCTCCTCCCCTCTCCCCCTTCCCTCTCTCTCTCTCCCTCTCATCTTCCCTCTCTCTCCTCCCTCTCCCCCTTCTCTCACTCCCCTCTCCCCTCTTCCCTCTCACTCTCCACTCCCCTCTTCCCCCTCACTCTCCTCTCCCCTCTTCCCTCTCACTCTCCTCTCTCCTCTTCCCACTCTCCTCTCCCCTCTTCCCTCTCACTCTCCTCTCTCCTCCCTCTCTCCTCTTCCCTCTCTCTCTCTCTCCCCCCTTCCCTCTCTCTCCCTCTCACCCCCTCCCCTCTCTCTCTCCCCTCTCTCTATCCCTCCCCCCTTCCCCTCTCTCTCTCTCCCCCTCTCCCCCCTTCCCTCTCACTCTCCTCTCCCCTCCTCCCCCTTCCCTCTCTCTCTCTTTCTCCCCCTTCCCTCTCTCTCTCTCCCCCTTCCCTCTCTCTCTCTCTCGCCCTTTCTCTCTCTCTCTCTCCCCCCTTCTCTCTCTCTCTCACCCCTTCACTCTCTCTCTCTCACACATTCACTCTCTCTCTCTCCCCCCTTCCCTCTCTCTCTCTCCCCCCTTCCCTCTCTCTCTCTCCCCCTTCCCTCTCTCTCTCTCCCCCCTTCCCACTCTCTCTCTCCCCTCTCTCCCCTCTCCCCCTTCCCTCTCTCCCTCTCCTTCCCTCTCCCCTCTCCCCTTTCCCTCTCTCCATCTCCCCTCTCCCCCTTCCCTCTCTCTCTCTCCCCTCTCCCACTTCACTCTCCCCCTTCCCTCTCTCTCTCTCCCCTCTCCCCCTTCCCTCTCTCCCTCTCCCCCGTCCCCTCTCCCCCTTCCCTCTCTCTCCCTCTCCCCCTTCCCTCTCTCTCCCTCTCCCCCTTCCCTCTCTCTCCCTCTCCCCCTTCCCTCTCTCTCCCTCTCCCCCTTCCCTCTCTCTCCCTCTCCCCCTTCCCTCTCTCCCTCTCCCCCTTCCCTCTCTCCCTCTCCCCCTTCCCTCTCTTCCCTCTCTCCTTCTCCCCATTCCCTCTCTCTCTCCCCATTCCCTCTCTCTCCCCATTCCCTCTCTCTCTCCCCATTCCCTCTCTCTCTCCCCATTCCCTCTCTCTCTCCCCCTTCCCTCTCTCTCTCCCCCTTCCCTCTCTCTCTCCCCCTTCCCTCTCTCTCTCCCCCTCTCTCCCTTCCCTCTCTCTCCTCCTCTCTCCCTTCCCTCTCTCTCCTCCTCTCTCCCTTCCCTCTCTCTCTCCCCCTCTATCCCTTCCCTCTCTCTGTCCCCCTCTCTCCCTTCCCTCTCTCTCCCCCTTCCCCTCCTCTCCTTCCTCCCCCTTTCCCTCTCTCCCTTCTCCCCCTTCCCCTCTCTCTCTCCCCATCTCCCCTTTCCCTCTCTCTCTCCCCCTCTCCCCCTCTTTCTCTCCCCCTCTCCCTACCCTCTCTCTCCTCCCCCTCTCCCTCTCTCCTCTCTCCCCCTTCCCTCTCTCTCTCCACTCTCCCCCTTCCCTCTCTCTCTCCCCTCTCCCCCTCCTCCCTCTCTCTCTCCCCTCTCCCCCTTCCCTCTCTCTCTCCCCTCTCCCCCTTCCCTCTCTCTCTCCCCTCTCCCCCTTCCCTCTCTCTCTCCCCTCTCCCCCTTCCCTCTCTCCCCTCTCCCCCTTCCCTCTCTCTCTTCCCTCTCTCCCCTCTCCCCCTTCCCTCTCTCTCCCCTCTCCCCCTTCCCTCTCTCTCGTCCCCTCTCCTCCCTTCCCTCTCTCTCTCTCCTCCTCTCCCCCTTCCCTCTCTCTCTCTCGTCCTCCTCCCCCTTCCCTCTCTCTCTGTCCCCTCTCTCCCACCTTTCCTCTCTCTCTCCCCTCTCCCCCTTCCCTCTCCCCCTTCCCTCTCCCCTCTCCCCCTTCCCTCTCCCTTCTCCCCCTTCCCTCTCCCTTCTCCCCCTTCCCTCTCCTCTCTCCCCCTTCCCTCTCCTCTCTCCCCCTTCCCTCTCCTCTCTCCCCCTTCCCTCTCCTCTCTTCCCCTACCCTCTCCTCCCCCTTTCCCTCTCTCTCCCCTCCCTCTCCCACTTCCCTCTCTCCCCTCTCCCCCTTCCTCTCTCCTCTCTCCCCCTCTCCCCCTTTCCTCTCTCTCTCTCCCCTCTCCCCCTTCTCTCTCTCTCTCCCCTCTCCCCCTTCCCTCTCTCTCTCCCCTCTCCCCCTTCCTCCTCTCTCTCTCTCCCTCTCCCCCTTCTGTCTCTCTCTCTCTCCCCTCTCCCCCTTCCCTCTCTCTCTCTCCCCTCTCCCCCTTCCTCTCTCTCTCTCCCCTCTCCCCCTTCCCTCTCTCTCCCCCTTCTCTCTCCCCCTTCCCTCTCTCTCTCTCCCCTCCCCCCTTTCCCTCTCCCCCTTCCCTCTCCCCCCCTCCCTCTCTCTCTCCCCCCTTCCCTCTCTCTCTCCTCTCTCTCCCCCTTCCCTCTCTCTCTCTCTCTCCCCTTCCCTCTCTCTCCCCCTTCTCTCTTTCTCCCCCTTCCCTCTCTCTCTCCCCCCTCTCCCCCTTCCCTCCCTCCCTCTCCCTCTCTCCCCCTTCTCTCTCCCCCCTCTCCCACTCCCTCTCCCCCTCTCCCCCTCTCTCCTCCCTCTCCCCCTCTCCCCTCTCTCTCCCCCTCCCCCCTCCTTCCCCCTTCTCCTCTCTCTCTCTCCCCTCCTCTCTCCCCTCTCCCCCTTCCCTTCTCCACCCCATTCCCCTCTCTCCCCCCCTCTCTCCCCTCCCTCTCCCCTTCCCTCCCTCTTCCTCTCTCCCTCTCCCCCTTCCCTCTCTCCCCTCTCTCCCTTCTCTCCCCTTCCCTCTCTCCCCTCTCCTGTACCTCCCTCTACCTCCCTCTCTCCCCTTTCCCCCTTCTCTCTCTCCCTCCCTTTTCCAGAAAATGTGGATAATGTGTTAAGCTCAATATGTTTAATCCCTGAGTGTGATGGAATAATTTGTAGATTTGTACTGGCTAATGCCATGTGATTTTACTCCCTCTGGAAGTCAGCATAGAGGTCAAAGGTGATGGCCATGGATGCAGATGAGCACCTGGCATGAGCCCTTCCCCCCCAAATGCCTTAAGAGATTTTCAGCATGGATCAAGACCCTGTTCAGTTTAGGATTTGCTTCATGGCTGTTCAAGAAGTGCTCATCAGAACAAAATTTGTATTGTTGGGGTCTTCAATTGAGTTGTTTAAAAATAATTTTTGTCGTTTAAAAAACAGAAATGAATCAAAGTACCCTAGACGAAGAGAAGAAGGAATTTGTACAAAAGCGACAAATTAAAGCACTGAGGTTGTTATTCCTCCTCCTACCCCATGAGAACTACCGCCTCCTTAAAGATCTGCTCATGCTCCTTAACCGAGTTACAAAACATCAAGACCAAAATAAAATGACTTCAATTAACTTGGGTACAATGTTTGCTCCACCTATACTTTGCCCCAGAAAGGTAAGATCTTTGTATTTTGGATTGTTTGTTTCGTACAAAGAAAAAGTAGTATACTTGGGTGACTTTAACTCTTGTGTTTTTTGTTTTGTTTTTTAATGGGCATGGTTACATTTTCACTGCTTTGCTGGGATAAGCAACTGGTACCTACATGTTATGGTCCTGCAATATGGACATCAAGGTAAATAATCTAAGATAAAATGAACAAAAAATGGGTGTTGGATTGGTGAATGGTGGGTGTATGCCTTGACTAGACCCTTCTCACAAATGGTAAAGGGCATTGTGGTATGTGTATGTATACATTTTTCCTTGGATTATATTGTTGCTTTATTTTTCATTTTCAGATGACTCCCAATGACTTGCAGTACATGTCAGGAAGCCTAAGTCATTCTGTGGCCTTCATGATTGATCACTGTGCAAAACTATTTCAGGTTGGTAGATGTGTTTGTGGAAGAACTGAGATGAGAGGGGAAGCAAAGGTGGTGGATGGGATTAGGTTTGTCCTTTAGTCTTGGCTACCTCACTTATAAGGGGAAAAAAGCCCTTGGTATATAGATAGATGAATAGATGTATTTGGGTGGGTCTTAATTTTTAAAGAAATGTCATAACTTTAGAATTATCTGGCAGGATGAGATTATTGAATACTCGAGATGTTCAGTTGAGGGTCCTATTTTGTACTGATAACACCAATTGAAACCTGTTTTCTTGGTATCGGTGGGATCTACTGCAGGTTTCTTGTCAATGGAACTAGAGGGAACAGTCATCGTTTGATTAACTTTTTTCTATACTGGCACTTTTACTGTTTTTTGCTGCTGCAGGGCTATTTTATTCATATGTATTCTTTCCCATCTCTTAAACCGTTCTGTGATACATGGCACATTTTTGCATTCAGGCTTCTGACAATATTTATTTATCCAAGTGGATTCCATGGGTAGCAGACAAGTTAGATCTAGTTTTGATCAACCTCTGCTATGTAGGTCGTACTGTAATTTTCCCCAGGGCACTACTAGCATTCATTTTTCTCTAAAATTCTCCTTCAGAAGCGGTTGTTTTGACAAGTGGATTTCAATAAAGTTTGTGGAAAGACCAAGTTTCCACTTTGTCTGAAGGTTATTAAATTTTTATTTCAGATTCCTATTGAACTAGAATACGATGTTAGGCAGTACTGGAGTAACAAAAAGACACTAAAGCACCAGCTGTCCAAGGTAGGTAATTCATGGGAAGAGATTTATGAGCATTATCTGCTGTGTCTATTAGGAGACTTGCACTAGTGTTTGTAACAATTTGCAAGTAGAAGAAATGAACAATCAGATTTGGTCATTCAGGGTCTGTAGGGAAAAAAAAATCTGAACAGTGACTTCATTAGCTTGTTTTCATGATCTATGAGATTTTCATATTTTGCAATTTGTTTTTATCTTGGTCAAGCTTCTGACCCAGGGCAGTGGACAAGGTGCAGGGATGACCCGTCATCCAGGAGGTGCTAAGATAAGAGGGAGGGTGGAGGGGTGGGGAGTGTATTCAGGGATAGAATGGGTGGGAATGATTTTATGCCTTTTCCTTTTTGGCTACCTCCCTTGTAAGGGGGAAAAAGCCTTGGTATATGTATGCAAGTAAAGTTTGATTCAGTTTTCTCAGGATTCAGGTTGTAATACAGGAGTCCCTCAAATAATGCGGGGGTTAGGTTCCTGAAATTACCGTGTATGACCAAATCCACGTATGCTGACATTCCATATTAAATACCGAGAACCGTATGTATGTGTGTGTGTGTGCGTGTATGTGGCGTATGCATGTTTGTGCGTATATACATGTGTGTGTATGTGGCGTATATACATGTGTGTATGTGGCGTATATACATGTGTGTGTATGTGGCGTATATACATATGTGTGTGTATGTGGCGTATACACGTGTGTATGTGGCATATGTATGTATGTGTGTGTGCATGCATGCGTGTGTGTCTGTGTTCACATGTACAAGTAAGCACATACGTGCGTGTGTCTGTTCGTATTTGTGTGTACATGCACGCACATTCACAACATACACTGGTTGTCTAACATATCTACGTGTGTAAGCATGTATATGTCTGTTTTTGATCTCCCGAATCACCACCGCCAGTAACAACATGAACCTCATAAGAGAAATTAAGACACAAGTGCAGTTATTATCAGACTTATTAGTTGTGTTCCAAATGAAAGAAACATTACACTTCAACAGGTTAGGGCTGTAAAATTTCACGATAGCACGGCGCAGGTGGTGGAAGCAACAAGCTAAAGCTTGTTGGCTACCCCCCTACCACCCCCTACTCCCCCTCTCCTCCCCTCCCTCCCTCCTGCATCAGTACCCGGAGGTTGACACGTGACCGCAGGCAGCCACCCACGGCTATCCCCTCGCCCCACACCCTTGTTTGAGCAGTTCCCAGTGTACATAATGACCACGTTATATGAGGATCGACTGTATATGGTAAAATAGAAAGCAGTCTCCACAAATGTTTGTGATGTTGCCGCGTGTGCGTATGCGTGCCCGACTTGGCACGAATTTTAAAACTGTTCTCTACATTTGAGATGGTTTTGAAATAAAATCTGTGTATGATTGAATCCGTGTTATTCGAATCCGCGTTATTTGAGGGACTCCTGTACAATATTCATTAAGATGAAACTGGCATAAAACCAATGATATAAATGTCCCTTAAATCATATATACCTTTATATTTGTCTTCCTCTATAATAAACATTTGCAGCGTTCAATGCAGGATGCACCGACAAATACCATCTTCACTTTTATTGACCGGGAACTGACAGCCCAAGCCAACAACCAAGATGTAACTGATGTAGCACTGGCTGAACTTTATGCATATGTACAGTCCCTACCCGATTCTGCAAAAAAACGTCGCCTAATTAAGCAGTTCAACAAGGAGAATGGTCCTGGTACTCCACATCTCAACAATTCTGTGCAAAAGAAAAGTGATATAAGGGTCAAGAGCCTAGGTGACTCAATTAAGGTAAGATCCTTGATATATATATATATATATATATAATTTTTTTTTCCAAGGCATAATTATATGAATGTTTTTAATGCATTGTTTAATGTCTTGTGTGTAAGCTTTTGAGCTTGATGTTTTGCTTACTTTTGTGCTTGTTTGTCTGCTTGAGGTGTGAATAACAAAATGGGTTGCTAAAATAGGATTGTAGGAAAATTGAAATATCATTTAGGATATTTTGATAAGGATTTATAACTTGATTTATAGGAATTTGCTGCTGGACTTTTTCAAGTTGTTTGGCTTTAAGATTTTAGGTTAATAATCACCATGTGATTTGGCTACCCCCCATGTAAAGGGGAAAGCCTTTGGTATATGTATGTGATTTGGTACTAATGCTTCTATATTCCCTGTTCCCCTGCATGTTGTAAAAGGCAACTAAATGGGGTTAATGAAGGGGGCCAGGCAACCTCTCCTTTTCTGTTTTCCTCGTGTATTCAGGGCAAAATGTACATTTTCACTTGGCATCTTGGATGATTGAAAGTGGAGTGCAAAGTCTTCTGACTGATACCTGCTCCAACAAACTAATTGCATAGGGCAAAGGTGATGGCTTCGACTGCAGTTTTGTGCCTCCTGGTGTATGTTCCTTATTTTATTTACCATCATTTCAAAATATAACCATTGTTTCCTTGGAAGTTTGAATGCTGAGGGTGCCCTCATCCTGCTTGTGACTAAGTATACCTCTGCCTGAGCAGTGTATGGGCATGTGTTCATTGTACAAGTTTATTGTTCTTTTCATGCCCTTGTGTGATTTCTGCATTTGGTTTTTGGCTTCTCACAGCTGCTCTGTTGAATTGTGTATGGATGATGCTGTGATGCATGGGAGATGGGGGGAGTGAGGGAGTGTGTGTGAATTATATTTTGATGCAGCCCAAAGGGATTTCTCCTGTCTTTCTGCATGAGGGGACTGAGTAATGGGTCACTGATTAAATGAAGCAACCTTGGTGTGGATGTGCTGTGTCTTGTTACATTGCTTCTGACCCAGGGCAGTGGGCAAAATGCAGGAATGACCTGTCATCCAAGAGGAGCCAAGAAAAGAGCGATGGAGTATGTGGGGATGAAATGGGTGGGAGTGGATTTATGCCTTTGACATTGGCTACCTCCCTTGTAAAGGGAAAAGAGCTGTTGTGTGTGTCTGTATATATATATATATAATTTTTTTTTTTTTTTTTTTTTTTTTTTTTTTTTTTTTTTTTTTTTTTTTTTTTTTTTTTTTTCTTCTCTCTCCACACAAAGGAAAAGGGGGACATGAGTAATTTCAGAGGGATCAGTTTGTGTAGTTGGGAAGGTTTTGATTGAGAGGATTAGGAAAGGTAGGGGTTGTGTGGATCAGATTTTTGTGGCAAGACATATGTGAGAAATGGTTAGGAAAAGGTGAAGATGTGTTTTGGGCCTTTATAGATTTGGTAAAGGCTTATAAGAGGGTAGACAGAAAGGCACTGTGGGATATTGCAGAAATGTGATAGGAAAACTGTTAGCTTCTTCCATATGGTGATTCCTACATAGGCATCTTGAGGAGCGAGTGGGTATGTGAGGATGCCAGCATCAATGTCTTGATTATATTTATTTTGTAGCTGATAGACCCCCAAATTCTGTAAACTAGTTTGATCACGTTTTGTGTGTTTATTATTGCTCAGAGTGAAAAAGAACAAGTAATACAGCAGTGACTTTATATTTTATAATGTGAATGGTGTGATGCATTGTACGTTAGGCATTCGATGCTGCTCTTGAAAATTTGACTTGTATTGAAGAGGCTAAGAGCATTTGAATCTTTACAATTGTAGTAGAGCCTGTGTTAGAAATGAAGAGTGAGTGGTTTGAGGTAATGGTTGGATTTCATCAGGGATGTGTTATGTCACCATGGCAGTTCAATTTATACATAGATGGGGCGATGCAAGGGTAATGGGCTGGGGATTGTAGATGGTTGTAGCAGGATCAAAGGAAGGATTAAGGAAGTTAGTGATGGAGTTCGGAAAGGTGTACAAAGGAAAGAAGTTTAACATGAATGTGGGTATAAGTAAGTTGATGAAATGTACAAGGAGAGAGTGGCAGCAAATTTGGAGCAAGTATTAAAGTAGACTGGAAGAAATGGATAGCTTTAGATACTTGGGGGCAAATGTGGCTGGAAGGGAGGAGTAGAGGTGGAGGTAGAATGTAGATTGAAAAAAGCAAGTAAATGAGAAAGACATTTGGGAATGGATGCTAAGAGGATATTGTATGTTGGGGTGATTGTGCTGACAGCACTGTATGATGCAGAAACTTGGAACATAAGAGAGGAAGTTTAAATATATTTGAGATGAAATACCTGAGAAGTATGGTAGGGGTAACTATGTTGGATAGAGTGAGAAACAGAGGTGAGGAGGATAGCAGGGTTGGAAAAAGTTGGGAGATAGGGTTGATGAAAGAGTACTGGGATGGTTTGGATATGTGGAAAGAATGAGTGAAGAAAAATTAGTAAAAGAAGTGTGGAAGGTAGAGAAGGATGGAGTGAACATGAGGTGGTGACCAAGATAAGATGGATGGGGTAAAAGGGGCATTGGGAAAGAGGGGGATGTCTTTTGAAGAAGGAAGGGAGAAGACGGAAGATAGTGGTGAGTGGAGAATGGTTGTGTATGAATGATGCTATGATGCATAGAAGGGAGTGGGTAAGGGATAGGGAGTTACAGAGCATGTGTTAATGATATTTTGATGCAGCTGGAAGGGATTTTTTCCCATCTCTTTTTCTGCATGAGGTGATGGAAAGGGGGGATTGCTGATTAAATGAAGCGGGCTTGTAAATGTGCTGCATCTTGCTACATTGCTTCTGACCCAGGGCAGTGGGTGATATGCTGGAATAACCTGTCATCCAGGAGGAGTCGAGAAAAAAGGGAGTGGAGTATGTGTGGATGAAATGGGTGAGAGTGGATTACGTGTTTGATTTTGGTTACCTACCCAGTAAGGGGGGAAAAGCTCTTGGTATATGTTTTTATTTTTTTCTCTCTCTCCTCCTCTCCCTCCCTCTAACATAAAGGACTTCCTAAACTGACTCTACAAAATTGGGAGGGTACTACCAACCAGAGGCTACCGTGGGAGTGGGCATGGCTTTTTTGTGTGTGCATCCTTTGAAAATGTCATTTGAGATGAAATATCAGGAAATTAAAAACTTGTATCACGGAGCTCGCCTTGTGATCCAAATCTCTTATCCAGGTGAATAGGCATCATCGTAATTTAGTCCAGCCTTCTTCGTCCTTTTCTCTCTCTCTCTCTCTCTCTCTCCCCCTCTATTTTTTCAGTATTTTCCCTTTTTTCTTGTTTATTTTTCCTCTTTGTCTATTATTTGTTTATTGTATTTTTTATTATTACATACATGCATATACCAAGGCTTTTTAGGTAGCCAAAAAGGAAAAGGCATAAAATCATTCTCACCCATTCCATCCCTGAATACACAACACACCCCTCCACCCTCCCTCTTATCTTAGCACCTCCTGGATGACAGGTCATCCCTGCACCTTGTCTACTGCCCTGGGTCAGAAGCAGTGTCGCAAGACACACCACATCCACAGCAAGGCCGCTTCATTAAATCGGCAACCCCCCTCTCCGTCCCCCCATGCATAAAAGGAGAAGACAGGGAGAAATCCCTTCAGGCTGCATCAAATTTTGCTCGCACATACTACCTCACCCCCCATCCCCCGTCCATTCCACCTCATGCATCACAACATCATCCATATACAACCATTCTCCATTCACCCCTGTCTTCTGTCCTCTCCCGTCCTTCCTCAACAGACATTCCCCTCTTCCCCAAAGCCCACTTCACCCCATCCATCCACCTCATCCTAGGACGTCCCCTCATGTGCACTCCCTCCACATCTGCCTTCCATACCTCTTTTACTAGTCTTTCTTCACTCATTCTTTCCATGTGCCCAAACCATCCTAATACGTTTTCATCAACCCTATCTCCCAACTCCCTTTCCACCCCTGTTCTTCTCCTCACCACCTCATTTCTCACTCTATCTAGCCTAGTAACCCCCATCATACTTCTCAGACACCTCATCTCAAACACATTCAAACTCCTTCTCTCTTCTTCTCTTATGTTCCATGTTTCTGCCCCATACAGTGCTGTTGGCACAATCACTCCTTCATACAGTCTCCTCTTAGCATCCATTCCCAAATGTCTGTTCCTCATTACACTCTTCAATCCACCAAGGCATTTACTCGCTTCTCTCAATCTACATTCTATCTCCACCTTCACTCCACCTTTTCCTGCCACATTTGCACCCAAGTATCTAAAACTATCCACTTCCTCCAGTCACTCTCCCTTAATGCTTACTTTCAGTCTACTGCCACTTTCACCGTACATCTCATCACCTTACTTTTACCCACATTTTATTATTGATTTTTATTTATTTACTCTCTCTCTCTCTCTCTCTCTCTCTCTCTCTCTCTCTCTCTCTCTATCTATCTATCTTTCATCTCTCTCTCATCTCTGTCATCTTTAGGGTATGTTTTTGTGCTAGTGTGTTCCCTAAGATAAAAGGGAAATGGGAGATGGTTTAGTGTGAGATGTATGGGAGTGGGTACCTATTGGTATATTGTGTTTTTGGGTGGTTGCAGCTCCTTTTCTTTCTGCATTGGTTTGTGCTGACAAGTGTAGTGCAAAGTCCAGATATTGTGTTTGAAGGATTGATGGGTTTTGAAAATGGGCAGATCTGTTGTCCATCTTGGACCACTACAAGCAGGTACCTGTCATTAGTTCCATAATATAGAGGAAAGAGTAAAAGTGAAGCTCATTGTAAAGGAGGCAAAGTAGAAAGCAAACTTATAAAGTGGGATAGGTGTTTTATAGAGAATTTTGTAAAGGATAGAAATATGTTTTGGAAACAAGTGAGAACAGTGAGGGAGTTTTGTCAGGTATAGGAAACTGTAAAGTGACATGCTAATGGGAGTGAAGGCAATAAGGAAGGATGAGTAGAGTATTTCAGGGGTTTGGTGAATGTTGAGGTGGTTAGGGGTTGATTGTGGCAGTGGAAGATGCTAGAAAAATGACTGATGGAAGAAGAAAATTATAGCACTATACAAAAAGGTAAGATACAAGGAGCATTAAAATGATGGGGTTATAGGAGATGGCAAGATACAAGGAGGATTGTAAGTGATGAAAGCTGGTAATGCACCTGGGTTAGATGGATGTCAAATGGAGTGTGGTGAAGGGAGTAGCAGTTTAGTGTATTGACTTGAGATTTTGTGTTTGCCTGAGGTAGTGTGCCACTGGATTTGGAATGTATATTTAGTTTCACAATAGATGCTAGAAAAGTGATTGATGGAAGAAGAAAATTATAGCACTATACAAAAAGGTAAGATACAAGGAGCATCAAAATGATGGGGTTATAGGAGATAGGAAGATACAAGGAGGATTGTAAGTGATGAAAGCTGGTAATGCACCTGAGTTAGATGGATGTCAGATGGAGTGTCTGGTGAAGGGAGTAACAGTTTAGTGTATTGACTTGAGATTGTTTAGTGTTTGCTTGAGGTAGTGTGCCACTGGATTTGGAATGTATATTTAGTTTCACAATAGATGCTAGAAAAATGACTGATGGAAGAAGAAAATTATGGCACTATACAAAAAGGTAAGGTACAAGGAGCATTAAAATGATGGGGTTGTAGGAGATGGCAAGATGAAAGGAAGATTGTAAGTGATGAAAGCTGGTAATGCACCTGGGTTAGATGGATGTCAAATGGAGTGTGGTGAAGGGAGTAGCAGTTTAGTGTATTGACTTGAGATTGTTTAGTGTTTGCCTGAGGTAGTGTGCCACTGGATTTGGAATGTATATTTAGTTTCACAATAGAGGAAAATGGGACAATTATGAATGTAGTAGCTTTGGCAGGATCAGTCTGTAAGTGCTGTTGGAAAGCATGTATGATTAATTGAGAAAGAACAGTTTGGGAAAGAAAAGTGTGGATCAAATTTTCAAAGCAAGGTGAATATGCAACAAGTTGTTGGCAAAAGTTGAGGATGTCTTTTTGGTATGGAGAAGGCATATAACAGGGTTGACAGGAAGGCTTTGTGGTATTGTTACAAATGTATGGGATACTGGTCGGGTTGTAAATGGATGATGAATTGATGCAACCTGAAGGGATATCTTATCTGTACTATAGATTGTTGAAGAAACAAGGTGGGAAAGTCACTGTAATGAAAATGTAGGGGTAAACTAGCATTTGCTGTTGGGCCCTGCTCTGTAGGTGTTGTCTTGCATTGCTTCAGATCCAAATAGTGGGTAGTGAATAGGAATGGCCTTTCACCCACAAGGAGCTAAGATAGAAGTGAAAAACAATGGGCATTGGGTGGGTGAAAGGTGGGTGCATGCCCTGGCTGGCTACACCCTTGATAAGGTGGGAAAGGACCTTGTGGCACAAGTAGTTATTTTGCACCAGTTGATTTGGAAAGGGTACCTGTTGTATATTGTATAGGAAACTAAATATATAGCATGATTTACCAATGAACAAATACAGGGTGTTTGAGATAAATTTTGTAATTTTTTTTATCTATCATTTTAGAACCATTTAAAGATTTAGTGGTAAAGTGCAACGGATAGCTAATTTTGTGTACTATTGGTGGGTGTGAGAGCTAGAGAGCATGGATGACTGGAAAGCACCGGAATATTGGAAGAGAGTGACCTGCATCATGATGATTTGTGCTGGATTAAAAAATTCAGAAATCTTAGCTGCAGCTCAGTCCTCCTTGAATACCACGAAGACCATGATATACGAGCTGGAGAATTGCAACAGAGATTTGGAAGCAGTGGCTAGCAGGAAATATCATAGCAGGCATTCTGACTCTGTCCACACAATGAAATTCATCAAGAAGCTGCAAAAAAAGATGCGGCAAGATCCAGGCAAGGCAATGCAAACCTTGGCAAGAGAGATGAGCATCAGAGTGGAGACTATGAAGAAAGTACTGAACAAAGATCTTCTCTACTCCTCATACAAAGGCACAAGGGCCAACTACTCAATGCCAAGGCCCAAGAGAGCTGCCTTACAAAAGCAAAGAAATGCCTCAATAAGGTCAAACACCTAGTTGAGCCAGGGATGCTCGGATTCTTCTCAGACAAAAAGAATTTCTGCCAGGACCAGTTGCACAATGCGAGAGAGATGAGTGTCAGAGTGTAGACTATGAAGAAAGCACTGAACAAGGATCTTCTCTACTACTCATACAATAGGCACAAGGGTCAACTACTCACTGCCAAGGCCTAAGAGAACAGCCTTACGAAAGCCAAGAAACTCCTCAATAAGGTCAAACACCCAGTTGAGCCAGGGATGCTCTGGTTCTTGTCAGAGAAAAATAATTTCTGCCAGGACCAGTTGCACAATGCACAGAACAGGTGGCTATCCTACAGTCTACACGAAGTCCTGTGCTTCATGAAAACCAAGTTCCCTCAAACTGTGATGGTCTTTGGGTGTGTTTCCAGCAAAGGCTATGTCATGCCGCCCCACATCTTTGAAGAGGGGCTCAGATTCACTTCAGATGGCTATATTATGTTGCTGTCCACTGTTGTCAAGTGCTGGGTGGAGATGGTGGCTGTAGGAAGACCATGTGTGTGGTAGCAGGACTCCGCTCCATGTCACATCTCTGGGAAAAACCCAGAAGTGGCGGTCTGAGAACTACAATTTTACTATTCCCAACATCTGGCCCTCCAACTCGCCTGATTACAACCCCATGGACTATTATGTGTGGGGCGCAATTGAAAAAGATAACAATCGTACCACCTGCAACACCTAGGATGAGCTGATTGCCAGGATCAAACTGGTACTCGGGTGTGTCTCAAAAGACACCACGAAGGCTGCATGCTGCTGGTTCAGGTTCTGCCTGGAGGCCGTGATGGAGGCTCAGGGCAGCTTCTTTGAGTGAGCTGTATTTGGCAAAAGATCTTCTAAGAGATGCACTTTGAATTTTGAGAATACATTAATTTTTGGCCAAGATATGATTTTTTTCTTTCCTTTCCAAAAAAAAGTGTCAAATTTATCTCTAACACCCTGTATCTAGGTTGTTTGTTAGTAGCTAATGAACCATGAGTAAGGGACATCATGACTTAACATTACAGAGACATCTATTTCAAAAGAGTATTAGAGGAACCAAGAATAAGAAGGAATCGCTCTCTGTGGGGAGACAAGTATCTGTCAAGAGGGTTGGAAGTGAAGATTTGCTGACTGTAAGTTTGAATTTATATTTGTTATGGAGATCTGTATTAAAATTTATTTTAGTTGAATAAAAATAATTTAGTTTAAATAGGTTTTAGAAGTGTTGTATCTTTAGCAACTCATTTCTGTGGTGCTCTTATTTTCCTTCTGCTTTTGCTGCCACTGCTGCTGTTGACGTTTTGCATGTTTTCAGAGTCCCAACCCAACCTCACCTGAACTACATATGTTCAGGCAAAACAAAGATCCAGAAACTTCTGAGATGTTTAAAGCAAAGTCCCTTGATGACCTTGCATCCTCCATGGATGATTGTGCCCAACCTGAGAGGCTTGTTCAGAATCAAACTAGTATTGTACACCCTGCGTTCCACCCCTCCTCTCATCTTCTCAGAAATTTGAAAAGGGCCCCTCCAACCTCCCTGTCTCATGAGCTAGTTAAAGAAAGGCTTTCCTCCACTTCACTTGATGTTGATGCAGCTGATGGCATGTTGTCTCCCTTGCCCGCAATGCCCTCCTTCTCCTTGGACTCCAGTGCAGAGTGTCTAGATGTCACCGAGGAGGAAGGGGGCAATACATTGACTGAGGATTCTATACTCACCTCGGATGAACTATCATTGGAAATGAAAACTAGCATACTAACTGGGGGTTCTGATAAGAATGTAACCTCTCCGATATCTCAGGCTGTATTTAAGTCTAGTATTCCTCAGGTGAGTACCACAGGGGAATATAACTAAACAAGAATGAAAATTAGCATGGATATATAAACTTTAGTTAATCCTAATAGCGATAACATACTGAATAACTGAAATGGTGGCACATGTTATTTATGAATGTAGAATGATTATAATTAATTGAAAATATGATCATTGCATTTACAAACCCTACTTAAGAACTTTTACATTCCAGAGAGTTATCATGACGCCACGTAGTCGGATACCAATCATATTCAATTCTTCTTCAAGTCTTTCTGGTGTACCAATTCCTGAGAATCTTCCAAAGGCAAAGGATACTGCAGACTCTCCTGTTATACCTAATCCTTGTGCTTCTATGGATTCTCCTGCTCGAAATACCCGTGCTCATCACTCTCGCTCTTCACTTCAGTCTCCCTCTGTTTCAGTTCCATCTTTGCCATCTGTATCCCAAAACCCTGCCGTTCATACAGAAGAGACCCAAATGACATTCTCTGATGATTCCACATCTGTTAATTCATCGTTAGCCAAAAGTTTTAAAGCAAATTCCATGTCTACTCTTCGGCGCACCCTTAGCTCGGCAAGCTCGACTGGCTCCCTCTTTGGAAGCTTCTTCAAGCACCTTAGCACTTCCTCTTTAGCTGTTCTAGCATCTAGACTGACCTCCACCTCCTCTCTTTCTGCTGCTGCCACTGCTGACCCTGAAGACTTGCATGAAGAAAGCTTGCATGTAGAGGATGATGAAAATGAAGAAGCAAATGAATCCTTGTCAAGTGTGTTTAAAGATTATTTAATCAATCGCAGCATTTTAACTGATAAGCCAGTGGATCTTTCTGCTGACTGCCTGCATGAATCCTTTGATGGAGATGAAGAGAATCAGCCTCCAAGAGAAATGCCTGATGCTTTGGAGGACTCTAGGGACTCTGCCTGTGTCGTCTCCAGCTCCTCAAGTACGTTAGCTTCTCAACAAGTGTCCAAAGCTTCTCTTGCTTCATTTGATTCTGCCATTAGTGTCAATCAGTTAAGAGAACCCCTGTCAGAATCTCTCTTGTATTGCCTTGATGGAAACTATCCTGATCCAAATGTATGCTTAAGTAAACGGGAAGAACAATCTGGTCCTAAGAGTGCAATTTTACAGGACCAAAACAAAATAGATCAACATGAAGTGGCAGGACTCCATTCTTGTTCCCCCAATGGACGTCAGCATTCCCTCCTACAGAACAAGCAGGGAACTCCTGTGCCTGTTCTTGAAAAGGATTGGCAGGAATCCCATAACAGTAATCAGGGTGTCTTGTTTGAAACTTCATTTTGATTTCTTCCATTCCTCAAGATGTCTGTAAGATGTTCAAATCACCATCTGTGCCTTCTAAATCTGTTTTATTTTCTATATAGAAATAACTGTGGAAGGAGTTTGAGCAAGTGAGCATTTATCTGTGGTCAAAATTATCTTTATACTAGGAACCTACAGCCCCTATAGTAAACAGCAACAGGCCTTGGCACTTCCTATAGATTTCTCTAGGAGGAATGATGGAACTGTTGTCTGTGTGTATGGATCATTGGCTAACTGAGAGGTGTCTAGGGTCACATTTGAAGACTTGAGTTCTGCCCCCCTGGGGCTATGCCTCCAGTGGAGTCGAGGTTATAGGTGGAGTTTGAAAATGAGCATTGGGGGAGGTCATTCTAATGTTCATGTTGCGGGACTGCCATTTGTAATTATCCATTGTTGAATTGATATTTTGCTGTAACTGTTGGGGATTGAACACAAGTTACCATGCTCATAAAGTAGGTTGTTGTTACATGTGCCTCAATAGGGGCAAATTCAGCTTTAATTCCACCTTGTAAATATAGGTGCTCAGGTAAGATCACTACAGTTACTAACAACTTTCACCTGCCCTGGATGTATATATGCATTTGGGCAAAACCCAGAACAAAATGCTCTCGTGCACAAGCTCCTCACCATGTAGAAATAATGTTTGAGAAATGTATTTGCTGATAAAAAGTTTACCATGCATACATTTCAAGAGTCATAATAGATACCTAGGTCAATATATATACATATTACTCACAAATGTTACTCAAGAATGAAGTGCCCTTATATTTTTAGATTTTTCTTTTAACAATTTCATTATTATTGAAATTGGACTTAAGACAGTTTAGGTCTTGATTTTTAATCTAGTGATGGATATACTAAACTGCAAGTTAGGTTAAAAGCACTTGCATGAATTGACCACACTATTCCAGGATAGGGTGCAATATAAATGTGGCATTTTGTATATTGACTTGTGGGGAAATTTTTGTCTTGCAAAATATACATACACATTTGTACATACATGCATACATACATATACACAGTATATATGTTAATTGTGCGAAAGGGAGAGAGATTCACTACAGTCTTGGTTTGTGTGTTGGACACATGATCGACAGCTAATACCCCTCTTGGATAAGAGCTCGGTTCATAAATGGCCCAATCTATGGGTAATTATGTGACTGTACATACACACACCCAAACCTTTGCCCACTATAATTAAAGTGATGCCGAAATTTTCAGAGCTTGGGGCAAAACTAGAACATGGATCACTGGATTAATGGTCAAGAATGTGTGTTTTAGGTGTGTGTATGTCTGTATTTACTTAATTGTATTATACAGGAAAGGAGCAATACCTGTCTTTGTGTATGTCCATCTGTCTGTGTATATAATATAAACATATATATGTGTATATATGGTTACATGTGTGTGTGTGTATTTGTATATGTTTATATTTATGTATATATGTATATATATGTGTATCTGTGTGTATGTATATATTTGTATTTGCGTGTGTGTGTGTGTGTGTATATACATATATATAATTAACATAATAGCTCTCAGCATTTGTCAATAATTTTAGTACTCCCTACCAAAAATAGTCATTAAATTGTTCATTTTGTATATAAATCATGTTGAATACAGGAACACTTTTGTTTATTATTCAAACCTTTGCCAACATAGTGGTATTGGGAGATCTCAATGCTAGCAAGGAAGGAGATGAACCCATAGACAGAGTGGAAAGTGTAGAGTGCCAGGAAAAAAATGTAGTGGAGTTGACGGTGGTGTGTCTAGAGAGTTAATGATGGCAAATAGTGTTTAGGAAGAAAGTCGAGCATAAGTACATATGGGAAGGGTGGTAGATGGAAGGGTTTTAATGGACTATATAGTGGTAACCAAAAGAAGAGTTTTGGATGTACATGTTCTAAGGAGAGTGGAGTAATACATACACCAAAGGCTTTCCTCATTACAAAGGACATACATATACCAAGGCTTTTTCCCCCGTACAAGGGAGGTAGCCAAAAAGGAAAAGGCATAAAATCATTCCCACCCATTCCATCCCTGAATACACTCCATACCCCTCCACCCTCCCTCTTATCTTAGCACCTCCTGGATGATGGGTCATCCCTGCACCTTGTCCACTGTCCTGGGTCAGAAGCAGTGTCGCCAGACACAGCACATCCACAGCAAGGCCGCTTCATTAAATCGGCGACCCCCCCCCCCTCTCCGTCCCCCCATGCATAATAGGAGAAGACGGGGAGAAATCCCTTCGGGCTGCGTCAAATTTTGCTCACACATACTACCTCACCCCCATCCATAATGAGTTTTCATTACAAAGGAGGTAGCCAAAAAACAAAAGGCATAAAAACAATTCCCACCCATTCCATCCCCAACACACTCCACTCCCTTACACCCCCTACCCTCCCTCTTATCTTGGCATCTCCTGGATGATGGGTCATCCCTGCATCTTGTCCACTGCCCTGTGTCAGAAGCAGTATCGCAAGACAGAGCAAGGATGCTTCATTAAATTGCCAACCCCCCTCTCCATCCCCTGCTGCACAAAAGGAGAAATCCCTTCTGGCTGTGTCAAATTTTTCTCGCACATACTACTTCACCCCCCATTCCACCTCGTGCATCACATCATCATATACAACCATTTTCCATTCACCCCTGTCTTCTGTCCTCTCCCGTCCTTCCTCAACAGACATTACCCTCTTCCCCAAAGCTTTCACCCCATCCATCCATCTCATCCTAGGTCCCCCCCTCATGTTCACTCCCTCCACATCTGCCTTCCATACCTCTTTTACTAGTCTTTCTTCTCTTTCCATGTGTCCAAACCATCCCAATACTCTTTCATCCACCTTATCTCCCTTCTCCCTTACCACCCCCGTACTCCTCCTCACCTCTTCATTTCTCACTCTATCCAGCCAAGTAACCCCCATCATACTTCTCAGACACCTCATCTCAAACACATTCAAACTCCTCTCTTATGTTCCATGTTTCTGCCCCGTACAGTGCTGTTGGCACAATCACTCCTTCATAGAATCTCCTCTTAGCATTCATTCCTAAATGTGTATTTCTCATTACACTTTTTAATCCACCAAGGCATTTACTTGCTTCTCTCAATCTACATTCTACCTCCACCCCCACTCCTCCCTTTCCTGCAATATTTGCACCCAAGTATCTAAAACTATTCACTTCCTCCAGTCTCCCTTAATGCTCCCTTCCACCCTGCTGTCACTCTCTCCCCATGTACATCTCATTGTCTTACTTTTACCCCCATTTATTTTCAACTTTCTTCTTTCACACACACACTCCCAAACTGTCACCAACTTCCTCAATCCCTCCTCTGATCATGCTGCAAACAACAGCTGGCTCACCTCCCACTTTTCTCCATTTTCTTTAACCATCTTCAATCCCTGACCTACCACCCTTGCATTTACCTCTCGCACCACCCCATCCATGTATAAGTTGAATAGCCAGGGCAACATAACACATCCCTAACAAAGTCCCACCTTTACCTCAAACCACTCTCTCCATTTCTAATCCAGACACATGCTCTACTATAGTAAAAACTCTTGATAGCTCCTAAAAGCTTTCCTCCTATTCGTATATCTGCAAAACCTCCCACAGTGCCTTCCTTCCTGTCTACCCTGTCATAAGACTTTTCCAGATCCATAAAAGCCCAAAAAACATCCTTACCTTTTCCTATAGCTTTCTCATGTCTTGCCACAAAAATCTGATCTACACAGCCTCTACCTATCCTAAATCCACACTGTTCCTCACCAATTACTCCCTCTGTTCCTCTCCTAATCCTCTCAATCAAGATCCTCCCATAAGCCTTCCCAACTACAGTTAACGAGCTAATCCCTCTGAAACTACTACACTCACACTTGTCCCCTTTTCCCTTGTAGAGTGGAACTGTGCAGGCACTTCTCCAGTCCTCCAGCCCTCTACCCTCTCTCCAACAAACATTAAATAACCTCACCAGCCAGTCCACCATCACTGTACCTCTTTTTTATAGACATTCTGCATGGCATCCATCCAGACCAGGTGCCTTACCTGCTCTCATCATCTTAACAACTGCCTTCACTTCATCCTTATTTCTCCTCCGTTTTCCTCACTCGTCACGGTCATTTTCATAGCACTTCCCACTGCAACTATCTTTCCCTCCCTATCCTCCTCCACATTTAGCAACTCCCTAAAATACTCTGCCCATCTTCCTCTTACTGCCCTCTCTTCCACTATAATCTCTCCATTTGCACCTTTTACCTTTTCTTCTCTTCTTGATTCACCTCTTCCTCTTATTTTTTTCCAAAAACATCTTTTTATTACTTTCAAAATTTTCTGTCGTACTCATACCCCATTTCACATCTGCTCTCCTCTTTGCGTCCTTTACCTTGTGGGGTAATACCAGGTAATTTTTTGGTGGAAGGTTAGTTGAGAGTGGAGGATAGATGGAGAAAAGGACAGAGGTGCTTAGACTAAATTGCTTAAATGGGAAAAGGAGTACAAGCTGAGAAGTGTGGGAGGTAGTGAAGGAGTAGAGGAGGAATGGGGATGTTTCAATGAGGGAGTCACAAGGTGTGCAAAGATGGTGTGTGAAATGAAGACAGGAAGAAATAGAAGGAAGGGTAGTGAGTTGTGGGATGAAGCAAAGAAGGTTGTAGAAGAGAAGAAATGAACATTCACAGGTTGCAAAATAGGATGAGAGATATTAGAGGTATAAAGAGAAGTAAATGGGTAGGAAATTTTGAAAGTAAAACATGTTTTGGAAGGAAATTGAGAGGAAAAGGTGAATCAAGTAGAGAATAAAAGGTAAAAGGTGCTGATGACGGAGGAGATGGCAGTAAGAGGAAGATGTCAGAGTATTCATGGAGTTGTTAAATGTGAAGGAAATGCTAAGAAAATGAGTGATTGTGGAAAATGGAGGAGAAATAAGAAAAGATGAGGTGAAAATAGTTCTCAAAATTGAGACCAGCTAAGGCACCTGGGTTAGATGGGTGTCATGTGGAGTGTTAAAAAAAAAGGTGTAGTGATGGTGGACTAAGCCTGCCACTTTCATGCTCTTAAATTTTCATCAATCTTTAGTCACTTCCTCTTTCTTAACTTTCACCCACCTTTCTCTTGTCACTTCTTTTTCTGTATTTACAGATTTTTAGTCAGTAGCCCCTGTGCCTAAAATTGTTCATCTTTTACAGTTTCTATATAATGTACTTTAGACAGTGGGAAATGAAATGTTTGTAGATTTATACCATGTATTTCTCCAGGTACAACCTGAATCCCATGAGAACATGCATTGTTATGTTCCAGGTAAGTTCTGCAGTGACATGATTTCTTTAGTCCAATGATCTTTATATCTAAAATCCTTCGATTAGGGTGTGATCTTAATATCATGGACCAATTGAATTTTCTCCATCCATTTTCCAATCGGATTCATTGAAACAAGTCTATATGCAATATTGTTTACTTAAGCAATCTCAAATTTCTGCATAACTTAGTTTACATATTGTATACATCAGCAAAATACATGTCATACATGCTCCCAGCCATTTTTATGACTAGGCAGAGAGCGAGCTTGTGCAACCCTTTACCTACGAACTGTGCTGATAAACAGCCAATCCATAGAAATGAAACCTTCACCTCTACCCCACTTTCTACTCGCTTCTACCAGCCTCTTGCAGGGTTTGGCAGCTACCATTTGGTCTTCCCGACCAATCCTTTTTAACTCCCTTTTACAGGACTTTGTAACTAAGTAATTAAAAGTATTTCAGCATAGACTGTCCCCCCAACCCCTTGTTACTGTCCTGTACAATTTCTCTGAATATTCATTTCCTTTTTCACCTACTTACCCTGTGGTGGGGGCAAAAGAATACTGCCACCAATTATTTCCACTTGGATTGTAAGAGGCGAGAAAAAAGGGACAGGGATTGGGACCAGGCATCCTTCTCCCTGTAGCCCCACAGGGGTCATTCCTAAAAAAAGTAAAGGCATAAGTTGCCTAAACAAGGTTAAAAGAAATATCCCTCAATGGATGCAATCATCCACCCAAAAATGCATCTACTCTAACATAAACAAATGTAACACCAAATACCTACTGACCCTTAAAAGGTCCTAAAAAAAAATTATTCATGCCGGTAAATGATGGCCTCATCTTCCTGAATATGACAAACGAGGTTAAGGCAGCAACTACTAATGAAGGAATGAGGACACTGAAAATTAGTAAATTGTTTGAGGAAGATCTTGATAAGGGTCTTTTCCTAATTTTCAAAGGTGGAGAGTTATCGGGCAATGTGATACTGTATTGATGTTTGTGAGGTATTTTACCTCAGTCAAATTCACAGTACAGTATTAAGGGTGTTAGCAATAGTGGAAAGTGTGCTTGCATGTATTTCACAAAAACTGAGATAGTACCCTCAACCGATTCCATTTTTGGACTTAAATTTAGACAAATGATTGAAACTTTTTTTCTTTTTTTTTCTTGGGTGGGGGGAATAGATAATGGGAACCTCCCATGTTACTATGAGAAACCTGGTTTACCACAGTCTTTTTGTAATGAAAATTATTCATCAGACATGTTTCTAACAAGTGAAGCCTCACAAGAATTTTTCAATGTTTCACTGAACACAAGTAAAGCAATACTTAATGTCATTTTTTTATATATTGACAAGACTCCAGATATTCATGACTGACCAAGGCTCCAGGTAGCATATCTGTCCGACACATAGAAGGTCCCAGGTAGCACAGGTTTCCAATTTCTGGCATGCACCATTCACATATATCAAATAATTCATCCATGAGGTGCCAAGATAGGAGGGGAGTGGAATATATGGGAAATGAAATGGGTGGGAGTGATTTCAATGCCTGTTTCTTTTTTGGCTGCCCCACCCCCCCCGTGGGAGGGGGAGAAATCCTTTGGTATATGTATGTATGTATACCCTTCTTAACTCGAGGTTTCCCCAATAGAATTAATACTGTTTCTTCTCCCTCAGTGTCAGAATTATTATTATCATGTTCTTAGTCCTTTTTAAATCATCTACATGTCTAATTGACACTTCCCTAGTTTCTAAATGTAAGATCTTGTATGTAGTTTGTCCATGACTTAATCTCCTATTTGTAATTCTATTTTATGTGCTATTTTGTGTTATTTCTTCATCTCTTGTGTATAGCCTTTAATGTGTTCCCAAACTCTTTGATGTATGGCTAGAAATGTATGTATCCTATTTGAGATTTAAATACATACATACACCAAAGGCTTTTCCCCCTTACATGGGGGTAGCCAAAAAGAAAAAGGCATACCACTCCCACCCATTCCATTTCCTATATATTCCACTTCCCTCCACCCTCCTCCCTCCCTCTTATCTTGGCACCTCCTGGATGACTGGTCATCCCTGCATCCTGTCCACTGCCCTGAGTCAGAAGCAGTGTCGCAAGACACAGCACATCCACAGTAAGGCCGCTTCATAAACTCGGCAACCCCCCTCTCCATCCCCTCATGCAGAAAAGGAGAAGACGGGGAGAAATCCCTTCGGGCTGCATCAGATTGATCTCATGCATACTTCCTCACCCCCCATCCCCCATGCACTCCCACTCATGCATCACAGCATCATCCATACACAACCCTTCTCCATTCACCCCTATCTTCTGTCCTCTCCCGTCCTTCCTCAACAGACATTCCTCTCTTTTGTAATGCCCCTTTCACCCCATCCATCCATCTCATCCTAAGATGCCCCTCATATTCACTCCTTCCACATCTGCCTTCCACACTTCTTTTTCTAACCTTTCTTCACTCATTCTTTCCATGTGTCCAAACCATCGTAATACTCTTTCATCAACCCTATCTCCCAACTCCCTTTCCACCTCTGTTCTCCTCACCTCCTCATTTCTCACTCTATCTAGCCTAGTAACCCCTATCATGCTTCTCAGACATTTCATCTCAAACATATTCAAACTCCTCTCATCCTCTCTTATGTTCCATGTTTCTGCCCCATACAGTGCTGTTGGCACAATCACTCCTTTATATAACCTCTCCTTAGCATCCATTCCCAGATGTCTGTTTCTCATTACACTTTTTAATCCTCCAAGGCATTTACTTCTCCCAATCTACATTCTACCTCCACCCCCACTCCTCCCTTTCCTGCCACATTTGCACCCAAGTATCTAAAACTATCCACTTCCTCCAGTCTTTCACCCTTTATGCTCACTTCCAGCCTGCTGTCACCCTCTCCCCTTGTACATCTCACCACCTTACTTTTGCCCACATTTGTCTTCAGCTTCCTTCTTTCACACACCTCAAACTCCGTCACTAACTTCCTCAATCCCTCCTTTGATCCTGCTACAAGCGCAGTGTCGTTAGCAAACAACAGCTGGCTCACCTCCCACTTTTCTCCATTTTCTTTAACCATCTCCAACCACTGACCCACTACCCTTGCATTCACCTCTCGCACCACCCCATCCATGTAAAGATTGAACAGCCAGGGCGACATAACACATCCCTGACGAAGTCCCACCTTTACCTCAAACCATTCACTCTCTCCATTTCTAATCCTAACACAAGCTCTACTTCTCTCATAAAAACTCTTGACTGCTCTTAACAGCTTTCCTCCTATCCCATATATCTGCAGTACCTCCCACAGTGCCTTCCTGTCTACCCTTTCATAAGCCTTTTCCAGATTCATAAAAGCCCAAAAAAACATCCTTACCTTTTCCTATAGCTTTCTCACATATCTGTCTTACCACAAAAATCTGAAATACACAACTCCTACCTGTCCTAAATCCACACTGTTCCTCACCAATTACTCCCTCTGTTCCTCTCCTAATCCTCTCAATCAAGACCCTACCATAAGCCTTCCCAACTACTCTCAACAAGCTGATCCCTCTGAAACTACTACATTCACACTTGTCCCCCCTTCCCTTGTAAAGCGGAACTATACAGGCACTCCTCCAGCCCTCTGGCACTCTACCCTCTCTTAGAAAAAATATTAAATAACCTCACCAGCCAGTCCACCATAACTGTACCTCCTTTCTTAAGACATTCTGCATGGCATCCATCCAACCCAAGTGCCTTACCTGCTCTCATCATCTTAACAGCTGCTTTCACTTCATCCTTCCCTATTTCTCCTTCATTTTCTTATCGCTTCCCACTGCAACTACTTTTCCCTCCCTATCCTTCTTCACATTTAGCAACTCCCTAAAATACTCTGCCCACCTTCCTCTCACTACCTTCTCTTCCATTATCATCTCTCCATCTGCACCTTTTACCTTTTCTCCTCTACTTGATTCGCCTCCTCTTCCCCTTTTAATTTCCTTCCAAAACATCTTTTTATTGCTTTCAAAATTTTCTGGCATACTCCTACCCCATTTCACATCTGCTCTCCTCTGGTTCCTTTATCTTATGCTAAATTTCCCTTTTCTTTACTTTGTACCTCTCATACGATTCCATCGTCCTAATTTGTAGACAATCTATGAATACCTGCTTCTTCTCTCCTACGCCCTTCTTTGCTTCCTTATCCCACCACTCACTACCCTTCCTTCTATTTCCTCCCGCCCTCCTTGTTCCACACACCATCTTTGCACACCTTATGACTCCCTCCCTGAACCATCCCCATTCATCCACTCCTAGTTCTACCCTATCCTTTACTCACTCCCACTCCTCTCTCAGCTTCTTATACTCATTCTCCTTTTTTTCTCGTTTAAGCAGTTCACTCTAAGTACCTCCCTACCTTCTGCCCTCTTCCTCTTTCTCCACCTATTCTCCACTCTAAATTTACCTTCCACCAGAAAATGATCTGATATTCCCCCACTCTCTCCCCTTAGGACATGTACATCCTTAACTCTTCCTACTATACTCCTGGTCACCACTATATAGTCCATTAACGCTCTATCTACCACCCTTTCAAGACACATCGCCACTATCAATTCTCCACTACTATTTTTACCTTAAACTCCATACTTCCCAATCACTCCGTCTATTGGTTCATTTCCTACCTTAGCATTAAGGTCACCCAATACAACTACATTGACATTTCTTCCTAATCCCTCTATGTATTAATTTGTATCTACCCAAAAAGCCTCCCTTTCCTCTACGCTCTTCTCACTACCAGGCCCATACACACTTACAAAAACCCACATCTCCCTTCCCAGCTTCACCTTCATCCACATCAACCTTGATGAAACGTCCTTCCACTCCACTATACACTTACTTATCTCTTCACTTACTAGTATAGCCACCCCTTCTCTCCCTCATCCACTCTTCACTCCTGAGTACCTCCCAGCTACACTCCCAAACTGACACCCGCCCTTCCCTTTCATTTTCACTCAAAGCCAGCACATCCATCTTTCTTCTCACAAACATACTGCCTATCTCTTCCCTTTTACTCTCATCTGCACCACATCCACGCACATTAAAAGACCCAAACCTTAGGGTACTGGTTGGAAAAGTCCGAGACCCTCTTATGCCTTTACTTTTTTCTTTCTTTCTTTCTTTCTTTTAGGAATGTCCCCTTTTGGGGCTACAGGTAACAGGACTCCTAATCCCACTCCCCGTCCCGTTTTTTTTGTCGCCTTTTACGACTCAAGTGGAAAGACTCGGTGGTAGCATGCTCTTCCCCCACCACAGAGTAGGCGAAATAAGGAAATAAATATTCAGAGAAATGGTACAGGACAGTAACAAGGTGTTGGGGGACAGCATAACGGACGGACAGTCGTAGTATAAAAGTGTCATCATTTCTCTATAAACAGAGCTTTCCTCTATCACAGACAAAATGATGTATGGCTCTGGTCAGTAGGGGCGCCCCATATAGACCCTAAAGTATCAACTACATGCTACTTTACCACAATAACATGCAGCAAACATCCCAGACGAGTATTAAGAACATAAAACTGGGGGAGACTGCAGGAGACCATAAGACCTGAACTAGGCAGTTCCATGCCCCATACCACCTGTCATTCCTATCCATATAGTTATCTGGTCTTCTCTTAAAACTAATTATTTCAACCACTTTTCCAAATAATAAGAGCTGACAACGAACAACCAGCCCCTTCCCCCAACTACTTCAAACCAGTAACATAAGTCATGTTGACACGGGGCTAGTTTATTAGTCGCTAGTGTTAGCGACGTGCAGGCTACCCTTTTACTTGCCCAATGTCAATGGAAAGGTAGGACTCCAAACAATCCTAATGTCAACACTTAATTGCCGGCTAAGTGAATTTGAATCTAGCACTAGCGACTACCAAACTAGCCCAGTGTCAACGAGGCTATGGAGACAGCCTCACGCTAAAGGGCCATTTACACGGTCGAACAGTTTGACAAACACGGTTTGTCAGGAAAATGTTTGAAGTGATGTTTGACCGTGTGAATGGGGTATTTGGTCGTCAAACTCGTTTGTCAAACGTGTTTGACAACCAAATACCCTATTCACACGGTTAAACATCACTTCAAACACTTGTTTGACAAACCGGGTTTGTCAAACCGTTTGACCGTCTAAATGCCCCTTAATGCAATACAGACAACAGACCAACGTGTCTTTCCGGAGCGACCTGTGCACGTAAAGGGCCTGAGGAACAATGTGAGGTGTAAATGATCAGAGCGTAAATAGTTTCAAAGTGATCAGAGGTATGATAAAACCAAGACAGCGAAAATGTAAGGCAAACAAGTTAATATTCAATTATTGGTACTAGTATTATAATTACCATTATTATTAACATAGTGATTGTTATTGTTATTGACGTTATTGGTACTATTATTATTGTTGTTAATACTGTTAATATTACTATTATTACTATCGTTATTAATATTATTGTTGTTGTTGTTGTTATCATCATCATCATTATATTCATTTATCGAAGAAATCCAAATTGTGCCCAGAAGGAATGAAAACGGTAAGGTTGATCATTCAGAATGTGGCGTTAGTAAAGTACGAACAGGTTACTCTACACTCCGTTCACGTGAATATAATCTTGGTCTAAGAGGTGCTGTAAGCCTGTAAGAACAGGATTTGCAGATTACTGTTAATTAACGTAGCTTGATTTAATGTGTGATGTCAATCCTATTATTATTTATTTTCATTGATGAGAAATATGTCAAATCTCTCAACTTATTTTCTTCATTGTAGAGCAGATTGGATTCATTAGTACTGCAATGACCGTTATCTTTGAAACTAACAATTTTATTTCTTCGTTTTTAACATTTTCGATACAAGTACGAGGTTGTAAAAGGCTTAATCATGTCGTAAATCTGACCCAGAAAGCCTCCCACTGTTGCCTAGAAGACATACGTCACTGTAATACTTGTATCATATATACCGGTATACTTAATTTTTTAACAGATCAATTGACGTTAACTGAATGTTAATTCCAATACATTCGGTCAGGTGTGTTAGCCAGAACAAAATCCAGAATGGATGGATTAAAATTGAAAAATATAGAATAGGATTTAGGTGACAATGTGGCGACACAACCTTGCGTCGTTGCGCGTGGGAGAATGGGACTGCCCCGTGAGACTCGACGTCACGGTTGGACGACGACGACGCCGTGAAGTACAGCGCATCGCAGAAAGGGATGGATAGCCTGCAGCTAACTTCGCGGTAACAGACAATCTTCGCATGCTGACTGCGCGAAAAGGGACGCAATACTCAGAGAAGTTCCCTAACCATAGTGAAATAGCTGCTGAGAGATTCTGAAACATTTGCTAAGGTAGATAACAACGATAATTGTCTAGACTCTTGAGGCATTTGCCTTGGACTAAGGTAGCTCAAGATAATAGTGAAACGGCTGCTATGATATTCTGAATAATTTTCTAAAGTAGATCATGACAAAAATAGACTAGAGGCATTTACTAAACTCTAAAGACTAATGATGATAATTATAGACGAAACGCATATGCTAAAGTAGATGATGATAATGATAAGCTAGAGGCAAACAACAGTCGATGATACTAATTGCTGTAAAAAAAAAATGAGTACATTGTACATGAGTATAGAACATCAGACACATACTCGCCCTAGATCACACAAGCGACCCTGACTTATGGGAACATAAAACAAAGGAGAGAATAGCGTCGTTTTTTAAATGTACTTGTCTGCCTCCAGGGGGACTTAATCAAATTGAAATAAACTCATTCTTTACTCATGGGGGTTAAAATGATGTCGAATTAAAAGATTATCACACTGGGCTATTTTTCCTTCTCTAGAAACATTTCAACTGTACATCTAACATTTGTATAGGTTTACAATCTCTTAATACATCGTTCATCTTTGCTATATATGGCGGAAAGATAATTTGGGGATTTGAATAATAGAATATTGTAAACGAAGTCGTCTTTACTCAAACGAACATTCATCAGAGGTGATTTTTTAATACTTACACGGTTCAAATGTTATTTTCCTTTTGCTTCTGTTTTACAAACAGAGTAATGATGGAAGCCACACATAGATTCTACGCGGTCAATGATATAGGAAATTTCATGACACCCCAATGAACCCGAGTTACACAAAAAAGTTTAACATTGCGAACTAGTCTCCACTTAAGATTATTATTATTTAGTGGTAGTAGTCGTAGTATTACTATTATTATTATTATTATTATTTTCATCATTATTAATATTTATATTATTATTATTATTGTCGTTATTCTATTATTATTATCATTATTGTTATTGGTGTTATTATTATTATCAATTGTTATTATTATTATCATTATTATCAATCGTTATTATCAATCGTTATTATCAATCGTTATTATTCGTTATCATTCGTTATTATCATTCGTTATTATCATTCGTTATTATCATTCGTTATTATCATTCGTTATTATCATTCATTATTATCATTCATTATTATCATTATCATTCATTATTATTTATTATTGCTTGGTGGCAGTATTCTTTCCCCCCACTACAGGGTTCGGCGAAATAAGAAATTGTATATTCCGAGGAATGGTACAGGATAGTAACAAGAATGCGGGAACAGCATAACGGAAGGAGTCGCAGCATAATACAGCATCGTCATTTCTCTATGAATAGAGATTTCCTCTACCACAAAATGATGTGTGATTATGGTCCGTAGCGGCGCCCCGTATAGACGTATATGCGGCTGATACGTATCAGCCGCATACTACTGAGCAGATTTTAACACCGCGCTAACATGCAGCCAATACCCCCAGACAACGATAATACCCCAAATGATGATAATGATAATAATAACACCCACAACAGCGGTTGCGCATCATAAAATGTCGGTTGGTTATACTCGTACATAATCTGTATTTCGATTTCTGTTTGTGATCGTTAGAATCAATAATGCTCTTGTACTTCACAATTCATAACGGCTACAAGTGACTCTTAGTTGCCTGATTGTCGGAACACATAAGGCAATGGTGACGGTTTGTGTGTGAGAAGATGATACTCGCGCGCGCCCCTTGGCATAATAAAATAGTAACAACAGCAGTGGCAGTATCGTTAGTATTACAGATACACATGCCTTATCTTGTCGACATTTTACAGACCCATTGC